>NW_004955526.1:3608205-3610360 GCF_000276665.1 Chinchilla lanigera | reverse complement strand
CTGTAGCTCAGCTGAAACCTGAACATAGTCAGTGGCCTAGGGGAGCTCACCCTCACTCCTCCCCTTCCAGTGTGGGAAGCAGACGCTGTCCTGGGCAATATCTGAAGCCTCAGTGAACATGACTTTTATCCTCCCCTACTCTTGTGAAAGCTGGGCCAAACCCCAGACAGTCTCAGGAATGCTGGCTAGCCTCCCTCACCCTTCCCACACACTCCTGGGAGCCAACTGAATGCAAAAAACGTCGGGAACATCTGGGACCCCACCTTGCCACCAATCAGCAGCACAGGAGCTACACTGAGCACTGGGGATCTTCGGACTCTTGCCCTGCCACTCACACACAATCAGGACAGTGAGACTGTACTACAAGGAGTCTCTGGTTCTCCAAAAATGATAAAACAAAGGAGCAAAATGCAATCCCTTACCCCCACACCACCTAAAACAAGTCCAGGAGGCATAAACACAGAGGAGCCTGGAAGTCATACACCTGAGATTTCTGAAATGATAGCAACTGAAGTAAAGAAATAACTTCATAAAGCCATGGAAGACATCAAATCAGAAATAATGTCTCAGGTGAGAAAAGAAATGAACAATAATGCAAGAAATGTTCAGCATATCCAAAGATGACATAGAAGAGCATAGACAACTCAATGAAACCTTCAGGGAGCAATATAGAAAAGAACTAGAAGGTATGAAACAGATGCAAACAGATATCCAAGAACTTAAAAATTCCATTGAAAGCTTGCAAAACTGCCTGAACAAAGCTGAAGACAGACTTTCAGACCTTGAAGACAGCATTGTCACTAATGAACTTAAAAGGAGAGATCTCTTAAAAACAACAAGGAACCAGGAAATAACAATTCAACAACTGCAAGACAAAATGAAGAGAAACAATGTCAGATTAATAGGTATTAATGAAATAGCAGGTGTCAACAGAAATGACATAAAAAGACTATTTGCAGAAATAATAGCAGAACATTTCCCAGGCATGGTAAAAGAATTGGACATCCAGATAAGTGGAGCATATAGAACTCCAGCTAATCATAACCAAAATAAATCTACTCCCACACATATAGTGATCAAGATCTCATAAACTCAACAGAAGTTCAGAATATTAAAAGCTGTTAGAGAAAAGAGGCAGATCACCTATAAAGAAAAGCCTATCAGAATCATGGCAGATTTCTCAACACAAACCATTAAGGCAAGAAGAGCTTGGAGTGAAGTATTTCAGGCCCTGAAAGAAAACAACTTCCAACCCAGATTGATGTACCCTGCAAAGCTATCTTTCAAATTTAGTGGAGAAATAAAATATTCTCATGAAAAAGAACAACCGAAGAAATTCATGAGTGCCAAACACTCATGAATTTAGTTCTACAAAGAGTACTAAAAGATATTCTAGAAAGAGATAAAACAGACTACAACATCAAAAACAGCAACAGAAAGGAACCACCAAGCACAGCAAGCAATTAAACAGAGGGAAAAAGGAGGATTCAACAGCAGAAAAATAGCATGACAAGGATAAGCCAGTACATATCAGTTATAATCATCAGTGTAAATGGTCTCAATGCAGCAACCAAAAGAAGCAGACTTGCAGAGTGGATTAGGAAACACAACCCAACAATATGTTGTATATAAGAAACACATTTAACTCAAAAGGAAATTCAAAGCCTGAAAATTGAAGGATGGAAAGCAATATTCCATGTGACAAGAAGCCAGAAAAAAACGGATGCAGCTATTCTGTTTGCAGACAATGTGAACTTCAAACCAAGAACTATCAAAAGAGATAAAGAATGTCACTACACACTTGTGAAGGGGAAGCTTCAAGAGGAAGAGATAACAGTTGTAAACATCTATGCAGCAAATATAGGAGCACCCACCTATATAAAACAAATTCTAATGGACATGAAAAATGAAATAAATAGTAACACAATCATAACAAGGGACTTTCACACACCATTGTCACAAAGACATAGATCAACTAGACAAAAAATTGGGAATGAAATAACAGAACTTAACCAAACGTGAGAACATATGGACTCAGTAGACCTTTACAGAGTGTTACACCCAACAGCATCAGAATATACATTCTTCTCAGTTGCACATGGGAAATTCTCTAAAATAGACCATATACTAGTACATAGAACATGTTTAAGTAAAT
>NW_004955526.1:3503078-3604330 GCF_000276665.1 Chinchilla lanigera | reverse complement strand
ACCACTGTTGATTTGTATTAATTTATCTTGAGACCCTGTATCACTTTGAATGTTCTTGCTTTGATTTGTTTATGTTCGTGATACTGATATGCTGCTACTGTTTTTCTTTTTGTTTGTTTGTTCCTCATGTACTGTCTTTAAAATAAAAGAAAAGAAGAAAGTCATCTGACATACCTAAGAAAGGGGCATGCTTGCAAGAAGGTAGTTATGTTGGGTATTATTGTATGTCAAATAATCAACCAACGCAGTAAAAAGGCATGTTTTGGCTCACAGTATTGGAACTTCTTGTCCATGGTCTTTGGGCTCCATCACCTTTGGGCCTGTGACCATGCAGTATGCCATAGCAGGGAGTGTTTTCAGGAGAAATACCGTTTTCTTTTAGTGGGGCAGTGAAAGAGGGAAAGAGAAATGGGCAGGGCCGCCTTCTCCCTTCAGGAGCACAGGCCCAGCTCTGGAACACCTCCCACTAGGCCTCAGTTCACTGCTTCTCAAGAGCAGCCAAACTGGGAACCAAGCCTTTACACATGGGCTGCAGGGAATGTTTCATTTAGACTACAGCAGTGGACATGCGGTAAAAGCTGGATGTTAAAACAACTTAAACCAAGGATTTGAACATCACTGGAAACAAACTTGTCTACAATGTTTTGTTCCTCTCTCTCTCCATCTTCTCCTTTTCTCTCTCTGTGACCTTCTCTGTCAATGTATCAATATCACTTTTATCTTAAAAATACAATTTTAAATTTGTTTTTATCTTATACATAAAAATATAAAAATAATGCATATAATTACTTGGATATTGTATGATGCCTTAGTAGATGTATACATTGAAAAATATTTAACTCAGGTTAAATATGTCTACTTCCTCAAAACACTTCTCATTTCTGTATAGTGAAAATTTTCAGGATGGCTTCCCCTGGCTTTTTAGGATGTGCAGCACATTACCGTTAGTGTAGTCACCCTATTTGCTGTAGCACACCAGAATTTCCTGTTCCTGTCCAACTATCACTCAGCACCCACTAGTCAACACTCTTCCATTCTTCCCACTCCTCACAGGCCCTGGAAACCACCACTGTGTACTCAGTTATTTTTACATTTGATTAATGTGTGAGGTTATAGAGTGCTTATCTTTTGTGCTTGGACTATTTCATTTAATACGATCTACTATTCCACCTATGTTGTTACAAATGAAAAACTTGCCATCTCTTTATGTGTAGATAGTAGTCATTTATGTAGATGTTGCACAGTTTCTTTATTTGTTGATGAATAAATAAACTTTATTCAAAATAAGTAGATGGATACTTAGGTTTTTTCTTTTTCTTTCCTATTGTAAACAGTACTACCATGAATGTGGGAGCACCAATGTCTGTCTTCATTATACTGATCTCATTTCCCTTGGAAATAACCCACTAACGGGATGGATGGATTAAATGACATGTCTATTTTTAATCTCTTTGGGAACCTCCATGTTGTTTTTCATAACTGATGTAGTGATTTACATTTCTACTAGCAAAGTGTCAGGTTTTTTTTTTCTCCACATCATAACTACTTTTTCGGTAGTAGCCGTTATTACTAGGGTAAGGTGGTATCTCACTGTGGTTTTGACTGATGTTACCCAGATGACTGGTGATGTTGAGTTTTTTTTCCATGCCCTTGTTGGCATTTTTATATGTAATCATTTCAGAAATGCCTATTTACATTGGTTGCTTATTTTAAAATCAGTTTGCTTCATGCTGCTTTTTAAAGTTGCTTCTGAATATCAATGTTCTTCTAGTTATATAGTTTGCAAATATTTTGTCTCATTGAGTAAATTGTTTCTTTCCTCTTGCTATTTCCTTTGCGTGTAGAAGCTTTTTAGTTTCATGTAATCCCATTTGTCTCTTTGTGCTTTTTTTCTTGTGCTTTTGATGTCCTTTCCAAAAGATCTCCTGCCTGTTCCAACATCTCCAAGCATACCCTTCCAGCCAACTGATTTTTCACAAAGGTAATAAGAATACACATTGGAGAAAAAAATGTTGTTTTCAATAAGTGGTGCTGGAAATGCACAAGCAGAAAAATGAAACTAGGTTCTATCTCTTACCAGTTACAAAATCTACTCAAAATGGGCTAAAGACAAATTTAAGACTTGAAACTATGAGACTACTGGGAAAAAAGAAGAAACATAAAATAAGACAAGCTTTATTCGAGACTTTGCTGGTTTGAAGTCATTTATCCCCTGATTTATTACTGTTTCTGTTCCTTCACTAGCAAGTTTTATGAAAGAGTAGATGTGATTCTGTCTCCATTTTTTCATTGTTCAATCTTGCCTCACTGTTCTTCAGCAGAACTTTCCAAGATCACCAAAGACTACTCAGTGTTTAGTTCCAGTGTACCCGGCTGCTTAGTAAGTTTTACCTCTGCTGTTTGTGTCCTGTTTCTTGAAATATTTGCTGCCCTTTTCCATTTAGGGCTCTCAATTTTCCTTCTATTTATTTTGATCATTCTCCTTATTTCCTGTAGATTTTCTTTCTTAACCCAACCGTGAAATATTGGGCTTTCCCCCAAGTTCTATTTGGCAGATTTTCTTCCTCTATAGATGGTTCCTCAGTAAGCTCACTTATGCCTTTGGCTTACACTGAAGCACATCTGATAATGATTTATAAATCTACCGTCCAGGTCTAGATCCCCTTTCTCATTATGAGGCCAGATAAGGATACGCTCACTTACAAGGTGACATATGATTGCAAAGAATCTCCAAGCTTACATTTACTCTTACACCAAGTTTGAAGCACAGAAATGACTTATCTTCTTATGGTTCAAAAACAGTACTTTATTTAGGTATTGGTAGCCCCAAGGAGCTTCCCTTGAGTCATATGTCCTCACAGATGCAGAGGTACAATCAGCTTCATCCACACTGTATGGAATAAGAATTGGAGGACAACAGAAAAGCTGGAGCTTTTAACAAAATGAATGCATGACTATTGAGCAGCACAATCAATAAGCATTCTTTGCACATAGTATGATAACACCAGGGACACACATCCTCTCCAACTCTTCAGAGAGCCAAGCTTAATGAGGAAGGGAACAATCTGAGATTGTGGAGAAGAAAAAGGACAGAGACTAGAACCTAATAAGTCAAGAAGGTTCATGCGTATGGTGAGTGACTGTAGAGGGCAAAGGACAACACGACACTGGAAATCCATGAAGACAGGGAACCAAATATACACACAGCTGTGAGTGGGCAGATGAGCCTAAGTGGAGGGCAGCAGACAGTGGAGAGTGCAGAGATGAGCAGTGAACAGAGGGCAAAGGAGAGAACGGATATGACAACATATGCTACCAGACACTGTGTAAGAAGCAGAGGGACAGTGTCTGCACTTTCCAAAATCTAAAAATAAAGAAGCTGCCAAGTACAATAAACAAAACATGTCAGTATCCATGTGATAAAATGACTTGGAATTAAAGGATTGGTTTCTGCTCATATGCTTGAATTGTTAATTTACCTGGTGATTCTGCAGCTGATAGGTCAATCTGTGAGTTGTTGGGCAAATTGAGTGTGTTCACACTCAATAATACGAGAGAATATGAATATATATTCAGAAAAGCAGTAACTTTGTATTTAAGCCTCAAAATACAGAGACTCTAAACTGCTGTACTTTAAATCTTAAATGGCCTCCAAAGTCCATGTGCTAAAGCTTGTCCTCTGGGTGAGGGAAACTTTTAGAAGCAGAGCTGGGCAGGATGTTTCCCAGTCACTGAAGGTTCATCCTTGAAGTGACTGTGGGAACCCGGTCCCTCCCCTTCCTTCCTTGAGATCTGGTAAGCAGCTTTGCTCTCCACTCGCTCCACCCTAATGTGCTGCCTTATCACAACCCCAAAGCTCATTATGGACAGGAGCTTCCAAAACTATCAGCTCATAACACTCTTCTCCTTTCCTCCATTTTAAAAGTTAAATTTATTTGAACTGACACATAAACTCATAGAAATTGTGCGGATCAATGAGTTACAATGTGAAGTTTCACTGTACATATACATTGTGTGATGTTTAAATCACTTGTCTCCTCAATCACTTATCACTTGTTTATGGTGACACATTAAAAGTCCTTCTTCTAGCTTTGTGAAATCTACAATACATTATTGTCATATACAGTCACCTTGCTGCTTGGTAGCACACCAGAATTTCTTGCTCCTATTTAACTGTAACTCAGCATCCATTGTTCTACTATTATCAGCAAATTATAAATTGATAATTTCAAGTGCTTTGTTATAATGATGGAAGCCTGAATAATGCACAAGTAAAACAAGAGTAAAAGTATAAGACTGATAAATAAAGAGATATTTAGGGCAATAAGGCAATAGTCCCTAGGACAAATATATAAACCTTAGTATTTTTCTTGAAGAACAAAAAATATGTTGCTAGGAAATATTTTGATCAGAATGTTATAAGAAGGCATCATGAATATTTAGAATTAGTATTATGAAAGCAAATCAGAAGAATAATTCAGATTTAAGCATGCAGATATGGCAAGCCAAATAGGCCAAGAGAGGTAAAGTTATTTGTAAAGTTACTTTCACATCAGGTAGAGAATGGAAGTATGGTCAAGGAACTGAGAAGGTGCTGTATGGTGTATGCAGTGATTACATACAGGAATATCATTATGTAGTGACATAGGGTGCATATTGTACCAAGAGGTAGTGCCAGGAGAGCAGGTCTGGGAGCAGGAAGCAAAATGGGAGAAGAAGGCAGGTAGTTCGTACTCACTGGGGCTGGAAAATATACTTCATATGTTTTGAGGTAGGTCTTAAATTTATGGCTAACTCTGATTAGAGTGAGCCCACCTGTCCTAACTTTTGGACTGAAGTCATCTTCAGGTGTGAGTCAGGCAAGGGAGCTGATATTATCATTCAAACTAAATACCCCTGCGAGACGTCATCATGGGGTATGGTAAATCCAGCTGTGAGGCTGGCTGAAATAATCAAGGCAATGCCACCACTATATACCTAGAGAAAGCCATGTGCAACTAAGATTTTGCCTTGTAGGGCTTTTCTGTTACCACCACGGGTAGCCAGATAAAATGGAAAGAAAGGAGGGCAAGCACAGCAGGTTTGGGAAGATGGATGACACAGATGGTGGAGTTGAGCCTTCGTAGCGGCTAGGGGTCGAGACTGGGATAAGTCTCAGAGCCCGGGCTGGGGGCTGAAAGGTTTGCATTTCTCAGTAGTGCCAGAAGAGAGAATGTGTATGAGCTTTCTTATCAGCATGCTCAGATGATACAACGGAAGGGGACAGTGGGATCTGAAAGCAATCAGAGCTCAAACATCTAAAACAAAATCAAGATTTTTCTTTTATTAACAATTGCTTATAGACTAACATAAAAATGAACAATACCTGGAGATCAAAACTGGTAGACAATGAGAAGGGACATGAGAATGCACATGTAATAAAAAAAATTACACTTACTTCCTTGAAGTTACTTTCAGTTTGAAGACTAAGGGGACTGAAGGGAATCAGACAGGATTAGAAATAACAAATAGTTTAACCTTTGCAGGAACTAGGCTTTGGGTTTAAAACATATTTTTTTAACTTTGAAAATAACCAACAATTTTTTTCTCCATTGTTTTAAACTTAGATTCTGTCCACCTCTGTTTTTCACTCAAGTAGTTGCAAAAGCTGCATTTGGTACCATTTCCACCCACCAGATGCAGGAAATTCTGGAAATCTTTTTACAAAATCTGTACTGTAGACATTTCCTACTGAACAATACAGGCTAAAGCCAGTCACATAAACTAAAATTTAAAGCAAAATAGAACAATGCAAAGTAAAAGCCTTTTTTGCAATTTAACCCATCAATTACTTTGTGAAATTTTAAAAAGTAGAATAAATTTTTATTTTGATAAATTGGGGGTATAAGAATGAACTTACATTGAATATGTGTAACAAAATTTGCAACTACTTTGAACTGACTATCACTATGTTTGAAAGTTCATTTGTTGTTAGAAAGTTACTTTTTTGCTCAAACAGCTAACTACCTGAAACTAGTAAAGTCACAACATTTTTAGAGATACACTTATCAACTGTTCAGAAATGAATTTCTTGTCCACTAAAATGATGTATCATTTTAATATTTTGCAGTAAGCATTCATGTCAATATGTGTTGGTATTTTGGTGTGTGAATGTGCTTAATTATGCCAACAACTCGCTTGTTAGACCTAAATAGTTTCAGAGTCAATTCCTTGTGCCAAAGTACTTAGACCATCTACAGGACACATAAGATTAATTGAATCCTTTGATCTCATTCATTCTACAACATGTATGTGAATAGTTTTGTATTCTAAAATACATTGCATGGAAAATACATTCTGCATTGCTTCAAAAGTTAGTAAAATTTAATCTGACTCAATATTGAGAAGAAGTTTGATTCTTTTCTCACCAGAGCTTCAAGAAGAAGAAATTTATTGACTAATTCTGAAAAATTACCGAATGCTTTTTTTGATAATACAAAAATAATTTTAACTTTAAGCTTAGAAACTTCAGGAGCATGAATTTTTCAGATTTATTATTTTGCTTGTATATTTTACACCTTCTTCTTACTCAGCAAATGAGAGGAGGAAGAGAGGGAGGGAGGAATGGAAGAGAGAAGAAAGGAAAGGAAAGAGAAGAGGGGAAAGTAAAAATAAACTGAAACAACTGACAATGCCAATGGATTCTTCAGTATGTCCAGTAGCACACACTAAAGCCCTCAATTCATTTTTCAGTTTGTGTAATAAGTACAATATAATCACTTACATCAGTCACAAATTACATGAAATAGATGAATTGCACAAAATTTTTGTTGATTGGTCCTCTTGGACACCTCTCATAGAGGCACAACATAGAGCTTTGCTACCTATGCCTTAGCAAATCCTTAGAGAAGGCCAGCTGTATTGCTTTGCAGTGGAAAATGCCTGTTCCCATACACCAAGTAAAGATTCATCAGCTGTACCAGTATAATGATTTTATTTCTTGTTATTATACCCCAATATGTTTTTATTAGCAAATTTTTTTTCAGATTTTTCATAAAGGGAAATTTTTATAACTTGATGGTCTAAGAAAGTTGAAAGTATTCCAAATGTAGTAGATTTTACATGTAAATATTTCTGAGGTTATAAACACTAATTTTCCATTATAAATAAATAAATAAATTCATATATCTCTAGGTGCCTAGCCAGGGATGGAAGGTAATGTATATCATGTATATCATTTAACAATATAGCAACATAGTTTAAAAATAAGTGACACTGATGATCTTATGGAATATGATATAATTAACTATATTCAAATTACTAAAAATGAACTCAGAAATGCAGCTTCACACTCCGCGTCACAGTAAGGGAAGGACTGACAGATTTATATGTTACAACTAAAATCACGAACATAAGATAGTTACTAAAGTCGCAGTCCTTTTCCTATTCTCTTTTACTTTCTTAATCTTCCTAATAAATCTTCCTATGCCTCATACTATCCTATCCTGAGATTCTTGCTCCATGATGAGGGTCAAGAACATAGTCAGCAAGGCAAGTTGAGGCAAGTTGAGGTCTCATCTCTTCTTCTTTGGGGGATCTCTTTGGATCCTGTTACATAAAAAAAAAAGTAGAATACAAGCACTTTTAGTTTGAAAAATGTAAAGAGATTTTTCCTCACTTGCATATATTGAGCACACAAAAAAGCTACCAGTTTTAGTGAATAATATATAAAATGGAAAAATTGTTATTATTCTGAACAGATAGCATAAAACATGTAATTTCACTGCAAGGGTATCTTTGTCAAGTACACGACAATATGTCAAATAGAAATTATCTTTCACTCACAATTAACTAAACTGGGTGTGGCTTTTATTTGAAACTATCACATTGGCAGAGTCCACATAAGCATTAAAGACCCTCTTTTATTAATCCAACTAATATTTATCAAACCATAAATATATGTCCCTTCAGAGTGAAACAGGAAGGCAGAGAAGTGGAGCAGGGTCTAAAATAGAAAAATAAAGCTCAGAAAAACTGTGGAAGAAGGACAAAGGGAAAGCAATGTTTTAAAGACCTCAGGTAACTTTTGATAGATGTGAAGAATAAAGTGTAATGAAATCAAATAAAATAGAAATTTTAGATAAAGTTGGCCATTACAGTTCAGAGTTACAGAAGTGCCAGCAAACAGTCCTGCAGGACACAGTCAAAGATGATGATGATGGAGACAGAAAGGAGGTGAAGGCATCACAAGTCAGTGAATTTTTTGGTGGACCATTACAGTAGTCCATTTCCATGGGCCGTGAGGAACTACCTGAAGCTGGGGAACTCCGTAAAGAAAAGAGGTTTATTTAGTTTAGTTTTGAAGTCTGAGATGATGAGGTGCATGCTGCTGGCCATGGTAAAGACACATCGCAGAAAATGTCATCATAAGAGGACTATCTGTGAGAGGGAGAGATGACATGCAGGCCAGGAAGTCAGAGCAAGTGTAGGGGTCAAGCTTTTCCTTTTCATAACAACTGCCTCATGAGAAGTAGCTTGGGGTTCCAGGAGAAATAACTCAAGGTCCCATGAGAACTACCTCAGTCGTTTCCAAGGGGGATGGCCCTGTCTGTCCCTTATGACACCCCAGGAGATCCTGCCCTTTAAAAGTTCCCATCACTGCTCAACTGACCAAGCTGATAATCAGACTTGTAACATAAAGCTTTGGGCAATATGGTCAAACAATAGCAATTTCCATCCTTATGGATACTGAAATGGCTTCCTAGGATGACAGGATTTAAAGTACATGAGAGCATGAGACGACTGTGAGCTGGGCAAAAGTCCATGTGACTGTGTGACCTGGTATGACATTGTTCCTGGAAGTATAGAATGATGAAAAGTGGGTACACGGAGGTGCAGGAATGTTGGTCGGCATGAAAGAGCTGGAGAACTGTCAAACCATTTACAGGGGTCAACTTAGAATAAGGCTTCAGTTAAAAGAAGAGATTGGAGAGAAAGTACTATGAAGACTCTCTTCTTGTTTATTAGACGTCTCATTTAACACTTGGTTTTTCTGTGTGTAGTGTGTCAACCATTGAACATATTTTTATTTCTATAACTGTACTTTAGGTTCATAGGGGATAAAGAACATGATATATTCATCTATAAAATGCAATACACATAATATAGTAAACTTGAGTGCTTCATAATTATGTTAGTGAAAAAATAAATGTCGCTCTTAGTGATCCTTTCACTGGGAGATTGGATATTACTAAAAATGTCAGAGAGTCTTTTCATGTTTTTCTCCTTCTTATAAAATTTTAAAGGCACTTTTGAGACATAATGTCAGTGCACTCAAGAACACCAATCCCAGATGCACAGCTTGATAGATTTGGGTAAATGTAAATACGCTGACAGCCCAGGAGGTATTAAAGTGGTTCATGCAGCTCACCAGCACTGGCTCCGCACATTTCTGGGCTTGCCTCAGCCATGCCAAACTTGGAGTGTGAGGTTGACCACTGAGTTTTTACAGCATGCAAGTTTGGAATGGTACAAAGGAGGACTGAACCTCCCATATCCTGCCCAGAGAGCAATTTTAAAACATTTAACAGAATACCATTACTTATGACCAGAGTCAAGTTGCATATTTTCATCATCAGATATTATGTCTTCATTTTATGCCTCATTCAAGTCATTTGCTTGACCACTGCTCTTTGAGTTTCTCTCATGTTGATAACTTTTTGACCGGTCATAAACTTTACGTGAATGGGAATGTACAGTATGCATTTTTCATTTCAGGTTCAAAACTTAGCATACTATTTTTATTTTAATTTGTGTTATTGTATCATTATTATATCTCTCCTTTATAGATTTTTAATATTCCATAGCATGAATAAACTAAAACTTTTGATGGAAATTGGAATTGTTTCCTGATTCAGACTATTTTTGATAAAACACCTATAAATATTTCTGTATGCATTGTGTATGTTTGTTTGTATGTGCATGTGGATACTATGTATTTATTTCACTATGTACATACCTATTTTTTTTTTTTTTTTTTTTTTTTTTTTTTTTTTGAACTTTGTTAAATACTTTTTTCTTTTTTTTGGGTTTTTCTCCTGTACCGGGAACCGAACTCACGACCTTGCGCTTGCCAGGCAGGCGCTTTGCCGCTGAGCTAAATCCCCAGCCCATACTATGTACATACCTAAGAATGAAATTGTTGGGTGACAAAGTAGGTATATTATACTGTACCAAAAATTGTTCAACAAAATCGCTATACTAATTTATATTTATACCAAATATAAACCTTTCATATTTCTAGCCTCAAAATGTAGCTGTTTATATAATTCAGTTACTTAATGTAAAAAATAAATTTGAAACTATTACATGTAAGGCTATTTTGTTTTTAAATTTTACGTCACTAATTCAGTTTTACAGAACCAGCACATTGCATAAAGTAATAGAGTGGTTTTAATAAAATTGCTAATTAACTTTGCTCTAGAGATTATGAAAACATTATGTGCTATGATAACTTTTTTCTCAGGTGACATGGCAAAGGTATCATGCTTATGCCAATTCTATCAGATGCCTCCAAATAATTCTTATTTATCTTTATTTACAAAAAAAATAATTAGCAATGGTTTTATTTATGTATTTTTAGTATGAAGTTTTCCTTGGATTTATTTTAGTGAGAATGCTTGTGGTACAAGGGATTGAACCCAAGGCTGTGTGTGTGCTAAGGAAACCCCATAGGGCTGGATTACTTCTCCAGAGAGATTTATCTTTTAATTGAAACAAAAAACTAAAAACTGTACATATTAGTAGCATAATATGTGATAGTTAAATGCAGGTATGTACCTTGTCATGTTTAAATAAAGTTAAATATATCTTTCTATTAAAATATTTATTATAGATATATGGTGAAAAGTTTCAAAACCTTTTCTTCTAACTTTCTGAAATATCAGGAAACTAGTGTTATTGATAGCCATCTCATGTGCAATTAATATCTCCTTTCTATGCATAATTTAGAACCAGCTGAGCTATTTTCCCATCCTCCCTTTCCTTATTCTCCCTAGGCTCCAGCAACTCTCAATTTGTGTGAGATCAACTTACCACATAAAATGAGGCCATGTAACACTTGTTTTTCTATAATTGGCTCACTTCATGTAACATAATGATCACCAGTTCCATCCAGTGTTGTCATCACTGATAGGATTTATTGTTTTTCTTATAGATAAGTGTTATTCTATGATATATAGATACCACATTTTCTCCATCCATTTATCATATGATAGACACTTAGTTTTCATTTGCTTTCATAGTTGCTATTACTGTAACAAAAGAACCTGACACACTAAAGTTATCTAGAGAGAAGTTTTACATTGTTTTACAGTTTTGAGGTGTCAGCCCATACTCTGTTGGCTCTAATGCTTTGGATTTGTGCAGATGCTTTTAGTAAGGAAAGCTGTTTACTTCATTGCCAGGATGCAATACATAAGGAAAAGAAAAAGAGCTGGGTCCCACAGTGGCCTTTGAAGGAATGCCAGTAGTCTTAGTCCTCCCATCAAGCCTCTCCTCACAAAAGCTTCACAGTATCCCAACTGCACCACTCTGGGAAGTAGACCTTTAACCCATGTGCCCCAGGGGACCCCCAGAGGTATTAAAGTGGTTCATGCAGCTCACCAGCACTGGCTCCGCACATTCTAAACTGTGACACTTGGCTTCTGTGAATGCTATTGCTGTGAACAAGGTACCTAAATCTTTGACATACTGGTTTCATTTCCTCTTAATTTCTACCCAGGAGTGGGGTTGTTGAGTCTGATACAGTTCTATTTTTTAAAAAAATTTTTGGAGTGTCCACATTGTTTTCCATAATGGCTATATTAATTTATGGTGCCACCAATATGTGAAAGTATTTCCTTTGATCCTCTTCCTTGCAAAAAAAAGTAAATCAGAAAAAAAGTAAATAGACGTTTACTTCAAATACTCATAGTTATTTCATAATAACACATGAAGTAACAAGTAGATTTCATCCAATTCAATCATTATCAATGAGCACAAAAGAGATTACTCTTAAAAATTACTATTTTCATATCTGGATATTTTAGGATGCTTATCCAGCAATCTAATTGTAAGAATGACAAAAGGAAGCCAGTTTTATAAGAGAGTGATAGTTTTGTCTGTGACAAGTATCATTAGACTGCATTACTAACTTAAACATATTTTCTGTGAAAAGGAAAAGGTAGTACAGAACCTACTAACTAAAAGAGAAAACTAAATTATAAATAATTTATATCAGTCAATATGAAAATAAAAGTCTAATAGATAAGTTACTTGAAAAAATTATCATAGCTGAGACAAAATATTTTAAATAATTAAATTTATTATAAAAATTTGTTCAATAAAGGAAATTCTAGGTCTGAGTGGGTTCATTTATGAATATTTCAATATATGTGTCTGAGTGAAAGTATGTGATAGCAGACTTGACATTGGGAGGTGGGGCATGGTCAGCAGAGGCTGGTGTCTGTGGGTGTGACCTGAAAGGTTATATCTTCCTTCCTGCCTCTTGTTTTGAATCCCTTTGGTTCCTGCAGGCCATGCGGTGAGCAGGTTTTCTCTGCCCGTGGTGTTGCATCCTGCCATTCTGCCTTGGAGGCTGCTCATTATGGACAGAAAACTACAAACTCCGAGCCAAAATAAACCCTGCTTCTTTGAATTGAGGGTTGGATATTTTGTCTCAAGGATGAAGAAAGTGACCAAGATACCCAGCACAGAATGAAAGGAATCTCATGGTTCATCTGATAAAAAAAATAGTACAAAGAAAACTGTCCACAGGATACATTTTACTTAATGGTAGAAATGGACTGCCTTCTTTGTGGAATAAGGAAAGAGACAAGGATGCCTTATATCAGCCCTTCCATTCAACACTGTATGAAAGACCGTTGGAAGTATAATAGGAAAAAATTGTTTAAACAGTATAAAGGTTGAAGGAGAACTATTTACTGCCTCAGCTTGACAAGATTTTGCGACCGATAAATCACAAAAACATAAAAGCAGTATACAAATTAATAAGTGAATTCAGTTAACTACCAAATACAAGATTAACAAGCAAAATTTGATTCTATTTCATTAAATCAGCAAAAAATTAACAAAGTTTAAAATATCATCTACATTAGCATGAAAATCGTGTTTCTAGAAATAAACCTGCCCGCTATGGTGCTGACAAGATGGTGGCTGGCGGGGCTGTCATTGCGGTGCCCGAGTGCTGGCTTCTGCCTTACTCGCTACACAAGTGGAGCTCCTTCTCCTCTACTTACCTTCCCTAGAACATTTTAGTGGATAAACCAAATGACCAGTCTTCAAGATGTTCTTCAGAGAGCAGCTATCCGCCCCAGTACTTGATTTTAAAGCTTGAAAGACCTGCTATAGTTCAGAATATCACATTTGGGAAATATGAGAAAATGCATGTATGCAATTTGAAGAAATTTAAAGTCTTTGGGGAAATGAATGAAGAAAATATGACAGAGCCATTGTCTAGTGGTTTAAAGATTGATTATAACAAAGAAACATTCACCTTGAAGAATAAAATTGATGAACAGATGTTCCCTTGTGGATTCATTAAGATAGTTCCACTCCTGTACTGGGGACCCAGTTTTAACTTTAGCATCTGATATGCTGAACTTAGTGGAATTGATGATCCTGATGTAGTACAACCATGTCTCAACTGGTACAGCAAGTACCGTGAACAGGAAGCCATTTGCCTTTGCCTAAAACATTTCAGACAACACAACTATTACAGAGGTTTCTGAATCACTGCAAAAGAAAATTAAGATAGCCCTGGAACATCCTATGTTAACAGATCTGCATGACGAACTGGTGTTGGGTGATTCTGATGCTTGTGAAGAATTGATTGAGAAAGCTGTAAATGATGGCTTGTTCAATCAGTACATCAGTCAACAGGAACATAAACCATGATGGAGTCAAATCATTCCCAGAAGCACCAAAGTTGAGGGAGAAGACAACTGGCCAGGAATGAGAGGGTGCCATCAGATGGTTATTGATGTTCAGACAAAGACCGTTGATTTGTTTGGTGGCTGGGATGCAATACAAGATCTTGCTGACTTCTGGGCATACAGTGTGAAGGAGAACCAGTGAACATGTATCTCTAGGGACACTGTAAAAGAGAATGGCCCAAGTGTCAGATCATGTTTTAAAATGTGCATTGATATTCAAAGGATGCAAATCTACACATTGGGATGTTATTTGGATTCATCCGTGAGGAAAAGCAAGTCTCTAAAAAGTGACTTCTACTGTCATGACATTGACACAAACACATGAATGTTGCTAAGTGAAGATACTTCCACTGATAGAGGACCGAAATTGGTGTTTGATCATCAAATGTGTATGGATTCAGAAAAACATATGATCTACACCTTTGGTGGTAGAATTTTGACATGTAATGGCAGCATAGATGACAGAAGAGTCAGTGAACCACAATTCAGTGGGTTGTTTGCTTTCAACTGTCAGTGTCAAACATGGAAACTTCTTTGAGAGGACTCCTGTATGCTGGGCCTGAAGACATTCAATCTTGAATAGGACACTGCATGTTATTCCACTCAAAAAATCATTGCTTATATGTATTTGGTGGCCAGAGATCAAAAACCTATTTGAATGATTTTTTTAGTTATGATGTGGACTCTGAGCATGTAGATATAATATCAGATGGCACCAAGAAAGACTCTGGGATGGTCCCAATGACAGGATTCACACAGAGAGCAACCATCAACTCAGAAATGAATGAAATACATGTCTTATCTGGACTCAGCAAAGACAAGAAAAAGAGAGAAGAGAATGTGAGAAATTCAGTGTGGATTTAGGACATTGTGAGGAATAGTTGGTCTTGTGTCTATAAGAATGATCAAGTTGCAAAAGGTAATCCAAGTAAAAGTGTACAGGAGGAAGAACCATGTCCAATATTTGCCCATCAGCTTGTTTATGATGAGTTACATAAGGTTAGTTACTTATTTGGTGGGAACCCAGGAAAATCTGTTGTCCGAGGATGAGACTTGATGACTTCTGGTCACTGAAGCTGTTTTGACCTTCGAAAGATTATTTGCTGAGGCACTGCAAGTACCTCATAAGAAAACAGGTTTGAAGAAAAGGCCCAAATAGATCCTCTTAGTGCCCTAAAATATTTGCAAAGTGATCTTTATATAACTGTGGGTCAAAACAACAACAACAACAAAAAAAAAACCAAAGAAAAACAAAAAAACAGGGCTGGGGATTTAGCTCAGCGGCAAAGCGCCTGCCTGGCAAGTGCAAGGTCGTGAGTTCGGTTCCCGGTACCGGAGAAAAACAACAACAACAACAAAAAAAAAAAACCAAAGAAAAAATATAACTGTGGGTCATTCAGATCCAGAAGAGACAAAAGAGTTCCAGCTCCTAGCTTCTGCTCTCTTCAAATCGGTGAAGATTTTACAGCTTTAGGCTTTTTGGATGTGGATCACACCTATGCTCAAAGAACTCAGCTCTTTGACACCTTAGCAAATTTCTTTCCTGACAGCATGACTCCTCATAAAGACAACCTGGTAGACCTCATCACACTGTAACTGAAGAGTCACTGGCCACACAGTGGAGAACAGGAGGCACTTTCAGTGAATGGATCACAACTCTGTTGACCGAAGTGAAGCTGCAGTGATTGAGGACTGCACCAGAGTGTTGAAGGGATCTTTACCATCACAACTTTTAACCCTCTTCCTCCATACCTGACGTCAACCCCATTCTCATCTTATTCCTAAAGTAGCCTAATAAAGTGAAACTGGTATTCTTTCCATTTAAATATAAAAAAAATTAAAAAGTAGAAATAAACTTAATAGAATATGAACTTTGATTTTTTATTATTTATTAAAAGGTGGATGATATGAAGTACAGTAAATTTGAATTCTGTTTATACCTTGTTATATTTTTTCCAAAGATTTCATGTAGAAGTTTTATGCTTATCAGAGGTTATTTGCATGATGTCATTAAAAAACAGGTTTTTATCTTTTTTCCCTCCTTTTTTTTATAAAAAGTAAGACCATTCATTCATTGATGGAAACTCATATTACTTTCATAGTTTGGCTATTGTCATAATACTGAGATGAACATAGGGGAACACATGTCTCTTTACTCTATCAACTTCAATTCTTATGCTATATGTAGAAGTGGGATTTCTGCATTATGTGATAATTTTGTTTTTTGCTTTTTGAGAAACCTCCTTTTTACTTTCCATAATTGCTGAATAAATTTTGCATTCTGACAGTGTACAAGGTCTCTCTTCTCCACACCTTTGCCAACACTTGTTAACATTTGTCTTTTTAATAATAGCCACTACAGCATGTGTCATGTGACATATCAGTAGAGCTTTAACTTGTACTTCTCTGAGACTGGTGATGTTGAGCTATTTTGCATACATCTGTTGGTCATTTATATCTCTTTGTTTGAGAAATATCTATTCAGATTCTTTGCACATTTTAAAAACTGGCTTATTTCTTGCTATTGAATATTTTGATACTTTATATGTTTTAGATAACTGTCCTTTATTGTATATATGCTTTGCAAATATTTTCTCCCAGTTTGTGCTTTGTCTCTTCACATTCTTGTGTCTTTGGTTGTGTAGATCTTTTAATTGGATGCCAATTCATTTTTCTGTTTTTGCTTTTATTGTCTGTGCTATTGAAATCCTATACAAGAAATCATTTTCCAGGCCAAAATCATGAAGATTTTGTCTTTATTAATAGCAGCTTCACAGTGTTAATTCTTACATTTAAGTCTTTAATGTAGTTTGTCAGTGGCTTTTTGTGTATGATATAAGGGTTCATTCTTCTGATCTTGGTAACCAGTTGTCTCAAAATCATTTATTTAAAAAGATTGTTCTTTCCCACATTGTGTGATCTTTGCAACTTTGTTAAAAGTCAATATATATAAATAGTTGTATGTACATATGGGTTTTCTATTTTTTCCATTTAACATAAGATCTTAAAATCTCATATATTCTAAAAAAAGTGGAAATCTGCAGTGTTATTAAGAATATTTTCTTAACCATATTGTCACTATAGCTTAATCTCAGAAACAATACAATACTTCCAAGTACATTGAAATGCAAACTCTTTCCATGTCTGGATGTGTGCATGTGCTCTGTTTCTGTCCATCCATCTTACACACACTATAAACACAGATCTGCAAATGTACACAAAATTTGTCATAATGCAAATAAAATTAAATTGTAAGTTCTTTCCAAATTTATACATATTTTTTGCTGCATGTCTTTGTAGATCTATGGATAACTTTATTTCTCTTAGTAGTCTAAGTATAGATTAATACACCAATTTATATCAAATATCTAATAGGATCTAACCACATATTTTTATTTAATGTGGAAGATTTGTTACAATGCATATTTTTCCACTCTCAAATTTCTAACACTAATGCATAATCACTCATTTTTTCAAACTTTAATTATTATCAAAATTTCCTATTCCTTTTTTCAGCATTGCTATTACAATCTGTGTTCGCTTAAGTACACACCTAACTCAATCCTAAAATTGGTATTAAAACCTCATAACAAACTTAATTTTTTAAGCTAGGTCATCTTTCAGGCAGAGAAAAATACACTCAAAGTAAAATATTTTTGAAAATATTCTTCTGGACATCGATTTGGTTTTTTATCAATTTGTTTTTATAAAGCAACAGCTAGAGATGTAAATGTAAATGAATCTTGTGGTTTGTAATCCACATAAAATAACCATATACCAGAACCTTAATGGAAAATGGGAATAGATAAATTTTGGAATGAGTTAGGTTACTTTTCTACTCTTTTTTTTTTCTTTTTCATTCTTTTTTTTTTTTTTTTTTTTTTTTTTGCGGTACCAGGGATCAAACTCACGACTTTGCACTTGCCAAGCAGGCACTTATGCCACTGAGCTATATCCCCAGCCCTAGTTAGGGTACTTTTCATGACTCAGTTTTAAGGTTTCAAATGTAAAGCCGCAATTGGAGAGCAGAGTTACTCCCCACAGCAAGTGCCGTTTCCGCGGTACCTCTGTGCTACAAAGCACTCATCTTGAGAGTCTTAAATCTGTCGGTCTGACAGAGTGCATCACATTCCAGGTTGCCTTATGGTCTGTGTTAACTCTGTGGACCCAGAAACTTAGGTGGAGTGAGTTTGTCTTTCATTTAATAGAGGTACTTATTGTACCATATATTTATCAATTTATTCCTTCATTTTGTAGCATTAATTAGTGCTACATATTATGGTTATCTTGAGAGGACAGGCTGAAAGAATCATAGATTTTGATTTGAAAACACAGACAATCTAAGAATATGAATTGATGCCCAGGTGTGCTATTGGTACCACACCCACATCGGTATGCACCTCTGCTTCGTGCATGCCTATCTTCCAACTGCCAGCACCGGCGTCTTTATCTGTGGGTTCTTCTCACCACCAAGCCTGTTATGTTTTTGAGCAGTCAGCTGAATGCCAGGAAAGTGATGTCTCCCTTGAACAGTCCTGCAGCAGTCTCCTACGAGTGCAATTGCACCACAGTTCGAGTTCTGCAGGATCCATCCCTTAGCTCCACATTAGGTTTAAGGATCAGTTCTCCCATTACTTGTTTCCCCTTCTCTCCACTCTTTAACCTGTTTCTGATCTCTGTCACCTGGTAATGTGATATCACATCAAAAACAAGCCACTTGTTCTAGAACCCTTACATCAGTATGCACTTCTGGGAAACACAACAGTACAACAATCAAGGTAGTCAGGGGATCAAATAATCATAATGAAATGTGCTACGGACCATTTGTGTAACAAATGTCATGAGAATCAAAATAGAGAGTTGTATTCAGATGTTCACTTACAATAAAAATAATGGTACTCTTTCCTAGATCTCTAATTAGTGAAAATATTTTTAAAATCCCACTAAGAAACTGTTCTACAGATCTCTAAAAGTGTACATTATTAACGAGAGACAAATCACCCTTCCTAGGAAAAGAGCCAATAAAAAAATTGGCAACCGAAATGAATAAACATGTCTCAAAAGAAGTGCAAATGACCAATAAATACATGAAAAATGTTCGACATCCCTGGTCAGTAGAGAAATGCAAATTAAAACAACACTGAGATTCCATCTCACTCCAGAAAAAAAATGTCCATCATCAATAAATCAAATAACAAATGCTGGCAAAGATGCAGAGAGCAAGGAATTTTTTCAATTGTTGGTGGGAATAGAAGCCAACATAAGCACTATGGAAATCAGGATGAAGTCTCCTCTAAAAATTAAATTTAGAAGTACCATTGATCTAACTCTTCTCCTTTTGGGTATCTTCCGAATATAGTTAATGACAGTGTAGTACCATGATACATACATACCCGTTTATAGCACCCCAACTCATAACAGTTGAGTCTTAGACGAGGCCTATGTGTCCATCATTAGATGAATAGATGAAGAAATTGTGTTCTTTGTACACTTGCAGGATTACTCTGCCATGTAAAGATAAATGTGTATCATTTGTAGGAAAAGAGACAAACCTTGAGACCATAATGTTAAGTGAAATAAATCAGACATACAAGCTTATATATCAGAGAGATGAGAAACCCAACATATAAATTATTTAAAGAGCAAAATAAAAGATGGATAATAGGATATAAGAAGACAGAGCTTTTGCAAATTGGAAAGGGATCAATAGGGAGAAAAACAAAATAGGGTTGAAAAATGAGGAAGATAACATTTCCCTTACTCTACTGAATAATACAGTGGGCAGCAGATGAAATCATACATAGGGAAGCACTTTTGGAAAGGAAAAGTTCTGTATAATACGATTACCTTACTGTGCTATTTTATTATCACAATTGCAAACTGTGTGACAATTACTTATTAATGCATTTCTAAATATGGCAAAATGAGAAAACAACTTAAGGCTAATAAAGAAAGATGCTGCAATGTGCACATCACTGGCTGTTGTGTTTTACTTAGGGCTTTCATCTCTGCCTGTCTTTTCTTACTGTTTGGCGCTAGATGTGAATTTGGACTTCTGGTGAGCAATGAACTACGCCATCTTCTTGTACAAGGAGAGCACATTTCACTTTATTTTCCAGTGGTGAAGAAATGTTTTCTAAATCAGATGCCAACATTTTATAGCTTGTATCCTTCAAAAAAATAGAAAAACACAACAACAGTTCAGCTTAGTTATATACTGTAATAATGATAATCTACCTCATGGATCATGTGTTCTGTTTTTCCATAATGCCCAGCAGGAAAGAAAAGATTTCACTTTTTCAATTCAGTTTCCAGCAAAACAAGTGCTCCTATAACAGGGAATTTAAATTCCTGTCTAAAGTAGCACTGTGAAGTTAAGACACTGTGTTAAATATGCCATAGTGTGATCTCTTTTTTACAGTAAGTTCCTGAGGTTCAGGTCATCGCCCTCACAAGCAAGTCGCTCAATTCTCACTCAGTGACTCATTATCTGGCACACTCCTTCCTCAGAATGTAGTTTTGGGGGAGAAAATGAGTTGTTAACTGTTAGTCATATTTTACCCTCTTCGCTTTTGTTTTGAATGCTTACTTTTTAAAAACTACTCCTCATCTATACATTCCTGTATCAATAAGCATATCTCATAAATGTGGTTTTTTGGCAATTTTGTATGGAATTACTTTGAAATATATGAAACAAAATCCAAACTACATGTTCTCCCCTTTGATTCATCTTCAAAAAATTTCACTGCAAAGTAATTATCTGGTCATCTCATTTGTCTGGGGAGTCAGGCATACTAGCTAGAAGTCAGCACAGAATGAAGAGATGACTTGATCAACTGAAACAATCTTGTGTTTTCTGTTTCCCAGTGTAGTTTTAGTTGAACAATATAAGTAGAAGATAAAGGAACAGAAGGAATTTCCTTAAGTTATCTTACTTAGGAACTCATGGAAAATTTTTAAATATCCCTGATTGTCAAAAGCATAGTGACTACAAAGAAAGGAAGCATAAGTGCTCCCTGTTTTGAAAATCTGCTGTGCATACTAAAGTGGCTGCAACTTAAATAAATCTTTCAAGCTTTGTGCAAGAAGGAAAATTAACAAAGGCAATTGTTAGTAAATGGAGGGTACATGTTTAAATACTTTAAATACACATGTTAAATCTTACTAAGACTCAACTTACCTTGGATTACTATGTTTCTGAGAAAATTATTGCAACACCTTGATTCTGATTAAGAATGGACAAGCTTATTACTAAATTAAAAATGCTTGCTTCATGTTCAGTGGGTGGAATAGATGGGCAAATGGGCAGAAGATAAGCTAATGTTTCATCACTGGGGAAGTTTAATCAACTGCATAGGCTGGGTGTTGTCTCTGGCATGGCCCTCTCAGCAGATCCATAGTTGAACACTGACCTTGATGCAGGAAGAAAGACCTTCTTCTGGCAGTGAAATTCTGGAAATTCAAAGGCAGACTTGAAACTGGAGGGGTCTTTGCTTCCCTTTGATTCTCACTGCCCCCAAATACAAAGGCCTCCTTGAGAACCATACGCATCCTTTCTCTCAATCAAACTTCTGCTTTTCAAAAATCTTTCTGTTCCATCAACCGAAGGCTTAATCTAAACAACACTGAGTGAGTTTTTGCTCTTATGTCAGCCCAATTAAGGGGAAAAGGAGAAAGAGAGAGAGAGAAAGAGAAGGAAAGAAACAAAGATAATGCAAAACATGTTAGCAAATATAAAACTCTAGGGTTTAATCTATGCAGCTGTGCTCCTCCCAAATGAAATCATATTGGACCAAGTTAGCAATGTTATTGTAATATTATGAAAACAGAAATGGAGAAAGATAAATAATGCCCCATGAGGTTCTTGAATCAATGGTTTTTGCAAGTTTTGTACAACTTTTGTAGTGGACCCAATGTTAGTATTCCATTGGGTCAAATTGAAGTAAACAAAATATTTTTGAATAAGATCTGTGATTATCTCGTCAATGATTAGGTAATTACGTGACAACTTTTTATGTTAAGTAATATTGGGTTGTTACACCAGTGAAATTTGCACTAAGCCCTTCTTTAAGGGTTTAATATTAATTTAGTTAAAAATTTTATACTCTGCTAATTTTTAAACTCCAAAATGCTTTCAGGCTTCTGGTTCTGTGAAGACTGAGTATATATACTTTTCCCACTTCTACTTTGCACAACTAAAAAATGTGGATATTACATGTAAAACAAGCAAAAGAAAACTATGAAAGGTGAAAGGAAGCAAACAGATCAGCCAGGACTGGGGATCCAAGGCATGAGGCTGAAATAAGTCTCTCTGCTTTGTTTTTGTCTCAGTTTCACCTGAATTAACCAGCCACTCAGCAGGGCGATGGATAGAGACACAAAATGAGAGAAGTAGAAAAGAGACAGCTGGAGAGAAGAAGAGAAGGAAGGAAGAAAAAAAGACTTCATAAATTTATTAAATTATGCTTTTGGATTGAAGCAAATATTATGACACTATCTGATACAGTCCTAAATATGTGTGGAGGAAATAAATGTATAAGGCAATTTGAAAAAAAATGGGAGGGAAAAATAATATCCAGGCAAGTATTCTTTGTAAACATCACTCAAATTGTAAAATGGCAAAAGCCAATAGACCATGAATTTGTGTACTATATATTATTGTAAAAACAACAAACTTAAATGAAGCTACATGAAATTATTCAGTAAACAAATAGAAAAATGAAAGTAAAATTCCAAAATATGTTTAAAAGAAACAAGCAAAATGAAAAACAAAGGGAAAAAAGATAAAATAAAAGGAAAAGCATAAATTAGCTCTAACATATAATTATGTTAAGTGTAAATAAACTGAGTACATAAACTAAAAGAACATTAACTGTTAATTAAAAAATCATCACCTATGTACTGTTTAAAAGAAACTCACCTAAAATGTGCAAACTAGGCAAAAAAGAAAAAGATGTATTCGCTAAACTTTAATCAAACATTTTACTTGGGACCAGGGATGTAGCTCAGTGCACAGTGGCTTTCTGGCAAATTCAAGTCCCTTAGTTTAATTCCTGGTACTAAAAAGAAAAGAAAAGAAGACCAAAAAAAGTCCTTAAAAAAGTTTACTTAAAACAGGAATGGTTACATTACCTCTGAGTAGACAGACTTCAGAGCACAGAAAATTACCACATACAAGGAGAATATTACATAATGAAATAAGAAATAAATCCCTAAATGAGACCTAGCAGTTCTAAATATGTAAGCACCAAGAAAGACGTGCAAAATATGGGAAGCACTGATATAAATGAAAGCAGAAACCAGCAAATGTTAAGCCATAATTAGTTACTGCACCAACCCTCTGCCAACAACCAATAGAACAAACAGGCAAAGAAGTCGAAAAAAGTATACAAGAATACAATAAAACCAAATATCAACACAACAGAGTCAACAATTCTAGGACAATGCACTCAAATCACAGCAGAGTATGCAACATTATTATTATTATTATTATTATTAGTTTTGTTTTGTTTTGTTTTGTTTTGTACTGGGAATTCAAGTCAGGAACTTACACTTGCCAGGCAGTTTCTATGCCACTAAGCTATATACATCCCAGGCTCCTCATACATTTTTTCAAAGAACTCTAAAATAGATCATGTTCTGGACCACTGAACAAAAATTTTAAAATTATTGACCATCTGAATATACATGCTGAAATTGTCAATAAAATTCTTGCATGCAAAATTTAACAATGCACTAAAAAGGTCATAAACAATGATCAAGTTAGTTTCAAGCCAGAGATGCAAAGGTGGTTCAACATTCACAACTAAAGCTGTTCTTCTAATAATGGAACTAGGAAAAAAGTCACAGGATCATCTCAATTGGTGGAGAAAATCCTTTGATAAAATTCAACATCCATGAGAAAACCCTGATGAAAATAGGCAGAGAAGAGTCCTACCTCAGTGTAGTAAAGGTTGTACTGAGGAACAAACAGGCAACCTTTAGAGTGGGGAGAAACTGAAGACATTTCCTCTAAAATCAGACATTAAATAGACATATACACTGTCAAGTAGCAGAAATTTTAGTCACAGCACTTAGACAAGAGAAAGAAATAAAGGGGATAAACATCGGGAAGACCAATATCAAGCCATCCTTATCTGAAGATAATATCCTTTACTTAGAAGGTCCTAAAATCTCCATTACATGACTTTTAGATTTGATAACAAAAGTCAGTAAAGACACAGGAAGAATCAACATACAAAACTCAATAGCTTTTTTATTCAGCAATAGTTAACCTTCTGAGAAAGAAATCAAGAATACAATTCCATTAACAATATCTTCAAAATCAAATGAATCTATTGAGGCTAAATCTTCCAAGAAAATATAAGGTCTTTATAATGAAAATTATAGAAGAAAGAAATTGAAGATGGAAAGAACTTTCATTTTTATGAATTGGTAGAGTTAATATTCTTAAATTTGCTGTACTGCCCAAAGCTATTTATAGATTCCATGCAATTACCACCAGAATCCCAGTGGCTTTATTCGAAGCACTAGAAAAAACAATTCTAAAATTCAAATGGAAGCACAAAGATCCAGCATAGTTAGACTGGCAGAAGGAACATGGCTGGAAGTATCACAATACCCAATTTGTTACAAAGTTACAGTAACAAAAATAGAACATGACACATGCATAAATATACAATAGAAGATACAGAAATGAGCCTGCATAACTATAGCTATCTCCTTCCCAACAAAGGGGCCAAATGTATACATTGTAGGAAAGACAGAGTCTTTAGTAAGTAAGGAAAGTGCTTACTTCTATACAGAAGACTGAAACTAGATCCCTACATTTCATCCTCTACAAAAGTCAAGACAGCAGAGCATGGTGGCACATGCTTGTAATCCCAATGCCTTTGGAGGCTGAAGCAAAATGATCACAAGTGCAAGGCCAGCCTGAACAACTTAGCTAAATCTTATCTCAACATAAATACATAAATAAAAACAAAAGAGGGCAAGGGATATAGCTCAGTGTGAAGCCTTGGGCTCAATCTCTAGACACACACACACACACACACACACACACACACACACACACACACACACGGCACATATAGAAAAAATAAGTACCAGTCAGTAGCTGAGTAAATAAATGTGGTATATACACACAGTAGATTATTATTCAGCTAACAGGAGAATGACAGTTGTCATTTGTAGAAAAATAGATGGAGCTGGATGTCACTGTGTAGGGTAAAATAAACTAAATTAAAAGCTTTACTTTTTTTCCAAATTAAAAGATTTAACATGAAAACTTCATTAGGATAAAATGATTTTGTCATATACTACAACTCAATGTAAGGTAAAATGATGAAAATTTCACAGTATTACCAGATCACAACTAAAATTCATGAAATTAATCTACCATAAATTAAACTCACTAAACTTTAAATGAAATTTGAAGAAAAAAGAGTCACAAATTATACCAGAATAAAATTAATCTAGTTTTGAACAATTTACTATGTAAAATCAATGAAAAGAAATACTGCCTAAAAGAATCTGAATATTTATGCTTTAATGATAATATCTTACTTTACTTTAGAAAAATAAGGACAATGACTAAATGAAAGTTTACCAAATGACATGGCGTAAAAATTCTAAATATCTATGAGGCAAAAATATAATTTTACTTTATTTTTTTATTTTAAAGAGAATTAAAAACAGCAAAATAACAACAACATAGACAAAAACAGAACAAAACAAAAACAATAAAAGTGACAGTGTTTCAAAACAGAATGATAGGAATTAATAGTGGTTGTTATATTACATGTTGTTATCTTTAACGAAGTTGCTCAAATTAAGAACTGTAGAAATGCAAGATTGATCAAACCATTAAAGAGAATAAAAATAATTTAAAAACTTATTAGAAACAATACAGAGCTTCACCAGACAAGATGGTAGGAATTCACTAATGGTTTTTATATTGCATATTGTCTTCAAATCAGTTCTTCAGATTACCAGATATAAGCATGCAAAATTGCTCAAAAATTTTTAAGTGTTAACTGTTCATTTCAATAAACCATTAGACATCAGCAGTACAATTATTTTGAGTTTTATTTACTCTTTCAGGTTTTTACACTAGGGAGAAAATACGACGTATATACATGTGGGTCCAATTGATTTCACTTATGAATATGGTCTTTAGTTGCACCCATTTGTCTATAAAAGCCTTGAATTTATCTTTTTATAGCTGAGCAATACTCCATTGTACCAGAATACTGGATCTTTTTTATCCATTCTTCAATTGATGTGTGTTTCAGTTGTTTCCAAGATTTAGCTATGACAAATTGTGCTGCTATACACATGGGTGCACATGTATTGCTGTAGTATGATGACTTAATTTTCCTGGAAAAATATCCAGAAGGAGATTATCAGGTTGAGTGTGAACTCTAATCCTAGTTTTATGAGGAATCTCCACACTGATTTCCACAGTGGTTTCACCAATTTACACTCTCATCATCAGTGGAAAAGGGTTCCTTCTTCCCCACAGCCTTTCCAGCATTTCTTATTGGTTGATTTCTTCATGATAACCATTCTTTCTGGGGTGAGAGGGAATCTCAGTGTTGTTTTAATTTGCATTGCTCAAATGACCAATGATGTTGAATATTTTTCCATATATTTATTTGCCATTTGTATTTCTTTATCTGAGCGGTGTGTATTCACACAGATGCCCACTTCTGAGTTGGGTCTTTGTATTTGGAGGCCCTAATGTTTTTAATTCTTCATATGTTCAGTATAGAAGTCCTTTGTCTGAGAGAGAGTTAGCTAAAATTTTTTTCCCAATTCATGGGTTTTTATTTTACTCTGTTGGTGATTTCTTTTGATGTACAAAATCTTTTCAATAAGATTGTATCCCAATTGTTGATTCTTTGAAGTATTTCCCATGCAGTTTGGTTTTTGTTCATGAACGCTCTGCCTACCCCTATGTCTTCAAGATTTCTATCTACTTTCTCTTCCAGTAGGTTTAGTGTTTCTGTTTTAATATTTAGATCTTTGATCCATTTTGACTTTAGTTTAGTGCATGGTAATAGACATGGATCTAGTTTTAGTCTTCAGCATGTGGAGAGCCAATCCTTCCAGCACCATTTATTAAAGAGGCTATCTTTCTTCCAGTGAACATGTTTGGCCCCTTTGTCAAAGATAAGGTGGCTCAGTGTGTTTGTAGCTGTGTCTTCATCTAATCTGTTCCATTGATCCTCAGGTCTGTTATTTTGCCAGTACCATGTTGATTTTATCATAGTAGCTTTGTAGTATAATTTCTAGTTGGGGATTGTGATGCTACCTGCCTTTCCTTTGTTGCCCAGGATTGCTTTTGCTATTTTAGGCCTCTTGTCATTCCAGCTGAGTTTTAGGAATGTTTTCTCTAGATGTGAGGTATACTAATGGTATTTTAATTGGGATTGCATGGAATCTGTACATCTTCCTATCCATAAGCAAGGAATATCTTTCCATTTTCTGAAATCCTCTTTGATCCTTTTTTTTCAGAGTACTATAATGTTCACTCTATAAATATTTTAGTTCATTAGACTGATTCCTAAGTATTTCATTTTTTAGATACTATTATGAAAGGTATGATTTCCCTAATTTCTCTCTCAGTGTGTTTGTTATTTGTATATAAGAATCGTATTCATTTTTGAGTTCTGGATTTTTATCCAGCTATGTTACTGAATTTGATTATTAGATCTATAAGCCTTTTGGTGGAGTTTTTGAGGTCTTCTATGTATAGTATCATGTCATCTGCAAATAATGATAATTTCACTTCTTTTCCTATCCTTATTCCTTTTATTTCTCTATCTTGTCTAATTATCCTGGATAATACTTCCATACCTATATTAAACAGGAGTGGTGACTGGACATTCTTGTCTTGCTTGTGAAAGCTTTAAGTGTTTGACCCCTGTGCTCAGCATGGCTCCTGCCTTGGTGTATGGGGGCGGGGTCGCTGATGCTCCAGATCCTTTCTGGGAATCAGTTGGCTCCCATGCCAGTGGAGGAGGTGTGGGGCCGACTCACAGAGTTTCTCAAAGCTGTCTGAGATCAACTTGGCTCCCACACAAGGTTCCCCAAGCTGTCTGATCCTCAGCCTGGTCACCTAGAGGTGCAGAGAGGACTTTGGCCCTGAGGCTCCCGAAGCTGCCCAGGGCAGCTCCCCGTGCCAGTGAGGAGGGGGCAACGGCAGTTTATTGAGGTTCCCGAAGCTGTCCAGTGTTCAGCTGGCTCCCGGGAGGGGAGGGGCATGGTCATCGAGGCCCCTGAAGCTGTCTGAGGCTCAGCTAGGCTCCCACTTCTGTGGGGGAGGGGTGGGACTTGGTCACCAAGGCTGCAGAAGCAGTCTGGGGCTCAGCTAAGCTCCCGTGAGGACGCAGGGGTGGCACGGGGAGTAGTCACTGAGGCTCCGAAGTTGTCCGGAGCTCAAGATTCCTGAAACTGTCAATAATATAAATTTAAATGGTTCCTGAAACTAAAGCTCATAAACTCTAAGAGATAAAAAGGTTATTAGTTGTGTTTTATAAAAGACTCAGAAAAAAATTAATACCTGAATGAATTAACAAATAACGGAAATAGTGTTTAAGAATATTGTAGAAATTTGATGATTTCTGCAATCGAATTTTACATTAAAAATTGTATACAGTATTTTTCTCTTTAAGGCAAAATCAGGATATATTTGATTAGAGCCAATAATGATTTTATGTTAAATCTCATACTCCACTTTATGAGCAGATATAACCGGCATAAAATAAGATATAATCATATACTAAGAACCATTACAAAATTCATATATGTTAATCCAGTAACCTCATTTATTTTTCAATTCTAAAATAAATACATAAGTATATTAAAAGTATCAGTGCATTTTTATATAGGAAAAATTGAACACTAAAAGCATAATGAATTTCGTTACAGTTCACTTAGTTGAGGTTATATAGCTATTAGAAATAATAAGAGGAACAGTTCTTATATAAAGATATAGCATATATGTCAGGAAAAATAAAACAAACTTTGCGGAAACTTATGTGAATTATAATGTAGAAGCACACTGACCAAAGCCTATGTGCCATCTCTAAACAAATGTTTTCCTAATTAGGCTGTTTCCTGTTCACATTGTTGCATTTCCATTTCAATTTTCATTTTAGTGTTTAGACAATCACCTATATTCCTAAGGGTACAAATGCTCCCATCATGAACAATATATTGACTATGGGAAATAAAATTTTACCAAGATCCATTTATCCCTGTGTTCAATGTAGAAGAGATTATTTTCTAATTTTCCTAAATGCAATATTTTCCAAAACGCAGTTATATTTTCAATTGTCATCCACTGAATAATTTTTTATTCTGAATATTTATGAGCAATAAACAATAAAAAATATAGTTTGCTCTTCCTTACTATCTATAAATATTCTGTATGTCATGTTACTTCATATTATCCATGAAAAGAAAATGACAAATAAAGAGAGGACTTCTTGGAGTAAAAAGTTTAGTGAAGTCTTCCTTTTCATTTACTGTATCCCGACAGTAATGTAACGCTCTTAACACATTATTCCCTTTTATCATGCCATTGAGCATGTTCAATATTCTGAAATCAAGCATTCAAACTTACTTTACAAGTAGGCCTCTATGTAAATTTTCCAGAATAATTTTGAAAGAAGCACCTAATAGTGTATATAAGATATACTAATTTCAGCCAGTATCATTATTTTTACTTTGCAGCTTTTGCTATTTCTTTAAATATTTATGTGTTCCATGCATATACTGCCAGCTCTGACGGAAACAAATGTGCTTTTTTTTAAAGCAAGATAACTGGCTCAGATTTAAGATTTTCTTTGAAAGGAAAAACATTAGTGTTATATCAGCCTTCTTTTACAGCTGGATCTTCTGAGCCCAAACTAGAAAGTATTTGAGTAAACAAAAGAAAATTTATGCATATGTAGATAAAAGCAGGTCTTATCGGTAAAGAAACTAGTCACTGACTGACTCTGGATAAAAATGGAAGACAATAAGCAGTATGATTAGGACGTGTTTGCTGTATACATCTTGTGCGCTATGCTTCCTTTTTATTAGGAACACATTTCCTACTAAATGAATGGAAGTATACATAGAAAATTTGAATAACATACGTATAGAAATAAATCTGTTTTCTGAAACAAGACTTTCCTTTTCAATCCTATTTTTCTCTCAGAAAAGAAAAAAGATTATGTTTAAGGAAAATTCCTTTCTGGAAATATTTGAAGGAAATGTTTTTAATTCTCAGTGATTTATGACCATGGTTGCCATTGGGGTTTGGAATTTTCAAGATCTGCGAGTAATTACGTTACTGCCAATGTGCTTCCTTGGTTGTTGCTGATCCGGACCGTGAGTAATGCATAAACCATCAACAGGACTGATTTGCTCTTGTTAAAAATGGGGTCCCTCATTCTTACTGCTCCTTGCATGTGGAGGACATTGTAAACAACTTACAAAGTGCTTTTGGAGTGTTCACTGTTTTACCTGGAAGGAGAGCAAGAGTGTGATCACTGGTATCATAGTTAAAGTTAAAATATGGCAACCTAAAACATACCATGGTTAAGCTTAAATTGGTTATGGTTCTCAGAATAAAAGTGGTATCTATACTGTTTGTCTTTAAGACTGAGCGTAAAAGAAATCTACTAGTGATCACTAGACCACTTCTGAAGACAGAATCAGAACCAAAACCAGTATAACCAGAAGAATGTCAGGCATTCAACAAGGCTTGCTGCTGCAGATTCACTCATGTAACATTGTTCTAAAATCCAAGTTTCATGAGTTCTTTGTCAGCTTCTTCTTCACATTGCTATTTATAGTGTATAACTTGTACTCTACTTTCAGCGGAAAGGTGCTGTACTTTAGAAATTGTACTCTGCCTGTCATTTGTTGACCACAGAGAGCTGCAACCAGCTCACAGACACCTAGATACTGTGTCTGACCGTAATGTTCCTAAAAAATTAGTATTCCAGTTGAAAAATCTGTGGTTCATTAATTTAAACAAAATTCAAAAATCTTCTGAAAATGCCACAGACAACTTAGAGTTGGTGGTCATTACAATATTATAAATCTTGCTTAGAAATTAGAACAGAATCATTTCAGTGCTTAGCATAGGATTAGAACTTGAGAAAGATAATTTATGGGTTTTTTTTTTTTTTTTTTTGGTTTTTCTCCGGTACCGGGAACCAAACTCACGACCTTGCGCTTGCCAGGCAGGCGCTTTTGCCGCTGAGCTAAATCCCCTGCCCCTAGAAAGATAATTTATGAATGGAGTAGAAAATTCCAAGTAATTAAGTTTCTTTCAGTTTCGATTTCATAACAATATTAAGCAAGGAGTGAAATATTTTTATTTTCACAATATTTAACAGGAGTTAACATAACAATATTTAACAGGAGTAAAATACTCCGTGTTACTATAGAGAGTACTATGCTTAGTATGGAGAGTTCAAGTAGCAAAGACTGTCTCTGTCAAAAAATCCTTGGCATAATCAGTCAGAAGGAAAATTAGATCAAAATGTAACAAAAATAGGGAGAAGAGAACACACAGAGACAGTATCCAGCCACACGTGATGGTGCAGGTCTGCAATCCCAGTATGCTGAAAGGCTAAGGCAGGATGGTTGCAAGTTGAAGCCTAGCACAGGCACCTAGCAATGTACTGAGACTTTGACTGAACAAAAAATAATAATAAAAGATAATTACATAAAATAAAATAAAATAAAAATGGCCTGGGGATATTGCTCAGTAGGAGTGCTCTGAGTTCAATCTCCAGTACTGCAAAAAAATAACAAAGAAAGAAAGATAGAAATAAATAAATAAAGAAAGAAAGAAAGAAAGAAAGAAAGAAAGAAAGAAAGAAAAAGAAATCATATCTAAAACGACCAGAGAGAAAGGCTTCCTAGCAGAAGATAAGAATGGAGAGACATATGAAGTATCCAGGAAAATAAAAAAGACAGAAATATCTACTTAGGTAGAGAAAACTGTATGTCTGTGACTACTGAAAGAACATGTACCCTAACTTCTGATATAAAAACCATGGGCACACATGGAAAGAAACCACCCACCTTCTTCACCTTTCCCATTTTGTAGCTTTTTCCCCTCCTGTGTGGGTTTGCTGAGCACCTACACTCAAGGTGCACCCACACACCACTACTCCTCTCACGAGTATATCTTTTGCACTGCTCATTTGTAGGCCTTGTGCACAGAGTTAGAGAAATGATACTCCAAGCGGGTACTGTCTTTCTTGTTTACTTTGGTCTGGAAATAGAATTCATTAAGGACAGAAGATAAAGCATATCCAGGGCCTGGGGATATAGCTCAGCACCACAAACCCTTGCCTTGCACACGTGAGGTTGTGTGTTCGATTCCCGGTACAAAAAAAAAAAAAAAAGATAAGTCATATCCAGGTGGCAGGGTAAGGTATATCACTGGCTTAGCTGATGTGGAAGTAACTTCAGGAATCATAATTGTGTCCATGTAGTAAATGCAGACACATATAAATCTGTGCTCCATAAGGGTTAATAGAAGAAGTGGGTGATAGCACGTATAGCTGGCGCTCACTACCAAGGAAACAAAGAAGACCAACCCAACAGGATTAGAGTCAAATGGAGATTGTAGACAAAACTCTGAAAACAGCAAGGGTGGTGCTATGAGCGCAAAAAAGGAGGAACATTCAGTGCTCACAACGGCAGACAAAAGGAGGAGATGAGATGGCAAAGAGAAAGGGAACGCCAGAACATAACTGTGCTCTGGACATCAATAGAGAAGAGAACTTCAGGAAAGATTTCATGAAAGAGGTGAAGACCAGATGAATTTTTTGATAAACTGAATGACTCCTGGTAAATTTACACCAGGTGGGTTAAGTTTTTTATTAAATGTAAATACAAGAAGATATAATTATATGGAGAGGTGCAAAGAGATGCAGGTGGTGATACTATTGCAACTTGCATGTTTATTCTTATGAAAACAGAGAATGAAAGAGTGCAATTTAGTGGAAAACTAGATTTACAAAAGAGAAGGTAATTTAACTGATAGAAACACAAGCTATTGTACAGTAAAATCAGCCTTCCAAAGGTGTTGAGTAAAAGAATAAAAAACATTCTTCACTTGTTTTCATTTTTGTTTTGCTTAATCTGTAGATATAAGATATTTTAATGAATTCCAAATGTACCCTACTACTAATTTTTAAATTAGATATGCAAAGAAGTGCAGTTTTTTATCTGATACCTTTAGATTAGTCATTTACATTCTAATAAACGCTGTTTTTGTTACTAATATGTGTGTACATGTGTGTATATGCAGACATATAGAAGAATGGAAAATATATTTGTCCTAAAACACATTTGAACCTTTACTATATGATCACTATTTATGCAATTTTTTTCTGAATAAAAGTTTAATAGATAACTGAATTATAGATTAAATGTTTGGAGGTGTGTCCATTTTCTAAAACAATTTTGCAAACCTGATTAGTTGATCCACATGGAAAATATAATTTGAAGTAATGCCCATAAAGGAGAGGTAATAAAATGATAAAATCCAACTTCAACTGCAAAGACAAACTGTTTAGTTTCCTTGATAAGAAAAAGAGGCAGATTTTAAACAGGAGGAGTTCATTTAGATTAGCTGTGCTGTCATGGCTAATTCAATGTCCTAAATCAATTCAAAGTGTTCACCCCTGCTACTTTTTTGCACTTGGAGAACAGCCAGCATCACATGGTATACCAGATCTGGTGAATAAGATGGATGAGAACACACCATAGTGATTGCATTTGACAGAAATTGCCGTAGACATTTTCAATTGATTCCGAAAGACACTCATGAAAGAAGTCTTCCAGTGCTGTTTCAGTAGGTGGTAAGAAGGACAAAGTGTGTTCAAAGTGAGCAGGAGTATTTTGAGACGGATTGATGGCAATGTGTTTTTACTGTAACACCTTTTGGAAATTTGTAATTTACACAGTCGCTGTATGTTTTGATCATATTTCATTTATCTCAAAACTCTGTTGGTCTGAACCACTTAGGGAAGGTCAGGGCCAGGAAAACAGTTTGGGTATCTTTGGCACATGGGTCATCAGTGTTTCACAAATCAAAGTGTGAAAACCTGTATCAGAATCATCTGAGCTGCCCCCTAGAGGTAATGAGATAGTGCCCCTGAAATCTGCACTTTAGTTGAAATAACACATATATTTCTTGAGCCTACTACAGTTTGATAAATGGTAATAGATATATTAACCAAGGACAGTATTAGTTTCCCCAGAGAAAGAACTCTTTTTTCATTTCTTTATATTTAGCAGGAATATGTTCACTATTTATTTTATAGTTAAGTAATGATTGCTATGATTACTTTTAAAATAATTATGATGAGAAATAATGTATAATAAGCAGCGTGAATCATATATTTTTGGTTCCTCATATTTTTAGCTCAGTCAAAATATTTCTGGGAAGATTAAGTGACAATCTAACAGGGAAGAAAATATCTATAAAGATGTTTACTACAATGTATTCATTATGTGAAATAACAAGAGGGAGCAAATGACAAGAGACAGGGTATAAGAAAATAAGAGGATATTTTTCTACTATAAGACAAAACTAGTGATTATCAAGGAGTCTCAACATGAATAAATATCAGAATCATATTAGAAAAATTGTACATATGCTGAGGTAGCAACCATAAAAATTATATACTGTTTACAAGTACTGAATGAAATGATAAAAATTAAAATCATTTGATTTGGTAAGTTGTCCTATTATGAATGACTTTGTAATGTCTTTATATTGGAATGCTATGTGTATTATAAATAATTTTTTTTGGTCTTTTTCTGAGACAGGGTCTCACTATGCAGTTCAGTCTGGTCTTGAGCTCACTTTGTAGCCCAGGCTGGCCTCGAACCCATAACGATCCTCTTGCCTCTGCCTCCCTAGTGCTGGGATTACAGGCATGCACCACCATACCTGGCTATAAATAATTGCTTTTAGAAATCAGTTATGATCCAGTCACCATTTCAAATCATTATAAAATTGAAAGATGGTTGAATAACATCTGATGTTACTTTAACACTATAAATCTGTTCTAAAGAGGAAATTTACAAAAAGAAAAGGTATCACAACTGAACTCAAGGATCCCCAACAATTCTTCCCAAGTGAATATCATCAGATCATCTTGAAACTTATTCAAGAATAAGCCTGTATGTTAATGTACTTTCAACTAAACAGATTAGAAAAACATAAAACACTCTTTGTATCCCATGCTCTCACTCCCTCCCTGGTCTCCTCACTCTTTCCCTCCCTCCATCCCTCTCTCCCATATTTTACTTAACACAAGAGAATGTGTTTCAGACTTTTGTTCCTGAATTTCCCAGTTTCATAACACGCCAGGATCAACACACAAAGTTATACACATACTTGTGAAATACCTCATGTCGTGGTATCCAATGAAGGTAACTTCTATGAACCTATACTTTACTTTGAATTTTATACTTCTATGAACTTCAGTATAAAAGTAAAGCCCTAATTAATCTTATAAAGAACCATGTCATGTGCAATTTTCTAATGAATATTTATTGAATATATGACTGTAGTTTGTACATGTTGCAGATTTTCATTTGTGTTATGTCTATATTATAATCTAGTATCAAAATTTACTAACTCAGACTTTTAGAATGACTACCAATACTTACCAGAACAATTCTGCCTACGGTCATAAATTGCCAAATTAGCTTACAATAACTTATAATATCTAAGAAATATTGATAATGGAAGGAATAGCTCCAGAAAAAAAGTCTTGAGCAAATGGACAGATATAAGGAAAGTATAAGGTTCTGTGACAGACAAGTGTATTGCTAAAGATGGTTTGTGAAAGTCGATGGAAAGGGAAGGAAAAGTAAAAGAAACAAAGAGAAAGTACAAGAAAGAGCTCCAGAACTTTTGATGACAAGAGATGTCAGACACTGGTGTGACCCATAGGAAGTATGGGGAGCAAGGTTTTTGCTTCATATTTTACAGTGGAAGGGTATGTGCACATGAACATTTTATTGAGCAAGGAAAGGAACAAGTATAGAATGACTGAATAATGATTTGGGACAGCCAAGAACAGATAACACAAAGGCTCCTAAGAAGACAAGAGCACAGTTGGATGGGTTGGGTTTTGGTGCCACAAGTAATCTTTGCAAACAAAAATACAGGGTAAAAAATGAGGTGACCCTGTGATTAATCTGTGGGAATAAGAAGCTGAGTGCAGGATAAGGAAGAAGAGGTAAGGGAAAGAAGAGAGGAGTGAGGGAGAGGAGAAAAGTTTAGATCACGAAGACAATGGAAAGGAATTGAGATTTTGCTTCAGACAGTTAGGAGACTTTGGAGGGCAAGAAAGGGACTGATAATAAAAAGAGCTGCCAATAGTCCTTGGAGACAGTGAATTTGTAGTGAGGCTGTGTTATGAGGTTTTATAAATTCTCCAACACTGTTTAATTATGATGGGAAGAACAAATTGCTGCATAGATCAAGGATTATGATTCTACAGATCATCTATGTAATAGAAGAGCAGGGGAAAAGGAAGATTAATGAAAGAACAGCTCAGGCAGTTAACTGTAGTAGAACATTACCACCACCACCATCATCATCCTCATCATAGAATAAATAGGGTAGTTATTTGCACTGTGAAAGGAATAGTGAGTTGAGCATGAATCTGGTGGAAATCATACTACAGATACTCACAAGAGACAACATACTACAGTGGAAATCATGCTACTGTTATACAAAATGTGACCTTCTTTCCATTATTTTCAGAGCAAAAATGTGTTCTCTATTCAGATCGTAAACATGAGCAAAGATGTGAAGAGATGCCAGGTGTCCATAGCAACCTCTTCTATTAAAGGCAAAGCAGCTGAGAGATGGAGGGCACTGCTAATTTCACTTCCCAGTTATTCCAAACCCCAAGTAAATAAGGTAAGTCATTCATCTCAACTGACCCTATGCAACATGAGAATGCTTTAGGCTCACCGGACTTAAGGAGCCATATGGAGCTTGTAGTGAGTTTATACTGAGACAGATGGAAGCAGAACTGAGCCAGCTCTAAGGCTGTATAAACACACCAGTCACCAAGAGCAGCCAATTAAGAATTGAGGCAAGGGGCTGGGGATTTAGCTCAGCGGCAAAAGCGCCTGCTTGGCAAGCGCAAGGTCGTGAGTTCGGTTCCCGGTACCGGAGAAAAACAAAAACAAAAACAAAAAAAAAAAAAGAATTGAGGCAAGAAGGAAGTGTCATTTCTACTTCTGTAAAATGTATCTGCTGTATGAATCTTTGCTGCCTCTCTGAAACTTGCTTCATAGTCTACAGCTCTCACCTGAAACCAGAGCAAGCACTGGCCTGACTGCCTGTTGCAAAGCGTCTGGACTCCTGTCCACCTCTCAGGATGGCAAAGGTTAAAATCTCTGCTTCTACTTGGTGGGAAGGGCTAGCGGACTAGTCTAGGGCAAGCACTGTACTTAGTAAATTCAAAATGAAATACTTTTTTGTGTTTAGAATATATTTATGTTCTCAAGACACATTTATTTTGTAGCAAGTTATGAGGATCTACTTTCCAGTAATCACTCTGTATCATTGTTGGTACAAAAAGGAAGCCATAGTTCCTGTTTTGAAAGATGTCATAAAGATTGACAAATAAACCAAAGTGGTAACACAGTGAAGTATGTATTCTAACAGGAAGACAGTATTCTGAGAGTGCAGATGAATGCTAACTTCCCCAACCAGGTAATCCAGAGGCTCTTTGTGAAGGAAAAATGGTGCAGCCTTGAAGGATGAGCGTGAATAACTGGAAAGATGATGGAGAAAAGCAAGCATTTAACATGGTAGACACATCAAGTGAAAAACAAATAAAGAAAAAAGTAGCATCATTTAACGAGAAATTGGGCAGAATGTGTTGTGGCTGGAACACAGGCATGAGGCAGAAGATGTGCTGGGAGTAAAGGTGAGTAGGTATTCAGGGCCAGACCTGAAGCCCCTGAATGGCTGTCTCAGGTTTTTGAACTCCACTGCCTGATGCCATAAAGACCCACTGAAAAAATTACATGAAGATCAAAAGGTCAGAACTAACTCTATCTACATTATTGTGTCTATGTCAGACAGATTACACAGACAGACAGATAGATGGATAGATAAATAGATAGATAGACAGATAGATGATAGACAAATAAGAGTGTAGGACAGATAGAAACATCCAGGGGGTATTAACATCTTGAGAGAAAGGACAGTATAAGACTGTGTAAGATTGACCACGGGGAAAAGTTTAGGAAGCTAATTTTGTTACCAGGGATGGAAATGAACCTGAACATCTATGTTTGAGAAGGGATGGGAGGCGATGTGGAAGATGTAGATAATTTAATAAAAAACAGAACTCAACACTGATAATGTCTTGGAAGCACTCTGCATTCAAAGTTGAGGAACGTGAAGAACCAAGGATAATGGCGGAGAACCTTCAGGATGCAGGCCACAGTGAGCTCTTTGTGTCACTGGAAACTCTAAAAGAGTCACCATCACTAGTGCAGGATAACCTGAGGCTTTATCCTATGAGTTTTCAATTTACAAAAAATCGATGTGATAAGTAAAATAATGCTCCCCTCCAAATCTGCTCAATTTTAGAACTCTGAAAACATGCCATGTAGCATGGCAAGGGAAAGAGGATCACATATGGGATTAAGGTTGCCAGTTACCTGATTAGGTTACCCTAGTAGGGCTATGAAATCACAAAGTTCTATAAAATGAAAGAGTGGGCAGAAAAACAAATCATATTCAAAGAGATAACTGAAGATGCTACACTGCTGGCATAAACCAAGGAATTCAGGCATCTTCTAGAAGCAGAAAATTCTGGGGAACTGATGATACTACCCTAGACTATGAAGGAATGGAGTCCTGCTAATGCCTTGCGGTTAGCACAATGAGGTCTATTTCAGATTTCTACTTCCAAAATAAAGACAAATTCATGTCAAATTGTCCTGAAGTCTATGGTGAGTTTTTACAGTAGCAATGGAAAATTAATACAGTAGGGAACAGAGACGGCGGATCCAGTAAGGGAGTGGAGTTTGGGCCACATTGGGTTGATGATGTTTTCCACAAAGCCTGTAGGTGAGGATGTACAAAAAATTGTAGAAAAAGTATTATCTTTTAAACAAACGGTGCTGGGACAGTTCAGGCACACACAAATAATTAATCTAAACATTTTGTATATTTCATGAAAATTAATTTTAACTAGATAATAGACCTAAATATACAATGCAAAACTATGAAATTTTGAGAGGAAATATGAGAAAATGTAGGTAACTTATTTTTGATAGTGACATTTTAGATACAACACAAAAAAGCACTGAAAACCTAGCCAAGCCTTAATTCAAAATTAAATACTGTATTATTTAACAGAATTATCTGCTGTGTAAGAAATAGCTATTAGTTTTTTGTTTGTTACCTTCAGAGCTTTATACTTTGTGAGTATGGATTTTATTAATACTAATAAGAGCACACATCCATGTAATATGTTACAGACATACTACTTCGACACATTTCCTATCTCTGATATGGAAAGCATTTCTTCCAGTTGCCCAGAGTGAAACAAGCTTTTTCATAATGGAGAGGAAACTGAGGCTCATTTCTGTTAAATGACAAGAGTAAGTTCAGCTTTGGCGTCAGAGAAGAAGCAGATCTTCTAACTCCTAACCTAGTGCACCATTCAGACACTGACCAAAAATATTCATACTACAGCTGGCTTGCTGAAAGCTTCCATGTAAGATTTAAAATATAGTAACAGGAACAACAGTCTCAAGAAAATCCAAGCACAGTATTATTTCACAGACATGCAGAATGTCTACTCAATAAGTTTAGGGACAAGTCAGAAGACTGAATATGTTCTGTAACAAAAATGTAGTTTTTCATCCACTGATTTGTATTATTTTAACATGAAGCATCCAGGTTGAGTCCTGGTTCACCTTGCATCGAGCTGAGATGGTGGGCAAGTTGTTGAACTTTTCTGAGCCCAGCATCTTTCATCAATAAAACAGGCTTAATGAAAATAACCACTACACAGTAGTGTTGTGAAAACTAAATGCACAATATAAGTAAAAGATTCACCCCTGCACCTACTAAGAATTCAATTGCTGTTTACCATGGCTTAATTGCCCTTGAAAACAATTTAGGAAATTCTGCTTAGGGAGGAGTGTAATAGAATCAACCCAGGTCCAATAAACACTGTATTTATGTGGTGTGTTCACTGCAGATAACACTCTCAGCTTTGAAGATCAGCTATTCTTGCTATGGATGAGCAGTTCACTAGTCAGGGTTTTTTTCTGGGCAAAGTGCGCATGGACCTGAAACCTGACCTTTTCTTCCCTAAGAAAGCTGATATCATTCAAGTAGCTGCTGTACAATCATGCACAGATAATTGAAAATCTTGTGTAGAGAAAGATTATACTTGAAGGTCCCAAATTCTAGGCATGTCTCTGAGTCGATTGAATCAATCATTGCTTTTCTTTTTATTCAATAAAAACATGAACACAGATTCCGTAGCCCAATGAGTGAACTGCTTGTGAACTCCCTGATGAAGACTTTTTCATGGTAGTGATTAATGGGCTGCAGGATTTTGAAATGAAAACCTGAAACCACATACTAGTCATACAGTTGGCTAAATATTTTGTTTGGGTGCTCATGCCCAACCTAAAGATAACCTTATGTTGACCTTGTATTTCAAACTAGGAAGGAAAGCCTGGGGTTTTCAAGAGGGAGATTTGTGGTTTGGGTTTGGTCTGTCTATAAAAAGGGCTGTAGCACATGGTCTTAACGAAGTCCATCTTCCAAGCCTCTGACCCACTGAGCAAAGGGTTCTCACAGAAGCAAGTTGTGACAGCTGGAATTTGGCATCCGCAGCCTCTCAGAGCAGCCTGCTGATCCCAGACTGATAGTTTTAAAACCCTAAAACAAGTCTGTTACCATTCTTGAAATGTGTCACAGCAGGCGCCAGGCAGGAATGTTACTGCTCCCTTATTGCTAGACAGGAGTCTGGTCCTAGCATAACTCTGAAGATCTTCTGGGGTCTCAGCTTCTGCCCAATGCAGAGATTATGTTTCCTTGTCCATGAGGGACTCTCACAAAAGTGTATGCTTTTTTTTTAACATATGGAACCAGAGGCAAGATCATCAAAGGTCCTTAAGGCAAATGTCAGCAGGCCATCACCATAAAAGGTAAAATGCAGTAAGAACAGGCAATGTTTTTGAAACTTGAGGAAGTAAATTTTTAAATATTTTACAAAAAATTAGTTTTGTGATTTAAGAATATATTGTGCAAAGTGTGTGTAGTTTGAACTTCATGCCAAAGAAAGGATATATACACTGTTACATGGAATATAAGATTTAATTTCCAGGAGTCACATAATCTTTGATTTCCATCTTTAATATTCGATTTTGTCAATGTCTAAGAAATGAATTATTACCTTTATCAAAAGATACAGACATCAATAAAGAAAAGACATGCTTGAATAACAATTCTTTCTCGTAGCATCTTTTAGGAAAACACCTCTCAGAAGTGGAGCATATTTGATCAATTTCTAATTGGTAGCAATTAAAGACTATGCAGTATTCGTGTTAACATGGATAAATTTCTCTGAGCGTTTCAAGCCCTCGTTCTGCCACTTATTAGTGTGTGATCTTGGGTACTGCTCCAAATCTCAAGAGCCCTACATGTCCTACAGTAAATAAATTTTAAAAAGTTATGTAATGGTTCTGAGAACTTAAGAGATGCACATGAAAATACATTTAAAGAATAACTGATATGAAAGTTACATATTTTATAATTTTTACTAGTATTTTTTCAGTTACATCTTTAACTTTCCTACTCTTTTGGAGCTGAACTGAGGTTGAACCCAGTGACAGGGTACTTGTTAACTATGTGCTCTACGTTGGATCCCCAACACACACATAGAAAATGCTGATCCCAGACCATTTTATTTATAAAATAGAAATAAAAATTATAATTTTGATGAGTAAGTTAAAGAGGTTTTTATTTTTTTATTTTTTTGGTTTTTCTCTGGTACCGGGAACCGAACTCACGACCTTGCGCTTGCCAAGCAGGCGCTTTTGCTGCTGAGCTAAATCCCCAGCCCCTGAGGTTTTTAAAATTTTACATTACACGTACTTGAGTAAGAAAAAAGCTCCAAAAATATAAAGAATTAAACAGCACAATTTGAGTCAGATCTGTAATCATTTCCTAGAAGCTGATGAGATCATCCAGGAAGTGCTCCTGGGATGATAAGGCTCCAGCATGCCCAGGTGTCCCAGAAGGGAATACTGGAGTGGAAATGTTGGTCTTTCCAGCCACTATTCCTTTCTGTGACAGCAGTAGCTGTCAGCACAGACGAATTTACAGAGCTTACAGGGTGATGAGAAATGAAGACCCAAGCTGGAGCTGTCAGAGGCAGGAAGAACAGCGCTTAACGAGTGTGAGTAAATAAAGACACCAAACCCTGAGAAGTGAAATTTAGCGAACTAAGAGAACCGTGGCTTTCCTAAGTGTTCATGAGCAAGGTTCCAACAAGGGAAGATCACTGCTCAGACTCTCATTGGTATTAAGAAGTTTAAAGTGAAGCTTGAAAAGTGTAAAGAGGCTAATGAAGCTGCACCAAAGTCAGATCCAAGCAATAAGGGAAGGGTCTAGATTTCAGTGAGCTGGGATCTAAACAGCAATGAAATAAAAAGAGGCAGCAAGCATAGACCTTTCCAGATTTGCTTTAAGTCAAGAGACGCTTCATACAGAACCATCGCTGGATTGATGGGGAGAAGGCAGTCATCGAAGAGAAGGCAGGATTGCTGATAGATCTGGTGAGCGAAAGCAGAGAGAATGTTAGACCTGAACTGGAGAAAGAAAAGATGCGGGGACACTCGGACAGCACAGACAGGAATTTAACGGCTTAGGAGCAGGAAGGAAATGGAGCATCTCCATTTCACGTATGAAATGCTCAGTTTTGGTATACTGCTATGTTGTATTAAGCATATTAAGACAAATCTCAATGCAATGAGACAAAATGGGAAAATTTAAATTAAATTATTCAATTTTATAGCTAAATATTGGCCAGTAGAAGTGAATTTTATAGCTATTTGTTTATCCATTCAATAAAAATACTGATAACTAAAAAGTGTCAGAAATATTTTTTTTCTTCTGAGGATACAAGGGAAAAAGAGCTGAGATTTTCTCTCCACTGTAAAGGATTATACATAACTGTACAATGCTATGGTTTGACTACAAGAATTCTTAGACATCAGAATTGATTCCTTCTGAGAAAATCCAGTATTTTACAGCTGTCTGCAAAATACTACTGTTACAATATTGGTGAGACCATTTAATGTCCAAGAATAAACCTGTTGCCTGGATAAGGACAGACAATGTGTCTTATACAGAGAATGAATTTCTAAAACACTTCTGGGTCAGGAAACATTTCTGAGACTATGAAATTAAATCTTGTGTGGGATAAAATTGATCTCACAAGTTTAAAAGCAGGAAAGAATGCCTGTCTTCTTTAATATATTTTCCAATGTGCTAAATTTCACAAAAGAGTAAATGCAATATATTTTATAGTATTCATTGCTACTTAGTAACATAACAGAGAAATTTGTTGATCTTTGAGGTTAGTACACTTTTGTGGAGACATCTGTATTGAGAAATGAATCTGACTTTTCAAAAGTCACTCTAAATATCTAACTTGTATGAGTATATTTTGTTATAAAATTTATTTTTTTTACTTTTTTATCTTTTTTTATTTTAGAAATAAAAGGAGGAAAATACTAACAGACCGACAACATTTTACAAAATAGCAAAGGATCAGTACAGACATTACAGAGTTACAAACAGAGTGGTAAGGAATTAACAATGCTTATTGTATTACATACTGATATCTTCAATGTAGTTTCTCATGAAAACACATATAGACATACAAAGCTAATCAACCAAATGCCTCACTGACAGTTTCTTTCAGCAAGGAAATACAAGAAGGAAAAAGTTTGTATATATGTTTATGCAGGATAGTTAACACGGCTGTTCGTTCTAAAATTTAAATAAATCAAAAAAATAAATAAATCAAATGAAAACCAAAATATAGCATATACACATCTAATATTGTTTCATGAGCTTATAATTTGTGATGTGTATTCATTAGATACTTTTAATTATAATCTTTTGTTAGCATAGTAATAACAATGGAAGTCTTGAATTAATTTATCTTTCAGATTTATTTGATTTCCATTTTGATTGAAAACCAAAATTATAAATTAATACATGAGATTATTTATTATTTCATGAGGTATATATGTCTAACATATTTACATATATATACACATATAAAGGTATATATATACATGAATTATATGTACTTGCCTGTATTTAAAAAAAAGAAAAGCCTATAAAGAAATTCTATATTTTTAGTTCACCTGAAATTAATATATAATTTCAAGCATACACAGCACTTTTGTAAAAATGTGTCAGGTCCACAATGTCTTAACTTTGACATTCACAAAAATATTCACTGCTTTAGACTTGTGTCTTTGTTCTCTGTTCCTCTCCCTGTTGAGGCTATATGTAGCCTCTCAGGGAAGTTCCAGCCTGGAACAGAAGAGAAACTTCTATACAAAATGCATACACAAATACATATTCACATATGCACTCACATTTGAGTAACTACCACAGAATTAAATTTTTGGAGCACTGTTTCTCTCATATTTTCTCTTAAATTTCAGCTTCTGTGAGATGGGTTTTAAGTTGAAGACCAGATCAGGTAGTCAAAGAGGTGACGTATTCTTTTCAATATTCCTTTCAATAGAGGACTTAGTGTCTGGAATATAGTAACTGCCACAGTTTACAACTACTAACAAATTACTTTATGACAACTTATGAAGGTAGAATCTCTAACTTGAAAGTGATTTAATCTATAATTGTTTTGAATTGCTCACCCTTCATAAAATTATTTTCTCAAACAAGAAAATAAACATGCACAGGAGGTTTCTCAAGTTCTAGTGAGTAGCATCTCAATGAGAAAGAATTTTATTGCATAAGCCGAGGATAAATGTTAAAATTTCTCAGAAGCCAGAACTTTCTGTCCCAAGCTCAGTATATTTTATTACTAATAAAAATATGAAAAGAGATAAAACATCTATATATTTGGACTTTAATAAATTTTTGTGTGCTTCATAAAAATGATCAGTATGCCTTAAAGCTATCTTTCCTTGGTTAGAACCTGCTTACTTTCTCATCATTAATTATTCTATGGAAAGTTACTGATCTCATTTTGCATATGTTCTTATTGTAAATAAGCCGAAATTATTGATACTGGGAAGAATGCACATGGGGCAAGAGGTCTGGACAAGGTAAACTTGCACTGGCAGGCAGGCACAAGCATGAGGTAGCAGTCATACAGGAAAAAGAGGATTGGCTCTTTTATTCCTAACACAGGAGAAGCAGCTGACCTTTGAATTCATGGTTGAATTCAAAGGCTTACAGTCGATCTGGTTGAATAATTTGAGTGGCATCACAACGGGGTATTGGTGAGTTGCTGAGTAAGTTAGAGTGGGGTGTTTGGAATACACAGTCCTTAGTTCTTATCATGAGGAAAGATGTGGTTACAGAGGGGTGACGTGGGGGTTGGAATGTTCTTTATCTTGAAAACAGGCTGTGTTCTGGGAGAAGGTACATAATCACCATTTCTTGGAGCTCAGCATATTAATGAGAGTGGGGTTGGATATTAAGTAGATGGCCAGGTCACTTAAACACAAAATGGAGTTGCTTTGGCCTTGTGCTTTGACTAAACAGACAAAGCCTATTTCTCACATTTCTCCCCCTCTGTATCTTTATATTCTTTTCTTCACACTTTGTGAGCAGAAGTTCACTCCCTCTGTTATGGTCCTCCATCAAGAGCATGTTAGTTAGATAAGGTGGAAGAGGTTGTTTGATAAGTGCAGTCTCTCGGTAAATGAATCAACTTTAAAGCACATATGAGCAAAGCATGAGGACTAGAATGGAAAGATTGGGGAGGAAGCCACATTTACATATTGTTTTTAAGAGACTGGAATAGTAATTGTAACAAGTTCACTCCTAGACCTATTTATAGGCATAGTCAGAAACTCAACAGGGGTCAATGATTGGAGTCCTTTTATGATGTTTCACCTATATTATTATTATTATTTTCATGTGTCTTTGGTTAAAGTTTTTGTTGGGTATCCAAGACCAAGTTAAGGTGAGACCAGTATTTATCAAAATGGCTTTCCACAGGTTATTTGTGGAACCATGAGCAGAGCCTTTCAGCTCTTCTGTCACTGTTAGCCTCCAGGATGTGTCACTGTCTTGCTTGAACATGTTGTTTCCTATAGAAATATCAAAGACATGTTTTTGTGATCCTCTGTTTCAGTGCTCTGTGCTTTAGTTGAGTTCTGTTCTTTAGAACCCAATAATCACCCTGCTTGGGAGGTTGGGCGACTCACCAAAGTTGTAGCTCTTATAGTAAAGGTTCCCTCACATTCTGAATCTTTGTTGTCAGTGGATGACCAGGGCACAACGGTTTGCTATCTTGTTAGCTAGGTTATTTTTTTGTTTGTTTGTTTATTTTCCGGTATTGGGAATCAAACTCATGACCTTGTGCTTGCCAGGCAGGCGCTGTGCTGCTGAGCTAAATCCCCAGCCCCTTGTTAGCTAAGTTATTTTGTCTTGATCTCCAAACCTCAGTTGTTCAACATCCAGGAGATCAGTTAAACTGATACTGCAGTAGGAGTAGTAGTTTAATCTAATGATCTTATCTAGATATTAAGCACCTCCAGTTATATAGTATGACTAGAGAACTGTTATCTTTTTACTAATCATGATTATTTTAGAAGTTGAATCCCTGTAGAATATTAACAGATAACAGTCATAAAGTTTTATAACGAAAACTTGAGGTTAAGGACAACATAGCAAAATTGGGGAAAAAAATCATGATATGAACTTCTGTTATTACCTGTGAAAAACATTTAAATTTTTATATTAGTATAAAAGAATGTTTTAGTCAGTCATCTTTATCTAGTTACAAGATCTTAAGTGATATACAGAAACTTTTATCTTTTAACCACTAATTTGTTATCTTTAAACTACTTTTGTTACCAGAGTAATAATTAAGTAGAATATACTTCAGAGATTATTAATGTTTAACACTTAATCATTGTAGTGACTTTGTCTGGACTGTACAAACCACAGGCACATAAAACTATCATAACAAAATTATATAACAATCACATTAACATAAACCTGAGAAATTTTATCATCACGAACAACTGTAGTTTGGAAGACAACAGAATGACAAAAATGTCCTTTTCTAGTCCTGTACCTTAAAAGATCTATGTACTTGGAAAAACACAAATGTATTTGATATACAGTGAAACTAGCAATAATTGGTATCACAACTTCATAGGAATATTTATATATTTTTATTTAGTTTTCATTTTTTCTTTTTTTTTATTCTGAAGGCAACATTAAAGGACATCCTTAGAATTCTTAAACATTTACGAATTTACAAAGCAGTATGACCACACGTGGACTTATTACCCAATACAAGTGTATCTCCCTTACACAATAACAAAATGTTTATTTAATCAAAGCCAATAGATGTAGATCAACTTTAAATGACAGGACCAAATTTAAAGAGATGTAGAAGCATATGCAGTTTAAATCATATATAACCTTTATGTCTTTAAACTCTAAGGCTTTCTGGTGAGTTACCAGAAAGTGTCGGGAGGATGTAGAGAGAGTTTTGCTGTTTTGCCTTTTTATGTTCAAATTTATCTTTAAAGAAAAAATTGACTTTAGTTTACTACAGATCACATATCAAGAAAAGCAGAGGCCCTGTGTTTTCGCTGCTCCTTCCCATGGAGGAGTCCCTGAGCTCCTCTACCCATGAACTCTCTACTTATTGGTAACTTACAGGAAAATTAAGGGTCTGAGTCATTCTCATTTTTATATTTAGCCAAGCTTTCGATTTAATTTTTTTCATAAATTTAATTATATTCTCTTTGGGGTGTTGATTTATTCCCTTTGGGGTGTTAGAGACCCAGTCAAAAGGGGAAAGCTGAGGCCTGGGAAGAAGTGACCGACGAGAGTCAGGGGTACAACGCCACCCACTAGTCCTTTTGAGTAACAAGCAGCTTTCAGAAGGAATAGCCTGGACTCCATCAAACCAACAAATAACAATATATTTCTTATAATAAACTACTTCTTCCATAAGCTTTTCCTTGACATACTTGAGCTTTTCAGTTTTTCCATTATCTCTGTCTTTATCTTTCTAGCAAGGCAAAATTTTCACTGTATAAAATCCTCTCATATCAAAAGTATATCTCTTATACTTATAGCCTTCTTTATACATTTTTCTCTGTCTTTCTTACTAAAGCTTTTCAGAACAAACTTGGCTGTGGCTGCTTGGATTTTAAACTGTCTTCTCTCCTTTTTTTTTTTTTCTTCTTTCTTCTTTTGTCTCAGATTATTACATTTTTAAATTTGACTGGCTGCCAACAGACTTCCAAGTAACCATGAATTAGTGTTCTTATCTTAATACCACCAGAAAGCAGAGAAAAGAGCAAGTTAATCCCTTAACTGAAATTTAAGAATTTATAATGTACAAGAAATGTTTTAAGCATATTAATTAAACAAAACTACGAATTTAAAGTGTAAGCTAAAAGTGAATTTATCAATTAGCTAAGATTTGTAACCCAATCCTTTCCCCACTCAGGGGACCTTTCCCAAGGGAAAGAGACATGGAGTCCCCTTTGGTACCCTTTTTGGTCTTTGGGGAAATGAAAGATTCTGAATATTTTGGGCAACTTTTAATTTTCTCCTTAACTGAGGATGAGGTCAGTCTTTTTTGTCTTGTGTGACTGCAGCCACAGTGGCAGAGACTGGGTCCTCCTGTCCTGGAGCAGGACCCTGTGAGGTAGAGCCACTAGTCCAGGGTGCTGGGAATTATAGACTAGGGACAGGGACTCCAGAGAGTTCCATGTGGAGGTGGTGGGTGGGCAGAAGTGAATCCTCTTGTTTTTTTTTTTTTTAAGTCCCCAAATTTTTACAGAAAAGAGAAAAATTGGTCCTTGCTGTGAAAAAGGGGCTAAATCTATCACCTCCTGGGACCTCAGTCTTTTATCATTAACAAATTCAATCAACAATTGATATACCTATTCCTCATCAGATCTGAATTTTGGCCAGAAGATGGATGGGGTAATGATGAGGGTTCATGGCCAAATGAAAAAACAATATTTTATCATGTGAGCTTTCCTAAATCCTTCACAACAGTTAAAGGGAATTATCAGGAGTCTTTCATTCTCTGAGCCCCTTGATTCCCTAATCTGTCCTGACTGTCCCATTCTGTTTGTCCTAAAGCCAGAGACTCAGTCTCCAGCATGCAAGGGGACACCTTTCTGTCAGCTACTTTTGATTTACCTGACATTGTTTTGACCTTACCCAACATCACCAGTCTCAACCGAGGCTATCCCCCAACCACAAGGCGATGCTCAGCCGGCCCCATGACTTTTCTTACCTTGGTTCATGTACAAAATTGCCTTGGAACCACAGTTTCTTACCTTAAGTCCCTCTTAGTGTTGCTGAGAGAACTTTGCTGGGTCCAGAGGTCTCTGACCAGGGTCCTTGTCCTAGAAGCCACTGCAATGAGGCTATCTGGGATGCATTTCCTTTTGACAGGAGTTCCTGCTTCTCAGAAACCCTTGGGTCCCATAGTTGGGCACCTAAGTTGTTTGAAATAAGCCCCAAACTCAAATTGTCAGTGCCAGAAAAAATGTACGCAGACATGAGGCAAGAGATCTCCCCAAGGAATTTTATTTCTACACAAGGGCACAAGCATGAGGCAGCAGGCACACAGGACAAAGGAACATTGCCTCTTTTATCCCTAATGCAGGAGAAACAGCTGACCTTTAAATTCATTGGCTAAATTAAAAGGTTTACAGTCTACCATGGTTGACTAACTCGAGTGGCATGAGTTGGGGAGTGCATTGCTGAGTAAGTTAGAGAAGGGTGTTTGGAACACACGGTCCTTAGTTCCTATCATGAGGAAAGATGTGGTTACAGAGAGGTAACATGGGGGTTGGAATGGATGGTTCTTGGTTCTTTATCTTGGAAACAGGTCATGTTCTGGGAGAAGGCACATAGTCACCATTTCTTGGAGCTCAGCATACTAATGGGAGCAGGGTTGGATAGTGAGTACATGACCAGGTCATTTAAACACAAAATGGAGTTCCTTTGGCCTTGGGTTTTGACAGAAAAGACAAAGTCTATTTCTCACATTCTGAAAAAACTGAACAGAACTCGTGTGTGTAGTTTTGAAGCATTTAAATTATTAGAAATCTGTTTGCTATGTAAGCATCTAGAAATCACAAAAGTAAAAGATGGTATATAATTCATTTGCAATTATACAATGAGGATAATTACCTGAAATTAAAACAGTGGCACGGCTAACTCTTGGCAATTATTGGTAAAACAAATGCAAGGATATTATATCTATCTAATATTTGTGTATAATAACTGAGCAATACTATTAACTAATTTAAAGTGAATTAGTAAAATAAAATTTTAATATAACTAAATTACTTTGTTGTAATGATGCGTTGAGCAGTTTCTTCAGTAGGAATATGTGGCATGCAGTTATATAAATCTGTAGATAATTCAATAACACTTTTTGACAACAAAACAAAATAAAATTTGTACCATTACTGGTAATATACATTCTCTGCATTTCAAAATGAAAAATATACATAATAGTTCAATGGATACAAATACTCAAATTATTCTGAAAGTCTCTATGGATAACAAAGTAAATTTCAATCGTTCTACTCAACAAACGTTGAAGACTATCAGCACATTTAGAAACATTGTTTTCAGTGAGATCTAGGAATTAATTACAAGTATCAGGAAATATCCAGTAGTGCAGCTTTAGAATTGTTTGAAGTCAGTGATTAGAAAACTTGTAACTGTTATCAGGATGGCTTGTAGAGATATGATAGTGGGAAATGACAGGATGAATAAAGGTTTCTTTTCACAGCATCTACGATAATAAGTAACGATTAAAAACATGCTAGTCAATTGGAATATACAGTTTCATCTTCAAGAAAAATGAGGTGGGTTTCTCTTTGTGCACACATTCCATCCAAGAGATGCCTTGGGAAGTTGCTTGAACCCTTTCAACTCCCTGGGAGTCACTTCCCATGGCCTTCTGTCCACTTAATGTAGCTGCTCAAGGTCCCTGAGGAGCATAAGTAGGGCAACTTGCTGGGCCTGCACTGGCTCTGGATAGTTATGTTAGCTAAGAAAACAAAACAGTAGAATAAGCAACATCTTTATATTATTTCCTTTAGTAAATATATATTTATTAACTCATTTAATAATACCCTCATCCTACTTTGAAGTATTGAACTTTAGCCACATTTGATGTGATATGAATAAACTAAAAGTTTCATTACAGGAAATTAGAAGATGGATGATTCAGCAATTTTAAGAGCCATTTAAAAATGTTCCCCAGACACCTTTCTTCTAAGAGAGGTCAAAAATAGGCTGCATTGCAATAAATAATCCAAGTAAAAACAAGAGTCTCTTTGGCTTTATAATGGATGTCAAGAAAAGCAGGGCACCGGTGGAGTGGAATGAAGAGCATTTTTAAAGAAAAAAGTTGAATTATGCATTTTGTCCCATATTTTTGCAAATTTCAAAATTTAAGAAGTTGTAAAATTCCACAAAGGATACACAAAAATGAATATATTCTTCACCTGTTAGTGTTATAATCATTAAAAAATGTATAAAACCTAATTAATTAAACAAATCACTTAAAGATTGTTTCCCTTCACCAGGTTTTTAAAGAAAAGAATAGACTAGCACTTTTCCTTTACAGTTTTTCTAAATTGGAATATGGGCAATTTTTGCTTTCCCTGAGAAAACTATCAAAGCAGGAATTTTTATAATCAGAGCTGCTCAGCAATCAGAGTTTCACCCCACTAGAGAGTGGGCTTATATTTCAGTTAAAATAGCTGTGATGTCTGAGCCAAACTTGGAGAGTGGTGGGAGGTAGTCTAATGCAAAATGATGACCAGGTGAAAAAATATGTGCATTCTTCATTTTTACATTCTGCAAAGGGAAAGAGAAAAGAACAAATACTGGAGAAGGCAAATCTTATAAAGAAAGCCATCTATCAATGTTTTCAAGATTATTTAACTTGTGGATTTAGTGAACTGCAGCAGCATCCAGATTCTCTAACATTTTCAGTCTCATACAAATAATAATTAAATGTTCTCTTCAATGTTAGAAACCAAAGTTCCATTATGTAGTTAACTATAATTCTCTGTTAACAATAGAATTAAAAAATGGTTAAAATGGTTTAACTCTAAATTTAAGAATGTAAACTTTTATTCACTGACAGAATAAATAGAATAGATTAAAATATCAAAAGACTTTTCATAGGCCTCTCAGGAGCAATAAAAAACACACAATATTTTTAATGTATGTGTATAAACTAGAAACCTATAAAAATTTGAAAGTGATAAAATCTCTGAAACTAATGAGGATTTTCTTTTAAGAGTGACATGGCAAAAAAGAAATTCACTTCTATATCTTTGTAGTGTTGACATTCTAGATTTATGAATTTTTTGTTTAAACAAATAAGCTTTACCATAGTATATAACTGAATAAGTAGTGTTAGATATATTAAAGTACTTGATTATGGCCCATTTCTTTCAGATAAAATGTACACTTGTTTATTAAATCTTATAGTATTTTGAACTCTAATCAACTACATGCCTTCTAGTGCAGTACATACACTCAAAAATATATATTTGTCATTTTGTTTCTCCCTCTGCAATTTTCTAAAATAAGAATGAGTTAACAAAAAACTTTCACTTTAAAGGAAATGAAAACAGTTCTTCAGTGATTATGTTTTCTACTTTTTAACCAATTGGGAAATTGCATTGCTAAGTCTTGGAATTGTAACAACTTACTTTGTTTAATAAAATGGCTGTTCATTTTAGTTAACTGGATTAATGGATTGTTTTTTCCTTCAGCTGACTATTTTAATGGTTTAATTGTGTCACCAAATCTGTAAAGTCATTTATTTATTCAACATTCAATAAAAGCTTCCATTGAGTACTTATTATGTGCCTGACACTGGCTAAGTGCTGATGATAACTAATGGAAAAGTCATTTATGGTCTCTACCGTCAAGCTGATTAGAACTCGCTTTCACTGACGGCAGCCCTACTGATCACTGGGTAAGGAGAAATTAACCAGCTTTCATCTGGTACTCAGAGTCATCATTTTACCGCGTGATTAATGGGTGGAACTGTAACCATCATGAAGACTGGCCATGGTCTCCCCTCAGGGTAGAAACCATGTGTTCATGGACATATACCTTGAGAGCACAGAGTGAACACAAGGGAAGCTGGGTGGTGCAAAGTACCAAGACCACACCGCTCAGCAGAACATGAGAGGAGAAATATCTTTATTTCTAATAAGAAGAAAAAGAGAGAAAAAGCAAAGATAGAGGATGCAGGTGGGGAACCACAGAGTTACTGCAAAATGCGGGTGCTCTCAGAGAAGTCGGCTGGCATTCTGGTGCAGTCAGAGGGTATTTTAGAACAGGAAACTGAGGCCACAGTGCTGCATTTAGAGTTTTGTTATGGGTCTTGTTTTTCACATTTCTGTAATATAAGCTTTTCTTCTACTTTACTCAATTTCAGTAAAACCTTCAGTACATCCTGCGTGGAGTGAGCAGATTATTTATGAAAACCATGGGCAGGCCTGGATTTTGTATGTTTTTGGCTGGAATAAGCATGTGTTGTACTTCATAAAACAGGAACCCAGAGATATGTTACCATCAGGATATAAATCCTCTTCACCTTTCAGAATTCATGGATGAATTGGAGAGAGGTTTAGATTTCGACAGAATGTGGGAACAAGACTTCCAATCATTATCCCCAAGCTTTGTGGAGAACAAGAAATTTCTATTGGCCTAAGTTGTACTTGTGTCAGTCCATTCTTCATTTTTAAACAAATAAATACCCCAGATTGGGTATTTTTTAAGGTAAAAACTTTACTTGGTTCATGGCTTTAAAGGCTGGGAGTCCAAAAGCATAGCACCAGTATCTAGGGACAACTGTCATGCTGTCATAATGAGGAGGAATGTGAGTGGGCAAGAAAGTACATACAAACAAAGCTAGTTTTGAAGCGGTTCTAACAACCTGTCCTTGTGATAACCCACCCACTCCTGCTAGCCATAACAGCACTGTCTATTCCTGAGGCTCCGTCCTCATAACCACATCTCCATTCGTTAGTCCCCATCTCTCAATACTACTGTACTGGACATTAAGTTTGCAATGAGTGAGTTGGGGAACACATTCAGACCATCCCACCTGTGCTCCAGAATCTGAAATGTGACTTTCTTGCACATTTCTTAGACTCAAATCCAAGGCTGATAGAGACCACTATGAAGCAGACCTGAGCAGGACTTAAATTAATCAATGGGCTTTTCATGCTTACTTGTGAATCTGTCCAAGACCTAGGCTATTTATCTGGAAATGGCAGACTCATAGTAGGCGAACCTCTGTGATCCCTACTAGAACCTAGTAGAACCTATAGTGGTGGACGAAGCCAGAAAGCCTCAAAGGATAAAACAAGATCACAACCAAGGACACCTGGATCAGATCTCAACTAGATAAAGACTATAGCCTCAGGCATCTCATTCTTCAGTGGATTAACTTAATAGCTTACTTAGAGAAGTCTTTGAGTGGTTCTGCCCTTCTTGAGTACTCCCCTCCCTTCTTCTGATAACCAAATAAATATGGGAGACCCAGAGAAGGTCTTGGTCTTAGCACTGAGGGAATTAAGAATTATGTGAGAGCGCCTGCCTGGGAAGCGCAAGGTCGTGAGTTCGGTTCCCGGTACCGGAGAAAAACCAAAAAAAAAACAATTATGTGAGAGGGGCTTTGATCCTCCTGGAGCCCTGAAATCATTCCATTTGCCTCTTTTTATTTAGCCTTCACTGTACACTCATTCAGGAGATTGTGAACCCAATCTGCCCGCAATAACTAAGGCATATTATTAACCCCATATCAGGTCTTAGAATTTATGTCTTAGATCTATTTTACTAAATTATTTACAGCCTTTGGGACATGAATCCTGCCCTGTCCTTTACAACTTTTCTATCCCATTCACTTATTTATTCCTTTATTCAGTTCCTTCACTGATATAATTGATGCCAAAGATTAAAAACCAATGGCTCTGAAGTTCTTCATCGCCTGCTGTGGCAATCCAATGCAAGCTTAAAAGAGTCACAGTAGAGGGTGACAAGGGCTAGCTTAGAAATTGGGAGAACATAGGAGACGACTTGTTTATCCCTTGAGTCTCAGTAAGGTGACCAACACTTTTGATTTTCTCAGTGTTGTCCTATTCCAGTTTTAGAGCTGAAAATTTTATGTACTATGAAATCCCTGAGACCCACACAAATTCATCCACAACACTTTCCTTGTCTATTACAGTGCACATGTGGTTCATATTCAGAACCTTATTTTCATTTGCTACAGGCAAAGAGGTATATTTTAAGTAGATGCAAATACAAAATCATGAAGTTATAGAGTCACATGACATGTTCAAGACAGAAAGAGTTGCTCAGTCTGGCTGGAATGTCCTGGTTCTTTGAAGATTGTTAGGAGTTTGCTTGCTTGCTTGCTTGTTTGATAGGAAATTAGCAATTATTAGTATAATGTATTTTGTTATCTTCAAAGTAGTTGCTCAGATTACTGGTTACAGGCATGCAAAATTGATCAAACAATATAAGCACCAAGAGTTCTTTTCAATGAACTAATAGAAATTAGTAGTACAATTATCTTAGCTATCTTGTGTATATATACATATATTTTCCCCATCTTTCTTTTCTCTTTTCTCCCATCCCAGTTGTTCTTTCCTTTTGAGCAGTTTCTTTCCCTTTCACTATATCTATTGTACCTTTTGGATTTTATTTACTCTTTCAGGTTCTTACACTAGGGAGACAATACAATGTTTACACATGCAAATCTGATTTATTTCACTTTTAAGTATTGTCTCTAGTTGCATCTATTTACCAATAAAAGCCTTGAGGTATTTTTATACAATGGAATATTATTCAGCTATAAGGAGAGAGTTCTGCAAAAGGTAAGGCAGGAGCCAAATCATGGAGGATTATGCGTTTCATGCGGAGAAGTCCACATCATATCCCAAGGAGCTAATAATGGTTAGGCCTTATACAATCTAAAAAAGTATGCAAAGGTTCTATGCAGAGAATTGATAAACATTTTGTCTTAAAAGATTTACTCTGGAGAAGAGTAGTGGATGGATTGGAGGCCAGCTGGTAAGCCTTTTGACAAGAAGCCTAGTGAGAAGTGTATTGAAATATTTGAAGGAAAGGAAATAAAATTCTGAGCAAAGAAACTGGTGGTGGTGAGGGAGAGCAGGCGCACATTCTATAGATACTCAGAAGGAAAACACAATGATCTTGTGGCGTGGGAACAGCAGGAATCAGTGAAGAAGTTAAGCAAGTCCCCAGGAGAGATCCACAAGTTCAGAAAGGAAGAACAAATAGAGATGATAAAATAAATAGCCACAAGAAGAGATAAAGAGTAGATTAGAAGCAAGGTTAACTCAGGAACAACTCAAGATAGATTTGAATGTCAGAGGAAGGAGCTGATGCAGTGGGCTTGGGGCTGGTTTCATCCTGTAGAGCAGCATTGTACAGGAGCCTGTCACACACTGCATTTGACCTCCATCCAGCCAGGGGGCAATTCTGTGGATTTCTTATTTTTAGTAAAATAGTGCCTTTCACAATTGTTTCTAAACTTATGGCTTATTCATTATGTACATTAAGTGGCAATGCTAAGTTTTTAGTAAATGGAAGCCATCATCACTAATATTAATATTCCCTACACAATATTTGTTCATAGCCAAAAATTTTCACATCTTCCACTGCTATTCATTTCATGAGTTATTAGCACCCAAAATGATAGTTGGTTCTGCAATGAGCACAGGAAATATTTATTGTAAAAGAGTTTTAATATTTATTTTAAAAGAATTTTAAGAGTTTTAAAGAGTACATCATTAGATGGAAAACAACTTAAGACAAACATATGCCTGTATTTAATGGAAATCCCAAACTCTCAGGCTTTAGTTTTAAAAGAAAGTCTTAAAATAGTTTTAAAATAATGTCATCTTAAATAGTATTAGTATTAGTATTCAAATGTGTACACATAATTTCCCTGTGTACCATTTTCTTAGATCTAATGAATATTGTCTCTTTTGTGAGGAATTTAGCAAAAACCTCAATTGATAACTTATGTGTATTCTAGAGGATTTTATGCTACTACATGTTAAAAATGGTTTTAATTTATAAATTTTCATTTTTTTCACCTCAATTTTCCTATTGCAAAATTATTCCTAGGGAGTAATTGAGACTTTTCTTCCCTTTTCTCTTTTTAAAAATTTATTCATTCCTCAAAGCACTTGAGCTCAGTGTACAATGATTCACCTCAGCATTTAATAAACATTTTAGCATATATGATTTAAATCTTGTATAATCACTTCAAGACAAATGATTTGGAGAAATCAAACTATCTATTTCTACTGGTTGTAGCTAGTCACTCCTTAAAGCTAAAAGTAGTTTTCCAATTCAGATTGAGAAGGAATAATTTTCTTTTGTTTTATTTGCTTCTTTAAGTCTACATGAAAGCATTAATACTTGCTCAGAAGAGTATTATTGCAATTATTCACCCCAGTACTGGCAATACTCAGATGACCAGGTGAAAAGCCGTATTGCAGTGTCTGTGGGAAAGAATGAGCTACACTTAAAATAGGCCAGCTTTTGAGAACACTTTCTAAGCTAATATTTTTTGCATTTAATTGGCATGTTTGATGTTGAGTAGATCTGAGATAACTAGTGAGTTATCTTACCTGAAAAAAAAATTAGAAAATGCTTTAAAATGATAGATGCAATAGACTATTTTGCATTAAAACAAACTTACACATTTTTTAAAATATTCGAAAGCTTAGGATATTTTTGTCTTGAACCAAATAAAAACTGGATCAATGGACACAGCATTGTGACAAATACAGTTTCATTTACACTGATGTACATTTTATTTGCAAGTGTCTTTTCTCTCCAGATACATGATTTCCCTTCATATAAAATTGATGATGGCATAAATCTTTGTGAAAATACAGGTTAAAATTGTTCCTCTTCAAAATGCTTTGGGTGCTGTGTGACAGTCAGGCTTGAAAGAGATTTTATATCCAACATCTTTTACTGCGGTGTAATGAGATATGCCATACAGTTATGTTGACAATAACAAATGATGAATAATTTTGATAAAATATTTCTTTCTAAAAATTAAAGACTGTCTACAAATCCATAAATTCTCTACCAATATCAACATTTATCTTGACATATCAGATATAAGGCTATACCATAATCAAATCATTAGCTATGCTCTATCATTTTTCATCAGTAGAATGTCAATGGAACAGGACATAGCGTTCAATAATGTCATAAATTTAATAAAATAAGAAATGACACAAGGACAAACCTTTAGTATAATTTCCATTACTATAGAAACTCTTGTCATGATTTTTTCTTCTCATATGTCTTTTCAATTATATACACCAAATCTTTTGCATTTTTACACAGTTTATGAAGCCTTGATTATTAAAAAGACACAGATTGGAGTTACTTACTATATTTTCTTAAGAATTTTTTTCTGACTTCTTCCAATGCTTTGACATAAAAATATACTTATTTTTATGAGGAAAGATTTATTTTTAAGGATTTTCTTGTATCAACATAATCGCTATGATTTTTTTTTACATTTAATTGGCATGAAAGTAGCTCATGGTAATTATCAAGTTTTATTCAATAACAAAATAATAAAACTCAAAAAGCTCTAAAAGCCAAAGTATCGGCTAAGATTAAAATACACAAGCAATAATAAGCTAAAAATATTACTAAATATGTTCCATTAGTAATCATCCTTTGGCCTAGCACATACTAGCTGGATAATGTATATTGTTCAATGATTTGGATGAAATAACATATTTTCTTAGCCCAGTAGGCAATATTGTAAAAAGAATGTACATGTCACTCACGGTGAAGGAACACCTAGCTGTTAACGACTCCTGAATTAAAGCAGTCTTTATTCTAAATCTCAATAGGTGAAGACATTGAATAAATTATGCTAACTCATTGGCTCACAGTTCCCCTGTGTGTAAAATAGGGATAATAATTTTATGTGATTGTAAAGAGAAAAATACTGAGAACTCATGCTACAGAATAAATAAGTCCCTTTACTATTACTTCCAATGCTTGATATTCAGAGAATGTTGTCTTCCGTATGTTTGAGGACAGTTGACTTATGTTACCTCTAACTTCAAATAAAATAATCTTGATCACTAAAAGCTTCATAAGCAAAAGTTCCAAAGGGTTTTAAGGCACATTTGTTTTTCTCTTACTTTATATTGAAAGTTGTTATAGGCTGAATTGTACTCCCTAAAAATTCATAGGCAGAAACCTCAGGACCCCAGGACATGACTAGAGAACTTTAAAGAGGCAGTTAAGCTAAATGTGGGAGAGAGGGCCCTAATCCAGTGTGGTTGGCATCATTTCAAGAATTTGGATGTGCAAACAGACACCAGAGATGTAAGCACACAGAGGGGAGTATCTGTGAGACATGCAGTAAAGCTGCGACCCCATGTTCAAGGCAAGAAGCAAGGCTTCAGGAGTGAGTGGGCCCTGCTGTCCCTTATATTGCATTTCTAGCTTCCAGAGCTATAGCAAGATAAATTTCTGTCATTTCAGCCCTCTAAATCTGGGACTTTTTATGGCAATGGTATTAACCTAATGAAAAATTATTAGACTTAGACAATATCTTTCCAACAAAATTTGCCCATGTTTGTTTTACTAATCTTTATTTGTTTCACTGTCTCCACAGTTTTCTTCAAGATATTTTAAGTTCCTTAGAAGATATTTCCTCAGCATAGTTTTAGAAAACAGGCTTGTAGGCTGGATGTGATGGTGCACGCCTATAACACCAGCACTAGGGAGTCTGAGGCAGGAGAATTACCATGAGTTCAATGCCAGCCTGGGTTACATAGTGAGTTTGAGGCCAGCTACAACTACACAGTGAGACCCTGTCTAAAAAAAAAATGCATAATGTTTTAAAAAGAAATATTTGAAATTATTTCTGAAAAATTGTAAAGCTACTTTAATGACTTAGACCTTTGTTCACTATTACTCAGGAAAGGTAGAAAATAAAAACATTTCAAACTTCAAATTATAGCAGTGTAGCCTAAATTTGTTGGGTACTTAAATAGTTCTTGAGTTGGAAATGAGGCACTTCTGCCTGAGCTTCCCCTTCCTCCTCCCCCTCACTTCTGCTGTGAGTGGTGACTCAACAGGGAAATGATATCAGCCTACATCGGTCGCAGATTATTTTATTTTAGTTGAAAAGAGTTTTATTCCGGGGCTGGGGATTTAGCTCAGCTGCAAAAAGCGCCTGCCTGGCAAGCGCAAGGTTGTGACTTCGGTTCCTGCTACCGGAGAAAAACCAAAAAAAAAAAAAAAAAAAAAAAGAAAAGAGTTTTATTCCTACTAGAGTGACTAATCAAGTTAAGTCTACACTTCATACATGGTGGATTACATTTTAGTTTTACAAAAGTCTTATTCATGTTGGTGCAGATCTATATTGCCTCCCTGGTGAATTACATTCAGTCAACTTCAAAGATGTAAACAAGGACCATACCCACAATTGAGTCTAACAGTTTGCTTTGGTTAGGTGTTCAAATCAAGTATGGCTACTGAACATATAACGGAAGCATCTATGTAACATATAAGTTGGGTGTGGTGGCACACACCTGCACCCCAGCACTCGGGAAGGCTGAGGTAGGAGGACTGGGCAATTTACTCACTCTGCAAGAGCACTGAAAATAGAAAGTAGTAAGGTCTGGAAGCGTAGCTCATTGCAAAGGCCCTGGATCCAGTTCCCAGTAGTAAATAAATAAGTGAGCAATATGTAGACTTAATCCCAAAATCCTTGCAATTGTTTCAGAAATACAATTACAAATCATCCAAACAATTACATTTTTTCCTATATTTTACAGACTCTTTTCCATGTCTGGAATTCTTTAACCACAGCCAGTACTGCATGTTGAGCTTTCAACTCTATTTCTTATCCCTGTATAGCACATGAAATATTATATTTGTTTATAAGAAAACAAAATATACATGATAAGGCTGAAGATTTCAAATTCCTAATAATCATGTTTTCATTTTCATTTCAAATACTGTATTTTCACACTGAGAGACCTGTATTAATATCCTTCATAATTATGTAAAACTTATTGAGACTTTATTATGTTGAGAAGTTGTACCACCTAGACATAGAGTGTATATATATTATAATGTAAAATATACAAAAAATTATAATTGAAATGTAAATGTTGATTATTACAAAATGCAAAACTGTGAAAACTTTTTTTATCAAGACAATCCCTTCAATCTTTTTAAAATTATGTCCTAGACTGTCTGTATGCATACTTTTGACAGTTTTAAACTTGCTATAACCCATGTAAATTAAATATGCATATTCAGATACCTGAAAATATTTTAACATTTTTACAATAACATTTAGTCTTATTGAAATAGTTCCTCCCATATTTTCCCTTTTTCAGGGAACTATATGTACATTCTTAACAATTTCATCATAGAATCTCACAATATTTATTCCATACTGGGATGGTGGCCCTTGTAAAATGATACAAAGTCCAGCAAATAACCGAACTGCGATGATGCACCAGTAAGGTAAGCACTTTCTATAACTGATTCCAAAATAGTCTTTGCTTTTCTTCAGATAAATATACTAATTGCAAATAATCAATGAATTAAAAATATGAAAATTTTCAAAAACTATTTTCTCTTTTGGTTAACATATTCAGTAAACTGATTTACTGAATGGATGAATGAAAGGAATGAACCATAGTGATCAAAGAACGTTACATCTGGTTTACACTCTAGAATGTTAGGAATCAGGCTTCCAACATATGATGACTTACAGTACACACAAAAAATTACTATCAAGCAAGTATTGACTCTCTTAATGTTGTTTTCAAACTAATTATTTTCACCACACAATCTAGATCAAAAATGGCTGTTATACTAAAAATATCAAAGTAATTATTGGAAACCATTTATATTTGTAGTGAACCATATCAGCAGGAAAAATTCAATTCTTATTCTAACTAAAGATGAGTGATTAATAACATTTAACCTACTCATAAAATAAATCTCCAGTCTGCTTTTTACTTTGCTTTAAAAAAAACCAGAAGCTATAGCCCTACTAACAACAGAGAATGGAAAACTAGACCTATGCATAATTCTTTTGTAAAAAGATACTGCACACACAAAAACTTAGGAGAATGGTAATAGTACGGTGAAATTAACACAGAACTAATCTAAGAAATATATGTACGATGTATAGAGAGATTTTTCCTTTGTGCGTATGTGTGTGTGCTCGTATATAGAGACATCCACATTTACGAATAAAGCTCTTCACAATTCAAGTGGACCTTTGAGTAAACCCTGTGCATAGTTGGAAATATTTGATATAAAAAATTATTCTTGGTATAGATCTCTTAGAAGTTTAAATTATACACTTAATTTTTCAATGATATTTTTAGATATAGATCTGGTAATTAATTATTGATGCTAATGTATTGCAATCTCACTAGATTTTCAAGTTAAATTGTCTAAAAATACGGTAAAAGTAAAAATGCTCCAGGTAATATTAGACTTTTTAGAGGTTTATATCACAATACATCTCTTGTAAAGAATATTGGAGACCACTATTCTAGTGCCAGAGTTACATCTATGCAGTTTGATGGTCGTAAACAATCGTTCTTCCTCTGTGGGCCTGTGAAAGATTGAACCCTTCTCTCTAACTTACTTATAGTTTTCATCTTCTGTAATCTTAAAACTACAAAAGTGAACTGTGATGTTTCAATGTTTTTATTTGATTTAAATAAAAATGTAGATTTCCAAATCAATCATAGTCTTTTTTAGTGAATTCTTTCTTTGTGAATTCCTGATTTCTTGACAAATCGGAGACGTGTTGATCCAGAAGTGCAGAAAGACCCTGCCCTCCGTGCTCCCTGGAGCCTCCTCCCAAAGATGCCTGGCACAAGATTGGCCTCTTTGGCAGGAGCCAGAGGCTGAGGCAGCCAGAAGGGCCATGTGTTTGCCTCACTCAGCGATGAATTCACTCTCACTCTCTAGATGCTCATGCAAGAATTTTAAAGTTGTAAAGCTGTGTGCAAGGCTAGATATTCTGGTTACAAAATCTTACATGTGACATTATTTAACTTTTTAAGAAGATGAAATCATCTTTCTACACAAATCCACTTGAATTTTGTAGTCCAACCTCATCAAAATAGAATGGTTTCACCCCGTCTCTTGAGATAATTGTTTCTATATTGAAGTGACACTGTTTCTTCAACATGCATTAGTGATCCTCCCTAAAACAGAGAAAGGAACTGAGAGAATGAAAAGGACCGGCATGCTATTAACTTTACGTCAGTCAAAGTATCTCAGGCATTTTAATGAGAAAGTTCAGGATTCTGAATCATGGAAACGTTAATGGTGAAGCTTACCTAAGAAATACATATACGGGATAAAAGAGACAGAGCTACAGGTGATCAATATGAAGTGCAAACAAGCTGGTCAGATGTGACAGGGCTCGGGAGGCCTGCCCAATGCTGTGGGACCTAACCATCTTCCAGAACTAACTGTCACGTGAATTTGTTCCACAGTGGAGTCTGGGACCAAAATAGGAAGCTGCGTGGTGAGAAGGCACACAAACAGTTCACCACCTCAGTAACTATTTTTTTTGTTCTCATCATTTTCGAAGTACTGTTCTGTTTTGTTCTGTTCTTTCTGTTTTGTTTTGTCTTTGCCTGGTGCATTCAGACAGTTCCAAATTAAGAACAGTCCCCTCAAATTTGAACTTATTAACTGCAACACTCAGCATTTCTTTTACGTACCATTTTTGAGAACAATCCGGAGGCACAGAGGCACAGAGCTAGTATGTTTTAGTGGACTCTTTAAAAAACATGCCTTGGCTTACATATAAAAAAACCTCTGAAAATTTGTTTTCAACAGAAACTCTTACATTAGAACACACATAACTCCCACAAATATTTTTTTTTCTTCTCTCACATTTCACACAACAAAAAAAGCCAGAAGATTTGGAATTTATATAACCCCAAACTGTGTATTACTAACAGATCTTGGCAAGCTAAAAACCCTGGAAAGTCACAATTTACTTCTCAAGGGGTGATCCTGGACAGCTCAGCGGCAGAGTGCAGGACAGGATATCCAGCTATTGAACCGGCTGCCGGCCCAGGTGGCCCGCAGCGCAGCTGCGCCCCGGGCGCGCAGGAGGGCAGCCAGGCGCAGGAAGGCAGGTCCTTTCCTCTGCTTCCCTGGAGAGAGCGGGGTGTGCTGTGCTGCTCCTCTGCCCACGCGGCACTTTCAGCAGCCGTGGAAACAGGGCATGCCTCTCACAGTAAATGCCACCAGGCGAACAAATCACGTATGAGATTAGGAGGTCCATCTCAAGCAGAGTTGGCTTTGGAAAAACAGTTTCAATTTTATTATTGTGCAAAGTGAGATTTAACACTGTGGAGAGGGCATTTATAGCCCATTGCGTTGCACCTCCATTATCTAAATGGGTGGAGCGAAAGAAATGATGGGTAGAAGCAGACTGAGGCTCAGAGCAGATTCTTCAGCTTTCTGTTAAGAGTTCCAGGGCCGGAATTTCCACCGTTATGAAGGACCAGGTCCTCTTCCTAAGGCCGCTCTTCTATTCTCTTTTTCAAGTCTTTGTGTATGGTGTGTGTGTGTGTTTTGTGAGTTTTTTGTTTTTTGCTTTTTGGGTTTTTTTTTTTAGAAAACTTGGTTGTTATTCAGGTTAAGAGATCCTCAGGACGTTATTCTTCTGACGTCTCTTGATATTTATTAAATGATTTTTCAAATAAAAAATAAAAGATGGCTGGAGGAGGGTTAGAAAAAACCATGTATTCCAAAATCAATACAATGTAGATCGATGACAAAATATAGTTTTAAAAATTTCTCTGTCAAGTGTTTTTAAAGAAAAAAGTACAAGCTCAGAAAAAAGTGATTGCCTTCTTCAAATCTGAGGCTTTTACTTTAGTTCATAAAGTAAATTATGTGTATATGTGATTAATCAATGATAATTAATAGATTGTATAAGAATCAAAGACGCATGATAGGAGACAGATGATTGATAGAACCTTGAAGATTTGGTAGCTGAACAATCAGCATTTAAAACTGTACCTTTAGTGTGTGGTGCTTTGTGTGTCTATCTATCTGCACATATATATTTTTTAAACCTGCACATTAAAATTGTATTCTCTTGTAACCTGATAGACATATTGATTAAAATTCAAACTACTCTGAAAAATTATTCTGAAACTTTCAAACCAACTTACCATTGCAAAATCTTATCAAGATTATTTTTATTATTATAAATCTTGAGACTATAATTAATGTAGCTACATCAAGTAGACATTTTAATTAACTTGAATAACCAATAATATGATTGTTTTCCTAAAGTTAAAAAATTCACTTTGGAAATAAATATTAAATCATTGTAAATTTGTAAATGCAAGAATTACTAGTAGGTTAAATAAATCAACTCATTGGTGAACAATGTTGTTGGTGAAGAATGCGCAGCTACTTTAAACTTCAGGAAACGTGAGCAGGAACATTCATCAAAATAAAGGAATGTGTCTCACTTTGCTCTTGTCCCTGCAATATACTTTATCTGGATATTGGTTTTTCCTCTTATTAAACAAATGACAATTTTCTCAGAAAACAATGCTATACTCTGCATCTCAATAATATTGATATAAATTAATCAGAAGACATTTTATGCCCATTAGCACACAGGCAAGTTATATTACTTCTTAATTGTATTGTGTTAGGAGCTAATTTTCTAGACATTAAATCACTTGAAAATCCAGAAGTTTTACTCCTTCAGAGGAAGTCCAGTAGTAATTCCATACTCCTTACCAAACTTAAGACCTTCTCTTTGTATACATGTATGTATACTATTGCTTTATTTTAGTTTATTTCTTATAAACATTTTTAACACAGAAAAAATTTAAAATATGAAATTTGAAGTTATTAATGTTCTCAATTATTATGTTCTGACTATTTTTCTGTCAACCAATATGCATTTAAACTATTGCTGTAAAAATTTGCACTGTTTTCCACCTTATAAATGTACCCTAAGTCTTTTAATCAATCCCTACTTCCAGATGGAGTACTTATTTTTCTTCTGGCTTTTCATTTTAAAGCACTGAATCAGTTTACTCTGCCGTGGATAATATATATGGACGTTTATTTTCTCACATATTCACTGTCATTGGGTATTATTGAAAAATGAAAAATAAAACTGTGGTTCAATTAATTTGTTCAATGTGTTGTCTCAATTCTTTGGCATTTCTTTGTCTCTATAAAATTCTTTATTGGCCATCTGAATTATTTTCCTTACCTTATTATTCCTTCTGTACATTTTGCAGTACCTTATTTCATCTATTTAGGTTTTAAGATCTCAAAATTATTAGCCATTTGTTATTACAAATGAAGCAAATATTTTTTCCTCATACTTGTTTGCAAACCAGCTCTTCAGTAGGAGGGTAGATGGACATTAGAGTTAGATGAACTTGGGTGTCCAATCTAAAATCTCTCATTCACTAGCTTTGTGACTTTGGACATGCTATCAGGGATCACAAAAACTCAGTTTTATCATAAGGTAGGCACACTCTGCCATGGTCTTAAGTACAAAACAATATGTAGAATATTAGAAAGTATATAATTAATGACAGCTATTATTATTTTATTTATTTGTAGTATTTTTGACATTCAGACCTTCTGATTGTTGTGAAATCAAATCTCTCTAGTTTGTAAGAGCTAATAAATATAAACTGCTGAAAACTCAGACTCAGGATGCATTCTTAAGTTGGAAAGCTGGCTCTGTGTTTTATTACTTGTTCGACTGATTTTATTTAAACTTTCAGAGCCTTAAAGCTGTTCTCACCTGAAAAATAGTTTGATATTAGTACCTCGCTGTTGGAGTTTTTGAGACAATAAAATAAAGTACTGCTTATAAAATGTCTACCACAGCACTTCACATGTAAAAAAAATAAACAAATGTTAGCTTTTACAACCATGAAGATGACGATTATCTTTCTGCCTTTTAGTGTTTTTCCTTTGACTTGGGTTTATTTAATTGTTCAAATAGCATGAGAATAATTCTCTGGCTTTCACAATATGAAATAATCTAGTTTATTCTCATAGTCTATCTTTATTACATTTTTACACCAGAGCTCCCAATAGAGCTCTTTAAACTATGAAAGATTTTTCTTTTTCCCCCCTGTAGTAAAATATCACTAATTGGGTAGGATGTTTTAAGGAATCTCTTAAGATATTTTTGTAATGCTGTCTCTTATATCCGATATCTCAACAAACACTTGCATTCAGCCACTGTAAAGCATAAGGCCATGTTTCACTTTCTTATTCACAATCTCCAAGATGAAAATGAAAGTCCTAACAAAATCATCTCCAAAACTTGATCTCTAAAAGAGAGGTACAGCTAACTCCAAGAGGACAGAATGTACTCCAGCTCCTGCTCAGAGCAGAACATCAGAATGATGTGAGAGGGACCTTCCCCTCACATCACACCGCCAGGGTGTGCCTGAGGAAGCAGCAGTGGAAAAGGCACTTTTCAGAGCATGTGGTACAACCATAGGTGACACTGTCTTTGCACTCAGGAAATAAAAATTGTGAAGAACCAGTGCTGACCCGCCAAATGGAAGGATGTGAAATTAATTGCTTAGATGGCGAGATGGTGACTATTTGTGAATGGGCTCTAGCCCTACTTTGGACATAAATACCACAAAAAGCAAGAGTTTTGGAAGATTAAGCAAAATGGCTTTTAAATCTCATGCAATGTATTTTCCATGTCTTTGAAACGAAAACAGTTTGGAAGTCAAGGTAATTTTGTAATATGGAGTGTCAAGATTTCTACCTGTGAATCAGACCTTCATTTTCATTATTTCATATTCTTAAGTTGTTCCCTTCTTTCATGTTCACTGGTTAGATCTTCATTGGTTAGTTTTTCTATGAATACTTGAATTGGTTGGCAGTTGTACTATTCAGCCAAGATCTAAATGTAATACTTTTAGCCTCTGGTTGGAAGACTTTCCACTGGTCAGCCATGAATTTATGCAAGGCATTCTGCAAGCCTTCAAGATACGTAAACATGATAGTTTTCAGAAGTAATCTTTTTGTCACTAACCTGTCACAGGGCAGGTAGCATATGGTCCTCTTCCTGATGATATCACCTAAATTCATTAGTTTCAGCTGGATCACTGGAGACATAACTGTCTCATCTCCTTATTCACTGTACTTTATATAGAAGATGAGACTCTTTCTTCAACAATAATTCTCAGTTATCCTGACATGTATTTAGATCTAATGCCATCTACTCCTGATTTAGAATTTACTGGTTCATATCTTTGCAGGATGGGGAGGTCTGGGGATACAACTCAGCAGTACAAGCATCTGCTTGGCAAGCACATGGTCCTGAGTTCAATTGCTATTACCAAAAATAGGAGGGGGAGATAAGAACATGCTTATTTAAGATACAGAAATGATATTTAACCTCCAAATGATATAGGGGAAGTATTATAACTCCTAACCTGTTAGATGTCAGATACACTGAGTTTGCATTTCCCAAAATCAAAGAATGAATTCTGAGGAACAATAGAGGTTAAGAGTAGGAAATATTAATTGAGGGAAAGACAGCTCCTGCCTAAGAGGAATAGGAGAGGTCCTGAATGGGTTGCCAAGGACACTGCTTTTCAGGGGAAGTTTTATAGAGCACAGTCACATGGGTACAGTGTTGGTTACAGCTATGATCAACCAATAAGATTATCAGTATAGAGGCTTAGGTGATAATGACGCAATGAGGAAGCAAATCATGTAGCAGGTACACATGGAAAGAACATAGAACTTTTCAGGAAGGGATGAGTCCGAGGGTCTCGGTCAGACACCAAGCTGACTAATGTCTTTCTAAATGTAATTAGAGCAGGCATTTCCATTTATCTTATTCCTTGCCTGGACATTTCATTTAGCCTTGATCTTGTGGCCTTGGCTCCAACAGATGCACCTATGGCCTCAGTTGTAATGAGTTTTCATCTTTGCCCTGACTCTCTAGGGGCCCTAACCCTATCTGACTGCCTAGACTATGTATACCTAACTTAGCTGCTATCATATTCCCCCCTCTTAAGAGGTACCCCTAACTGTTGTGAGGGGGCAAGGCATGATGTCCATTCTGGCTACTCAAGGCTGAAAGGGGCCATAGTTGTGATGGGTAGTCAGAGATACTCAAGAGCATCTACCTAAAGGCCCTTGATATACATCAGGTTTTCTCATTTTTGGTAGGTACATAGCTTTAAGCCTGGAGGAGACAAAGCCAAAGAAACCATTAAGAAGGCATAAACCAAATAATAAGATCAATAAGACTATTATAAATACAACCAACAAATGTTTGCAGCAGGAAGAGCCAATAATAGCCTCCCACAAAGAGGACAAGGAGAAATTTCAGAATCTGACATATTAACCTGTCATTTAATATCTTGAACAGCCATTGAGATATCAGCAGAAGGATTTGGAATATAAGCACAAAATTCACTTCTATAATTGCCCAAGTGTCTCCTTGCACTGCTGTTAGAATGTCTAATGGCATCTGATGGCTTGCCTTATTAATTTTATGCCTTCACTTAGGAGAGAGAGACCAAGGCTTGTTGCATATAGTTAGTTGCATGACATCATCCAATCCTAGGGAAAGGACACGGATAGAAGCCAATGATCACACTAGTGAAACACACATCTAGACCATCAGTGCCGTAGGTAGGGTAACTTTGCAGGTTTGTCAGTACTTTGGACATTCCTACCCTGCAACCACACAAATACAAGCATGCATCTCCCTATCCATCCAGGGATAGCCAGGGCCACAAATTGGTCCTATAGGGTAAATGAGTGACATTCGGAGCTTCCCTTTTGATTCCAAGGCAATTAAACCAGCCTGTTGCAAAGCAGTCTTTGACCTGTAAAGTTATGATGTGTATACACTGCTCGGGGAGGGTCCATCCCAAGTATTTATGGAGTTAAGACAATGAGAATAGGAGTGATTCCTTTGCTCCCAACATAAGGTGGCCTTTCTGCTAAGTTGTCCTATAGTTGGAGTTAACCACATATAATTGTCCCATATCTGAAAGTAGCCATCTTTATAGCTATGATTGTTGGCTGTCGAAATAGGGGCATTACTCTTAATAGGGGTTCTACTAGTTCCTATAGAGTGGCTTCAGTGGCAGTCATAGAAAAAAATTCAATTATGTCTAGGATCATTAAGGGTGGAGTTTATAGGTCACTCGGTTACCCTGTGACAGTGGGCTAAATTATGAACTTCTGAACTTTTTTGTGTTGGTCAATGTAGTCTTGTAACTTATTCCAATCATCTCCTTGAAGTGGAGATATCAACCAAAAAGTCCTAAAGTACTTGACTAGGACAGCAGCCCATGTGGGGTTTGTTGTAACAACTCTGCATATTCCTGTGCCCATACTCAAAAGGAATTGTACTCACCTTTAATGGTAAAATAATTGATAAAAGGACTAAGAATAACATCTTAGATATCTTATCTGAAGACTTTGTTTTATTTTTGAAGAAGAATTTTAAGTGTTGCGTGGGCTTCCAGAAGTATTTGAATGGGTGCTCACACTCAATGACAGTCTCCGGTTCCCAGGGCTTGAGTCTGGTGTGGTGTATCTAGGAGTCCAGCCCTGCTACCTGGACAGCTGATGGAGTTGACGGGACCACGGTGTATGGTTCTTCCCAAGTTGGTCCTAAGAAGGCTAGGATGAGGAAAGAGATTTTATCAGTACTAGATGTCTAGGGTGGCACATGGGATTTACTTTCTCTTTAGGCTGAGCTTCTGTCAGCTGCTGAAGAGACTGTTGGAATTTAGCCAGTGAGGTGACATCTGTTAGTAAGTCATCTGTTTCTGTATCAAAGAGAAAATAACTAGTGAGAAAGGGGTATCCATAAATCACTTCAAATGGACAGAGGTCTAGAATTTGAGGTGTATTTCTTACTTTGATAAGAGGTACAGGTAGTAAGCGAGGCCGCTGTAGGTGGATTTCTTGAACCATTTTGCAAAGATGTCTCTTTAGTGTGTCATTCATTTCTTCTAACTTTTCCAGTGATTGTGACTTCCATATATCATGAAGGTGATAGAGAATACCAAGTGCCTGAGAGACACCCTGTGTGACAGTTGCTTTAAAAGAAGGCCTGTTATTGTAGCAGAGTTTTGTTAGTTGCCCAGGTACTAGATCCTGTTGCAGTTCTGGTTGCTTCTGTCTCCTAGAAACAGTTGTTTCTATGATGCACATTATATAAACCAATCAAAGACAGATAAGTACTCTGCTTCTTGCCTGAAACCCCATAAAAATCTCACTCCGTGAGCCTTCGGGGTCTGATAGTTCTATAAGGATTGATTTCTTGTCAGTGCCCATCTGATATTAAATAAATCTGCCTCCAAATCCTGGATATCATTTCAGGGTTTCTGCTTGCCACTGCATTATCACTCTGTAAGATCTTCAGGCAGTCAAATCTGGGCATGATTTCTGAGACCAAAACTTTTACCATCTCTTGTCCCTTTATGTTCTCTAAGGAAAGACCTCAACTCAGTTGGTAAAAGCATCTCTCCAGACCAATAAGTATTGCAGCCCCTTGCTCTTTGGCGTATGAGTGAAATCTAGCTGCCAATCTTCTGTGGAGCATCTACCATGCCACTGTATACCCAAAAGGATTATGGTCCAGTTAAGAGGATTGTTCCTTTGGTGAAGTCCACATGTCTTAACTATCTGTTGTATTGTCTGAAAAAGTCCTTTCCCTGTGAACAACTTAGAGGCCATCTGTTGGATCTTGTCTCTTCCCAGGTGAAAGGTTTGATGTAAAGTCTTAATAATTTTTCATTGACTAACACAAGGAAGGAACAATTTATCATCACCTGTCTATAACCATCCTGATGAGAGGAACTGTCACTCATGGGAAAGAGCCCATTTGATTTCCGACTGAGAGTGTTTGGGTCAAGTATGATCAAGGGACTCATCCCAGACGAGGGTGTCAAAAGCAGAGGGCCCTTGAGCAGCTTCTTTTGTGGCTGTGTACATGCAGAGAATTACTTGTTCACTGACATGTCACAGCCTGACATTACTGTCAGGCTACATTCTCCTCCTTTTCTGGTAGAAATATGGCAGAGTTTAGAAGGAACATGCCTTTATTTGAAAGGCTGGCCCTTCTAGAAGTAAAGCATAGTACTTAAGAAGTCATCTGGTCATAGGCTCCCTTTGGAAGAAAAAAGTTTTTGCATGGGTATTATAGACTTTAAGTAAACCTTGTGCCCTTAAATTATGGATTATAGGAAATAGTCCTCTTTTAACTTCAAGACTTAGAGAATACTCTCTCAGGTGGGGATAATTGGTAGGATCTTTGAGGTGTATTTGCACCAGAGAAGTTCTGATTGCTCTTTTTATTCTACCTTTATTTGACCATACTTCAGGATTTATTTCTGTTTCCATGATGGGGAGGCAGCATACCTGAGTGCATGTATATGATAGTGTTCAAGCAAGATATCTCTCCCCTGGAGGGGAACTGGACTTTCAGGCACAATTAAAAAGGGTTAAGTAGGGGCTGGGGATTTAGCTCAGCGGCAAAAGCGCCTGCCTGGCAAGTGCAAGGTCGTGAGTTCGGTTCCCGGTACCGGAGAAAAACAAAAAATAAATAAATAAATAAAAAGGGTTAAGTGAAGAGAAAGCCATCCTAGTTACAGCCTAAAGGCTGTGAAAAGGAACAAGTTATTTCCTTTCTAGTGACCCCTTTCATTGGTGTAAGATGGCTGGAATAAAGACCAGGGTTGAAAAGGACAGAGAGACACACACCAGTGTCAATAATAGACTGGTTTCTTTTCTCTCAGTACTCATGATTACCCAGGTCTCCTCCATGGAGATGACAGTACAGTCAGAAGGAGAAGGCAGAGAGTCCCTGAGGCCCTTCAGTCTTGTTGGACCAGCTGGGAAGGTGGGTCTGAGCTCTGGGACCTCTGCCTCCAAGGACAGCCCAACTTCCAGTGATCACCTTTGCAATCAGGGCATGGGCTAGAGGGCTTCTTGTTATGACTGTTCTTATCAGAGTTCCTCTTAAGGTGGCCTGGTTTACGCAGCAGTAGCTGGTGAATTTAGTCATTCGGTTCTTGGAGACCTGCGAATCAGACTTAAGGTCTATTTATTTCAAGGCTTCAAAAAGGCATTTTCTCTTGGTATCTGTTTTCACACATTGACCTCCTTCTAGTCTCAATTATAAAATACTGAGGAGGCAATTTGACTAATCTATCAAGTGAACTATGTGGAGCAAAAGCCATCTTTTGTAGTTTTTTCTAATATCTTGACATGGGGTAATACACTTTTAAGAATAATCTGTCCTTCTATGAAATCAGGAGCCAGTGATGTATGTTTTACCAATGCCTCTTGTAAATAATCCAAGAAGGCAGAGGGAATCTCATCTTTCTCCTGATGAATACGCAACAATTTAAACACAATAGAAAGGCTTAGTTGTCATCCATCTTAAACCTTCAATAATATATGTCTGAATATGTCTCCTATTCCAATCTCCTGTCTGGTTGGTAGGCCAGTGGAGGTCTTGTGTAGGCACTGCTTGGGCTTGAAACTAACTGTTTTGCTGGATGTCTATCTTCTAGCCTTCTAAAATTAGAAGTATGATATTTATCACCAAATGCAATAGCAGCTTGTAATGCTGCTTGTCTCACATTAGAAGTGAATGTTTGATTAAAGAGTTACATTACATCTTTCCAGTCTAATTCATAGAGCTAAGTCCTCTAAAGACCTAATGTACTTTTCAAGTTCATCTGAAAACTTTCCTACATATTTTTGATCTAATTGAGGTCACGGAGAGAAAAGGACATGTGGACACCAGTATATATGAATCTGCCATTCACTCCCTGTACCTTATATTTTATTTTGAATACAAATAAGAATTATTTCTTAATGCAAAAAAGTCTGAATGTAAGGTAATTCTGACCATTTTCTCTCTCTCTCTCTCTCTCTCTCTCTCTCTCTCTCTCTCTCTCTCTCTCTCTGTCCCTCTCAGTACAATTCTAGTTGTAAAATAGTATCATAATGCCTCCTTCTGCATTGCATTCTGGCTGTAGAGGGTAGGCAGGCCATGCATGGGTGCAAAAAAATATTAAATGGTTCCTTTTTAATATGTAAGGGTTCAATATTTTCCAGTGATTAAGAATATATTCCAAAGGAGTAGGAGATTTTGATAGTCTCTCATCTGAAATACAAGAGAAAAAATTGGCATCTCTTTTAATTTCTACCTGACTTCTACATCCCCAAAATGTCCCTTGATGTGGACTTCAAAAGAGTAGCTGGCTACCTTTTGTAGAGGTGAAGGTAGGTCAGGTTGGACTAGCCTCCCTTATGGATTTGAGGCCCTATCGTCCTCAGAAACTCATACTCCTAACTCTAGCGTGTGTTTCTAAAAGCACAAACTAGAAATGGTTCTAGCTGTAATAATCATACTCAAAAAAGGAAGCATTGTTAGCAAAACCAGTAATCAAGAGATATGAGCCATTGCTTTCTAATTCCTTGACGAGAATGAGGAGAAAAGATCAAAAGGCAAAGTGGTTGGAGCACTTTCCAGCCTAAAAAAGAGATTAACTCAAGATAGGTACAGGCAAGTATCTACCTAATCACCCAAGCAAACTTTCTTAGCAGCAACACAAGGCTAAATTTTATTTAAAGTACAGTCTGCAGTTTCTATATCTCTATATCTGTAACACACTTATCAAGCTCACAGGTTAAAACTTACACCCATTGCCCAGCAATCACAATGTACATGTTAGTAAAGGTATACATATGAGTTTTCTATATGCACATGAAATAAGAGAATGGCTGACTTACCCCCCTTTTCTTACTCCTAGTAAGCATATATAAGGCATAAGTGTAAATCACTCCTCTGATAGCTATTCTCTGTGAAAGGCAAACAGTTGTTGCAAGCAGCTTCAGCCTGACCTCTTGGAAGGAGTGGTGGTTTAGTGGTAAGGTGTGTTAGGTGACTGAGAGTTCTAAAGTTAACTCTCAGTAAATTGGAGAAAAACTTGGGTTTCTAAATTACTAGCAGAGACAGAAAAAGTCCCAACTTATAGCTCAATTCTTAATGGAGTCTTAAGGGAGGGCTCTAACAGTGTCAGCTCTGGTCACACTGAGACAGAGGCTACTAGAAGATCATTGAGAGAGTTACCTCTCACCTCATGGAGGAGTGCAAGTAGAGATGATAGTAGAGATTTTTCTGCCAGTTACCCAGTCAGGCTGTCAGGACCCAGCTTCCACTGAGAAGCTTTTGGTTATCTGCCAGACAGTCACTGACCATAAACCCTCAGTTGTCCTCTCAGTTTTCACTGGTTTCACACAACCAGAGGTTTCTCTCGAGAAAGGAATCCAGCTGGCTGTCAAGCCAACATTCCCTCTGGCTTCACTGGGGGATTAACCACATGGTGCTGGGGAAATTGTCCTCTGCTTTAAGAGTGGCAGCTGTTCTAAGAGTGTTTAACTAGGTGGCAGAGTAACGACTGTTTTGTTAGAGTTGTATAATGGACAGATAAAGATTCTTAGCAATTGGATAGAAAGGAAATGTTGGGACAGTTCAGAGTTCCTCCCTCTCTAATTTCCTATGCCTCCGAAAAGAGAAAAGTACAAAGTGACAAGAAAATATCAGAAATGAGATCAGAAAAAGGAAGTCTTTTCTTCTCATGCTCACAGTGAGTTATTGAGAAAGCTTTCCCATGAGTCATCACCCTCAACCTGGAAAGGTATGACTAGGGATCTCAAGAGCTAAGATTGCCTCCTTATCAGTGGAAGATGAGACCAGAAAGAAAACTAAGACAGAACAGGCTCAACATTCCCTCTATAGCACAGAGGGGGATTGGGACCAGTCTGTCCCAGTGAAATCTCTCCACAAGTCTTATGAATAGTTGCCCACCTATTCCTTTTAATTGGCAAATGGGGTCCCCTGATTTATCAATAGTCATGTATATTTTTAAAATATTAACTAGATTTCATAAAAGACCTATTTTACAGCATTTCATATCAAAGTCCACCAGGGGGCGCACTAATAATACTTTTCCTAGAGCTGCTGTCTAAGATAAGGTAACAAACCACAACAGTCAAACAGGTCAAACAAAAACACCAGGAAGTTCAGCAACTACCAAATCCAGAGGCAGCATGTACAAAACAGGAACACAAGACCTGACCTGTAAAACCAAAATGTCCCGTCAAAGAAATATCATGTTCTCAGTTTAAATTTATCATCATTTCAACAGAACAATATATATGAGACAAGGAATAGAATTCAAGATATAAGTAATTTACAAATGAGAAAGACAATTTTTGATTACCTAAGTGAGTTACAACCCAGAATCTATGAAACAAAAACAAACTCTTACTGTCTTTCAACTATCTTAGTGGAAACTTCAAGTATGATATAGGAATGATATTAAACCTCCAAATGATGTAGGGGAAATATAACTCCCAACCTGTTAGATGTCAGATACACTGAGTTTGTGTTTCCCAAAATGAAAGAGTGAATTCTGAGGAACAACAGAGGTTAAGAGTAGGAAATATTTATTGAGGGAAAGACAGCTCCTGCCTGAGAGAAATAGGAGGGGTCCTGAATGGGTTGTCAAGGACGCAGCTTTTCAGGGGAAGTTTTATAGAGCACAGTCACATGGGTACAATGTGGGTTACAGCTATGATTAACCAATAAGATTATAAGTAAAGCTGCTTAGGCGATATTGATCCAATGGGGAAGCAAATCATGTAGCAGTATGCATGGAAAGAACAAAGAACTTCTTGGGAAGGGATAAGTCTGAGGGTCTTGGTCAGCCACTGAGGTGACTAATGTCTATCCAGACTTTATTAGACCAGGTGTTACCATTTATCTTATCCTTTGAGGAGTCCCGTGAGCCTGCACACTTCATTTAGGCTTGATCTTGTAGCCTGGGCTCTAACAGATGCACCTCTGGCCACATTTATAATGAGTTTTCATCTTTGTCCTGACTCCCTTGAGGGCTTAGCGCTGTCTGACTGCCTGTAGTACTTCTACCTAACTTAGCTGTCTATAGTATTTAGACATTATTATCCAAAATATCCATTTCTTATTTGTAAAAGTAAATGTGAAGTGTAAATCTGTAGGAATCTGTCGGAATATGTAGGAATTGCAAATTCTACTCTACAGTCTTATTGACAGAAAAGGCCTATTGTATGTTATTGAAGAGTTTATGTGCTATGGTTTTCAAAATTTTCATCCGTTATTTTCAAGTCAGATTCCTTTGTGCAGCTTATCACTGTGTGGGGAAAAATGCAAAAATCTTTAAGCTAATTGTGAATTATATGAAAGAAATAAATTGAAAAGGAAATGTTTTCCTTCACAATATTTAATTTTATCAAATAATGTTAGAAATAGCACTGGACTTCCATTTTATGGAGAAAAATACTATCTTTTGACCAAAAAAAGCTTTCATTTAATGAAGTGGCTCTAGTAGACAGCTGGTATATTCAAGATATAATAACGCCTCTAGAGAGAAATGAATACAAACAGATACAACAAAATCTGTCACTCAGGGACTAATATTCATGAACTATCAACAGAGAAATCAACTTCACAATTCAAGCAGAAAACCTATTTCCTCAGTGTGTTCTGATAATACATGCAGTATAAACAAATTGTGAAAAGCCTAATTGTAGCAGGTGGATGGGGAATTCTATTGCTGTCCCCACAATTCCACTGTTCAATTAAAGGGTACTACAGGCAGAATAGACACCAACTATAATCTCTAACAATGCTGGCAGTAATGTGTGTACCGTGGGACCACTTTTCCCTCAGATTTTTGTGGAAGGTTCTTGGTGTCATCAGTAAATAAAATAGCAAAACACAAATAAATTGCATTTGTTATCTTTGGCAAGGAGTGATCCAAAGAAAATGTCAAATTCAAGGTGAAACTCTTAGCTTAGCATTGTAACACATGCTTTTATGTCTTCTCTTATTATAAAGCTCTAATTTGTCATCCTCTTCCCAGAAGACAAATGAAAGTTACATTACTCTCATCAATTAATACCCACTTAGCTTGCACTAGAAGCTTGGCACTGTGTTTGGCAGAATCATTATAAAAAGGGTTATTTAAGTGAGAGTTAGAACCAACTCAATAACTAGGGAGTAATCCCTATCTTACCATCTGCTATTAAAATGCAGACTTTCATTTCAGAATGAATTTGCTTCAGTCACATATATACATGGCTATAATTACATAAATACAAGTAGTGAATCGTTCATATTGTTTTATTTTGTGCTATTCATATTATAAGATTCTCCCCAAAGAATGCCAAAAATACAGATTTCAAACATAGAATATTCTCATTCTGTATGAGCTAAATGTTCATGCAGCATTTTAGATGAAATGATCTTAGATAAAGATCAAAGTCATTCATTTCACTGATCATAATTTTGCATTTGGATGAATGGATAATTTCTACCTCCTTTTAATAGTGTAACTCTTACGTAACGATGACCCTAATGAAATGCATAATTTGTGAATATGTTCTTTTGCAAGGATTGAAAGAATTATCTGGTCTCTTTAGCGCTGGGGAGCAATAGTAAGAGAAGAACAGAACCATCTAACATGATAGCATGTGTTTTTGATGGATAGAGCGGTCACTTTGCTTATTTGTTATTTGGATCCTCAGTTTTAGCTTCATAGTTGATGCCTTCCCAGCCGCAGCAGAAACCTGCTATCCTACCCTCTTTACTACCCTGTTGGACTACCCTGCTGTCCAGTCTGTATCTCAGTTATCGGTCTAAGGAAATGGGCCACCCATACCTGACAATCAACAAACTCGGGGTGTCCCTAATAGTTCCAACCAGCTCTGGATAAGATCTCTTCATCCTTTGACAATTGTTGTGCTTGGATGGTTTGTTAGGGAACAGTGTGGTGGGTGCTGTTTGGTAATGAAATTGATTAAAACCTTTGGCAGCTGAACTCTGATTAGGGTCATTGATGATAAAGGAGCTCCAGTTAAAGCTATCCCACTGTTAGTAGGCATCATGGGACAGCAGCACACCTTTCTACATGGGCCCGTTCATTTATCCAGATGAGTCCCAGCCCTTTCTCTCTACACTATATGCCTGGAACACTTCATCATTTCACTATCTGGATCTAAAGGCCTACTTTAGGCCATAGAAGGTGGACTTGTCAAAATTGCAGCTGTAAACATAATTTTGATGACAGTGCAGGTGCTCCCTACTGGTGCTGTATTCAGGGAGCAATATTCATTAACTTATAAGAGTCTGATACTCTAGCAAGATCATGCTATCTATCTGTGACTTACTCATCCATATAAATTTAAAACAAAAACAGTAATGAATAATAAAATAAAAATAAGGACATCCCAAAAATGTCAACCTTTGCCATATCCCACCAAAATATTTTCAAGCCCATCCTTGCTGGTGTCCTGCAACAATAGGCCTTAATTTTTGATTGAACACTCTAGGGAGTATACTAGCTAGCAATGTGCTTCCTTTATGGAGGACTAGAAAGAGCTGACAAGTACTGCTCATCAGTTCACCTCCCCAAGTCTCAGCTTTTTCACCTGTGACAGAGGCAGCCTGAAATGGGTTGCCCTGTTATCATTCTAATTAAAGAGAATGTACAGAGAATAAGAAAATATAGTATTATTTCCTTCTAACACATGAAGAAGTAGCTTCAAAATTCTGATGCATAATAAAAAAATATTCTTTTTTTCATTTTTATTAGTACATATGTTTACATTAGTACATAATGTTTAAACTCCATGTATGGAGTTGTTATATATACATAGCACATCTTCCTTCTTTTTCCCTCTTTTCCCTTCGTTTCCTTTCTCTTCCCTTTGCATTTGGTTCTCTTCCCATTTGAGAAAGATCTACCCCCCACACCCTATTACCTTTTATTTTGCTTATTATATTCTTAAAAGTAAACATACACAAATAATGAAATGCCAAGTGAAAACAAATTTCTACTTAACCACTATAATTCATCTCAAATTCCGCTTCATCCATGAAGCTTCTCTAGTGTCAGAGCTTTAATTTTTGTAAAAATATAGTAGAACTTAACTACATGTTACCAAGTAGTATCCATTATCTATTTACAACTTGAATCTTGAGACACATGGTATACTCTTTGTAAGTGGGGACCATGTTTTATGCTTTATTGTATTTCACTGTGTAAAGCTAGAATACTGTTCAGCATACAGAAGCAGACAGATAAAATTGGTTGCTAATTTGTGAGTAGTTCGCTGATAAGGAGATGGCAAATTACTACATATAAAACAAACTAAAGTTCAGTTTCTCCATTCCTGGCCTGGTCATGCCCTCCCCTTCAGACAGCTGTTCTCATCTGCCCAGAATGCCTTTGTCTTTATTCACAATGCTTTCTTTGGTCCAGCTTTGAGTTATCAGTGAAATATCTATCTGTTTAGTGGCAGAGAATTTGACAAAACCTTTCTTATTACACATCAACTTGCTTAAAATCCTCTGACCTAATTCTGTTTTTTTTTGTTTGTTTTGTTTTTTCTCCGGTACCGGGAACCAAACTCACGACCTTGTGCTTGCCAGGCAGGCTCTTTTGCCACTGAGCTAAATCCCCAGCCCCTCCTCTGACCTAATTCTGATGGTAAAAAGAATAATGTAACATCACATAGATCCAAACACATTTCAATTACTCCAAAGCTCCATGGGTAGCACAGACATAGAGGAAACTTTATTTCCTCCTATTACATAGTAGTATAAAATCTCATCCATGTCAGGCTCTTCTCTTCATGAATGGGAACTGTCCTAAGGAGAAAATGGCAATGGTGTCTGAGAAAATGGTGACTACAGTGACTTAAAATAGGTCCAAATTGAACTTTTTCTTCTTTGAAATGCTATTAGAACCAATCAGAGAATGCCTTTTCCAGAATTTGTGCCCTCTTTGTGACTTATGAGTCCAACATAACCTCACTTGCAAGTTATAAAATTTCTATTTGTAAGCTACTGTCTCTGTTTTCAGTGTTACAATGGCAGTACGAGTCAGTGTCCATCTCATCCCTAGAGGACTGTGGGGTCCCAGAATGTTTTACTGACTCCATTTTTTAGGATGGTGGATTTAATATAAGATACACTCAAATGTATTTTCACAAACTAATAAAACTTTAAATTCTCATCTACATCAAGTGTGAGAATTAACAAAGGTACATGAACTTACTTGTGTATGTTGTCTGTAACTGAATTACACTCCTCTAATACAAAGTGCACAGGACTGCTTTGCTTTTGTTGCCGTAAGGACGTGAATAGTTGAAGCGAACTGTTTCATAGGATGGAAATTGTTTTCTCTCAGATCAGCAGACTCCAGCATGTTCTCAAACTAAAGACATGGGAGAGAAGAAGAAATATGCTATTTCTTTTCCATGTATTTCTTTCAGGTATATCTGTCTCACTTTAAGCAATCATTGCAAACTGAAATGTTCCTCTGAAAATGTTGGTATCGCTGTACTGCGTTTGTGTGTATGTGTCTGGGGCACATATGTGTGTGAGCACACATGTATACACTTGTGTGTGTTGTTTTTGTGTCTTCACACTCTTCAGGCTTGCTGAAGCTAGAAGGAAAAGGAAAAGGCTTGTACAAAGAAGGGTACTGAGGAAACGAGGCATGAGCTCCCGTGTTAACAGTGGAGACTGCAAGCTCTTCTGTGATGTGAGACAGATTAATTTCTCTGCGAGCCCAGTATAGGCCTTAGCAGTGCTCAGCACTGCTCTTCAGGAGGAAGTGGACATTTTTGTGGTGGAAAAACAAACAGGCAGTGCTTGTTTTTGCAGCCCTGGTCTGAGATCTCTCCCTCTGCATCTCTGTGTTTCCCAACCTCCTCCCTGGATCCGGTAGCAGATGTGAGGGAATTGAAAACAAAATGGTTAAGCAAAGGAATCTCTTCCCCGTTGGAGAATTCTGTCACCAGTGGAGTTCTTGGAAAGGCACAGGCTGAGGTCACCAGCACCATTCCATGGAGCAACTGCTGCCAACTGGCAGAAACTTCCGAAGGGCACAGAGTCTGAAGAGGGGAAATACATTCCCAGTCCTTTATTTTGAAAATTAATATTTTATTTCTGTTTATGAAAAAATTGAATCTTGCCAAATAAGAGTTTCCATGGATAAAAGGAAGTTAAATAATAAGGTACAAGTTGTATTGTCACTGGAATATTAGAAAAGGGGGTGGTGCTCCTGCATCAGAAGCCTAGAGGTATTATATGCCGCTTTGGAAACCTGTCCATTTTCAAAACCTCTCGACCTGTTGGAAACAGTGTCTTCCCTGAGTTGTACAATCTTATCTCCTGAAGCCCTCCACTCCCCAAAATAGTAGCAGACAGCAAAGTTTATACAAGTACATACGATGTTCCTGACTCTGTTTCATTATAAAGTGGTCATTCTTGTTCAGTTGATGACAGAGCTTCTCGCTAAGTTTTTTGAGAACTGGGGCATTTGATTTGTGGCCTTTATGTATAGAGTTGCAAATAGCATTGTTGGGACCTGTGAGGAAGGAGAGAATCAAGAACAGGGGACAAATCTTTATGACTACAAATAACTTATTTTTCAAATGACTGTTCTTTCTTGAAAACCTACTAAACACTGACACATTTCCTCCAATGCAAAATAAATCACGTCACCCTACTGTAGGAAAGGAACACACTCACCCAGGCTTCTTAGGAGTGGAAAAAAGAATCCTCCTCTATCTTCCTTCATTCCCTAATCCAATGGACATACACATATAACGCACACATTCGTGTACAAGAAACACACATGTATGTTCCCACACACCTGGTGTACAAATACATAAATGTACGCCAATTCTTAGGGTTATTTGTCTAACGTTTGCCGTGAAAAACCAAGTTCATCTATTGTTAAACTTAATAGATAATTTGCTTAATCTTTTAAAGACTATTTCCTCAAGTGAAGCAAGGACAACAATCATGATGCTACACAATTTTATAACAATTAAGTGTAGCAAAACATCTGATATTTGGTTGAGTGTCTGGAACATAAGGACTCATAAGGTTGGAAATTATTAAAATATTTTTCTCCCGCAAGCATAATTGTCCTCCTATCCTTTCTATTTCACTTCGGAAAAGGCTTTTGAAGAATAATTTAGCAGATATTTTCTTCGGGATTACTATACAGATTTTAATTTTGTATATCTCTTTGCATAGTAAGCTCTTCACAAATCTTTCCCATTTATCTAGTTTACCTGATAGTCTTGTCTTAGTTTTGTTGCCAATTATAGAAATCATTGCTGAGTTGTGAAGTGAGTTGTGTTTTGAGAAGTACATAAGGAATGACTATATATTAAATATGTATTTATGTATATGTGTGTGAAATGATAAATATATATTTTGTACATCTTTACTTATATAAATTAATAAATAAGAAATGATTATAGGGCAGAAAAATTTATTGCCACCAAAGCTATGCACAGATGTTCAGGGATCACAGAGTTGAAAATGTCAATATATGTGTTAAGCCCATGCCAAAACAAAGAGCAATGCACAAAGAGGTATTTAAACAGCTACACTGAAAGCAATAATTTGCCAAACACCCAGAAATATATTTTTAGAGTTGTTTTTATTTTCAGTCATGCTCCTTTATAATATTGTCAAATATCAAGTTGGTACTGAATAGACCAACGGGCTCAAAGTACTCTCAGCTTTGTAATTTTCATGTCTAAAATTTTGGCTTTTCAACCTGTGGTTTTCTTTAGGCAAGTTCAACTAGGCTACATGTCAGCCTCAGTGAAAATGATTATCTACACTGCAGGCTATTTAACAAAGAACCAATGAAAGACAGTATTTAGCCCTCTAGGGGTTTGTCCATTAGTAAGTAAGAGAGCCTGAGATTAGCAAAATACACCTTATTATACTGAGTTTGTTCCTCACAAGCCCAGAACAATCCTTGTCCAGTAAATGTGTTTGTGGGATGTAACGACTGTAATCCGGAAGGAAACAAATACTGGTCTTTTCAAGGACACAGGCAGCTTTCTCCTTAGGTTTTGGTTAATGGTGGAGAATGCACGCACAAATGGACTTTCAGATGACTTTACCTGATGTATGGATCGCTGCAGGATATACTCGTTGTTCCATCCACAGTCCACCCAGAAGATGCCTTTAAATTGCCCACGCATCAGTGGACTCTGTTAAGTGTGCACAGGGTCTCCCTGCTTATGATGTCTTGCTCTGTTCTCCTCAAAGCTGCATCCCCATTTCTGCTGGACTGGTCTCTTTCAAACAAAAAAATTTGACCATGAAACTCTATTAGTTAGGATTCCTGATTAATTTCCCATTATGTACTCGATAAAGCCCAACTCCTGGATATGACCTTTTGACACCTACTGCTATCCATTCTGATCCTGGAGTGAAGTGTTGTCACAGACTTTTGGATCACAGCACTCACAACACTTTTTGATATTATTACACAGATTTTGGAACAACTCAGATTTTTCTCCCTTCCTCCAAGATTTCTCTCTTTGTGTAAATTCTCTGGGGCAACTCTAACAAAGAACCACAAACAAAGCGGCTTAAACAGCAGAAATTTATTGTCTAACTGATGCAGAGGTTGGAAGCCTGAAATCCAGGCCTCGTTAGCACTGGTTCCTCCTAACAGCTATTGCAAAGAACCTGTCCCACACCTTGCCCCTAGCTTCTGGAGGTCTGCCAGGTTTTCTCACAGGCACAGGCTTCCCCCATCTCTGCTCTGATGTGCACACGGCATTCTCCTCGGGATGCCCATCCCCCCTTTGGATAAGGACTCAGGCATATTGGTCAGGGCTTACCCTAATGACTTCATTTCACTTACTACAGAACTTATCTCCACATTTTAAGGGCTAAGATTCCAAATCAGGAATTGGGAGAAGGGGTGCTATTCTCAGCCTAACACCATCTCACCTGTCCAGGTTACCCAGACCCATTGCCACCCTCTTCTGTTTGGTGAATTATTTTTCTCATTGAAAACCTCGTGTGTCCTCCAGTGGAAGCCTTCTCACCTTTGTTATCCCTCATCTCTCTCTTTCTTTCCTTTGTGCCTGAAATATATTTGCATTTCTTCAGTGTCTGATAATTACTTATGAATAATATGTGCATGTGTTTTGAGCTTTTATTGCTATACACAATAGTGTGATAACCATTCATTTCTTATGCTGGAAAGTCTATAAGTCCTGGGTTTTCTTCATATTTATACTGTTATTACACAGCAAAGTGCTTTACACATCATATATCTCAACAAAAGTTTGAGAAACTTGAAAAGTTTGTTAGCTTACCGTGATGGCGAAAATTTCAGAGCTTTCAATGATACAAACCTCTATGTGCCATAAGTTCTCCACCACTGGCTTAGATGGAGAAAAATTCTCACTCTGCTTTGACGCTTTCAGATAAATATTGCAAAGAAAATTCTTTAATGTATAGTGTATTAAAAGGGCTTGAGCAGGAACAGATGTGATGATAATCTCATCAGAAAAAATACCTTTTTATTTATTCTTGGAGTGCAGAACCAATAAATGTGCCAAATGTAATATAGTTTTTAAGACAAACAGGAGATTCTTTTTAACCATGTTGCTCCTACCAAGAGCTTTTCACCATCACCTTATTTTCTTATAAAATAATTTTAATCTCTAAAGGGTACTCTTGGATTTGGGAAAAGAATTGCTTACAGGTTTTTAAGCAGTTGGGTAGTACTTTGTAATAATTGGAGATGCATTTAGTAATGTTCAGAGAGCAAAGTCCAGCAGTTTTCAGAAGGAGCTTCCTCGTTTAAGTCAGCAGCTCTCTGACGCAGTTTGCTTCTATCCACGCTGCTATCTCCATCCGGTGTAAAGCCGGGAGTTAAAGGAGTGTCCTCTCCCTTCCTGTGGAGCACACAAGCAACATAGCAAAGCAGACCTTCAGAATATTTGTGTCAAGAGGAAACAATAACTCCTTGGGATCCTGGGGAAGCAGGAACTGGGCAAGACTTCCCAATACCTTTCTCTGCCTAATCTGAATGAAACATCATCATTTCTTTGAAAAGGATTCAGGCGAGTGCTTTGAGTATCTTAAGTTTAAAACAAGAAAACAAAACCTCAGCAGGCAAAAACGTGGTCATTCTCAGATCAGTGCACGTAACGGATACTTGATGACTGGGGGGTCCTGAAATGTGTGTGTGTCGCTGATTATCATTTGTATACTTGGGCTGCTAATGCACAGTCATGTTCAAAGCACTTGGTAAATCATTTAGAGAAGAATGATCAGCTTGAAACCCCTCAAGACCATTTAGTAAACTTATATTGCACAAAACATATTCTCAAGGGAATAGTTCCTGCAAGGTATAGCTTAAAATATATATTCAATTTATATTTAAAAATTTAAAAAGTGATAATATTTCTGAGAGCAAAAATATGCCCAATTAAATGCAAGAGTACCAGGTTAAATGTATTATTTAAGCTTATGTCTCTGGAGAAAAACCAAAGAATCAAAGATAAAATAACTATATTTTCTAATCAGTCATTCTCATAGCTCACATAAATAATTAATGATTGTTTTGCATTCATTGTTAAATAGTACATTATGAATTATTTTCAGTAGTAGTCTGCAGAAAAAAATATACATAATTCAAGTATTTTCATCAAAGATGACAATGGGTCAACTTTTCCAAATACATATCACATTTTATTCATTTCCAGCTCAATTTTTTCAACTAGAATTTCCCTGGGATATATATTCCTTACCTAATAGCTCATTTGAATTTGTTGTTGACAGAATATGGACTCGTGCTGACCTACGAGGATTGAAATAACTTTCACTTGTCATGTATTTCCTTGACTGTGTGCCTTCAAGGTACTGAAAAAATTCCATCTTACTTTTCTCCATTTCCTCTACTTTGATGTTACAGCAATGAGTAAGGGCACCTTTAGGAATGAGAGACACAAAATGTACTTGCAAATATTGTGGGACATGAAGGTAGATATTTATATATATAAAATTTCTACTGCATGCACCTGTATGTTGGTGAGAGTTGTGGACTGGGAGTGAGGCAATGCAGGCTGATTCTTTGGACTTCAGATGTAAGCACTCTCAGGCAAGTCAGAGCACATATGAGGCTACCGCTTTCCTAACTTTGAAAGTTTGAGCTGCTGAGCTCTAAGAGGCCTTCTACTTTTGCACTCAAAACAGATAGTGTAATCTTTTTTGATTGCATAGAAAATAATTGGTTCACCGAACATGTTACAGAACTCTAATACAGAGCTCTAAGGACTGATTCGAAGATGTTAGTAAATATCAGAAACAAAAGCTTGTAGACTTTGTTCTGGTTCTCAGTAGAGAACAGATAAAATCACACCATCTTCATCATTTAGATAATTATAACTGCTGCTGGAGATAGCCACAAATGAACAATGAAACAATTCATTTATTGAAATGCCACAAGAAAACATTCATGTGCAAGTAATATTTTTATTTAGCTCTTTCTTTTAGTTTTATTTTGTAAGGAGATTGAGAAGAAAATAAAACTGGAGATAGATTGGAAAGAAAATGAGGTAAAGATGTTTAAGAATAATAGCCATGGCAATGTGAATGCCAGAGAAAAACAAATTGAACAAATTTGGAAGATATTGAACAAAGTCCTCATGTGAACTACATTCCACACTGAGTGATCACATAAGAATACAATAGCAATAAAATGTACGAGATGATTGCATCTCCTCCCTCTAATTTAGTTAGGACAATGTACATACACTTTGGAGTGAACACATTTCTTTGTGGGTAGTCTAAAACACTGAGCAGTATTCAGCAAAAGCACCATGTATGCACAGCATCACTCTATGCCTTGAGCAATAAAAAGAATTTTTACTTCTCTTTGTCACAAAAGCAGAGATTGCACAATGCAATCCTGTGGGTGCTTGTTAATAGATATTTTGTGTTATGTTTCAGAAGGGTATCCCTTTATCAGACAGCCAGTTTGAAATTGTATAACTCCAATATTAAAAAAAAATCCTCTATTGAAGTTCAGGCTCCTTTTTGACTATATTCTGTACCTCATTAAACGTGTCACCAACATTTTAGCAGTTTTCTTTAACTGTAAAGAGGATCACTGGATGCAATAAGGGAACAGCTTTCTAGGTGGGATATGATTTCTTTCCATCAGCCTTACCCAGCCCAGGGCAAATTCTTTCCTTAAATGCAACAAAAACAGCTTTCATCTTATAGAGAGGAGTTAGAGATGGCTCCCATGGATCTGTGAGTGTAATTACTTTATGCAAAGCCCACAAAATCATAAATATTTCAACATGAAATGATCATGAGAAGAAAAAACTAAGTGTTTACAGGTTGTGTGATATTTAGAAGCAAAGTTTGTTTCCACTAACTATCCCTAGACTTAAAAATAAGCGTTTTCATGTGCCTACTTGTCCCACACATATGTTTAAAATTTGTTCAACAGTTAATGAGTATTGAAGGAAAAATTATAAAATGTTTAAAGAATAGAAATCATTCTGAGATTAATTATCATTGTTAAATGAGATTGCACGTGCGTATCAAGGGTCATTGGGTGGCACATTAAATACCTGCTCGCTGTTAAATTATAAATATTATCCTAAATTACAAGACAAATAAAAACTGTTATTTCCTTTACAGAGTGAAAGTTATATCCTAATCGTTGCTCACATATTATTACTGCTGAGCTATCACTACTAACTTTGGAAAAAAGTTCATTCATCACAAACACTTATGCAAAAACCTTATTTATAATCTACTCCCTGTGAGTGTTCTAACAGAATGGTATTTCTAATGAGGCTAAATTAGATTCTTGCACACGTCCCCCCCCAAAAAATTAAAAGTAGTTATAGAAATAGAAGTTTAAGGGAAAGGAAGACAATAGAAAAGGAAGACATATTATATAGTAGTAATCTAAAATCCTGTTTAATTTTAATTTTGTGCTTCATTTCATAATATTGCTTTTAAAATCAGTATAACTAAAACCTCATTTCAGAATTCTTATGAGCTGATTCTTAATGTATAATTTTTTAAAAGTGCATATTAAGGAGTATAATGGAATCTCCTAATTTCTACTTTTCCTGAAAGTAATGATAATATAAATTATTTTATTTATATATTTTTATTTTTTGTTTTATTTTGATTTTTTTGAGACAGGGTCTCATTATGTAGTTTAAACTACCCTTGAACTCACAATGTAGCTCAGGCTGGCCTTGAAGATATGACAGTCCTCCTGCCTCAGACTCTAGGTGTGGGCCAACATAGCTGAATTTTATTTTAAAATTTATAATGCATCAATAGTTGTAATTTATTTCAAATTAACTTCTAACTTTTTTATTTAATTTTTAGTGAATGTTTCCTCAATTTTCTATATCATTTTGGTATGAATTTGAAAAATCCCTATATTTAGTTTTTCCTTAGAATTTAAGAGATATTCTTATTTTTTGGTAAGTTTCCCGTAACACAAGCTATTCTTTTAATCTTTTAAATTTTTATAAATTTTACCAAAGTACATGACCTTATCAGAATACTTGAAACTTCTGTTCACAAAACTTTTGCAATATTCTCACAGATACTACTAGGTATCAATTTATAAAACAGGGATCCTTAATAAATTCTCAAATTGCCCCTTTGAAGTAGTCCGGAAGGTATATATCCTTAAAAGTGCCCATTGTCAGTGGCTTTAATTACCTCAAGGGCAGAGTTTCTATTAAGTCAAGTCCCGGAGTCTTGTTTGTGTCAGTTTGGAGAGGTAAACGGTTCCTTAAGAATGAACCAGTAATACCAGCGTTATGTCAAAGGGAAGAAGCTACAGACGCTCCTGCTTATGCTAAAGCTAGTACCAGAATTCACTTGTCCATATCCTGCTGTATAGCTTTTAATACCATCATTTCTATTGGTTGTTCTCTTTAAACATTTTTGAGTCTACATGCTCTGATCAAAAATTCAAATCCTTTCTGTTCTGTTTATAACTAACAAAAACTACGTAAAAAATTTGGTAATAGACCAAATTCTAATGTCAAACAGGATGAGAATTTCACTCACAGATGAAATTGCTGTACTTCCTATAAATTAACTCTATATTTTCATCTACCTTAAGATAAAACTATCACTAAGAAAAAGTTTCAAATGCCTTAGAGCCAATTTAAGTAACATTTTTATTACAGCAGATCTTATTCATAGTGTCTGCTATCATTGGAAGACAGACTGAAAAATAAAATATAGTAACTAGAATATTTGTTTTTATATTAAAATTGTTATTAAAATATAGTAAAGCATTAAATCTATACAGATTTTATTTGAATGATTATGTAATATCATGAAGCATTATCTCAAAACACTTTTTCTTTGATTCCTGTTATCAACTTTTAATTAGAGTATGAGTAGATTTGGGTTGAGGTTTGTTTCTGAAGGATCACTTTTGACTTTACAGTAGTTTACTGGCCACATGAAAAGTAAGTTAGAAATAAGAATATAAAAATCAATAGAAATTCTTAAGCATGGGAAAAACATACTTAAATAACTGAAAAGAAGAAATTGCAATAAAAAATAAAAATAATTTTGAACTACATACTCATCAACCTTGTATAATGCAAGACTGGCTCTGTTTACTGAAAACTAATACATTTAAATGAATATATTTAAGAAGATGAATATTAAAGATTAAAGTCCCTACCTAAAGGAACTTTCAAAAAAACTTCCAGTAATTTCAAAGTGATTACTTGGAAGGAAATAATAAAGACAGCAGAAATTAATAAAAGACTAAGAGATCACTGGAGAACAAGCTAGAGGTTGGTTCTTTGAAACAACTTATAAAATTGATGCACCCTAGGTGAGACCAATAGGGAAGAGAGAGAGGGAGAGATATAAGTAATTAATATCACAAGTACAAGAAAAATATCATTACAGATTACAGGTCCTGGGATTATTAACCAGTCCTTAACAGTATATTGCAAATTTAGTCCAATATATTTGAAAAATACACAAAATTTTAAAATTAAAAAATTATTAATGCAAGAAAAGTAAAACATCTGAATAATACTATAGCAATTTTTTAAAAACCTATAGTTAGTAACTTTTCATTAAAGAAATCTACAGACTCATATACTATTACTATTTATCTCTACCAGGTAATTATATAAGACAAAACCAATTTTATGCAAATATTTTCCTGTCAGAAAAGGGAAGCACATTATTTTTGGAGGTAAAAAATCTTGATACTAAATGTGGTTAGACTATTATAAGATTGGAAAATCTCAGATCAATTTCTTTCAGGAACATTTACATGAAAATCATAAACAAAATATTAGCAAACTGCAAATGCATGTAGGAATGGTAGTCTACTGTAACCAAAATATATTTTTTTCAAGAACACAAAATCAATTTGAAATTGATTTAATTCACCACATTAAAAGAATAAATTAGAAAATCATGTAATTTTAGATATCCAAAATCCATTGGCAAAATTTGAGTCCAATAATTATTAAAAAGCACACTATAAATAAGAATCAGAAATAAATATCCTTAATGTGTTATATTAAAGTTAAAAAACATAAATACCATAGTTATTGCTGATTGATAGAATGATTTTCTCTTGTGAGCAGAATAACTGCTATTCCCACTGTCTTATTGACCTAGCCAGTATAATGTGCTAAGAAGAAGTAAAAGGTGCACAATTGCAAAGAAAGCGTGAAAGCTATCTAAATTAGCAATCAACAGACTTCTGCAGGTAAAAGTTCCAAAAAAACCACGCAGATATAATAAAGTTAAAAATATGAAGTTCACTGAAGAAAAGCTTAACATATATAAATTGATTATAATCCTATATACTTGCAACAAGTAAAAAGATTTTTTTTAAAAAAACATCATCTACTAGAGCCAATAAAAAAGCATCAAATAAGTGGGAATAAACCTAATGGATGATGTATCAAATCTCTAGAGAAAATTGTAAAACGTTACACAGAACAAGTAAAAGCTTAATAAATGAGGTGTGGGTAGGTGTTATGTTTAAAGACTGCAGTTTCCAATGAATCTTAAGTAGTTTTTTGTACAAATTAACAAACGGTACATATATATATATATATATATATATATATTACAAATATATATATATATTGAGCATTTTTCAATAAACTTCATAGTTTTAATTTTATTATATCTGTGTGTTCTTTTGGAATTTTTACCTGCAGATGTCTGTTGATTGCTAATACAAATAGAGTTCACACTTCCTTTGCAATCCAACACCTTTTATTTCTTCTTAGCACATTTCACTGGTAGGTCAATAAGAGAGTGAGAACAGCAGTCATTCTGCTCTCAAGAGAAAATCATTCTATCAATCAGCAATAAATATGATATTTATGTTTTTAAATTTACGGACATGGATGTAGTCAATGTACAATGACTCAGTGGCCTTTCTGGTGAAGAACAAAAGCAGCAGCTCAGCTCCCCACATCCAGCTTCTCCTCAGCTTCCAGCAGCACTCTGCTCTTCGACACCAGCTAACAGTTGCACACAGTCAGAAGACACACCACAAAGAGCATTCATTTTAAAGAGTGGCCTAAAACAATCAAGAGAAGAACCAAATGAAGACAACTAAGAACGGGCAAAGAGGATGGAGAGTTAAACAGGAGACAAGGTGCTATGAAAAGACGCTAGCAAGGTGAAGACGACATCCAGCAAGTAGAGCACAAATAGTATAGACACCAATAGAAAATATTAGATGATTAGCACATTAGGACACACACAAATAAAAGAAATTTTGGAGAGGAGAAGAAAAGAAATAGAGAAGAGGAGGTTACCAAAATAATTCAAAAAATTTTCAAGACTGAATTTTGAGAGTGAAAAAGTCCCACAGAGTATAACACACCAATGAAAATCAAATGATACACCCAGACATCCTCTATAGGTACATTTATTTTTGACTCAATACACCCTAATAATTTCAACTAATTTTCCAACCCAAAAATATCAATTAGAAAATTTCCATGAACATATTAAAACGTTTGCTCAATTGCCATGAAAATTAAAATGTGTTTCAGTCTTGTTTTGAACTAGAACTAAATTGACTGGATGTTTATTTAGAGCTAGGTTTATCAAGCTAACTCAGAATAGAAAGACATTACACAACATAACCCATGAATAAACAAAAACATACTTTCCAAACAAAACAAAGGTACACAGCATAACTATCACATTAAGCACACTAAATGCAAGTCGTTCTTAGTCTGCCTTATCCAACTCTATCTGAAGAAATACTGCCACTGGGGTCCTCTGGATTGATTTCACAACATTCTCAGATGATAAATTTAAGAAGTATTGCTTTTTACAATTAAACGTACAATGAGACTTACTTCACATTTCCCTTCCTCTGATTTTTTAATTCTAGTGAAATTGTGGCAGTATTATAATTTATTGGAGTTAATGTGTTGTGAGTGTTGAAAAGGTTAGAGAAATATTCTTAGAAGTCATATGCATGAATTAAGTTTCTTCTGTTTGAAACCATGTGGGATGGGTAGCTGAGATCTTGTGTATTTCAATACTATTTTCTCCACCATGGTGTTTTTAAGAACACTATCAGCTTTTACAGTAATGTTGTGGATCAGATTTACTGTTAATGTGGTCATTATGCTTACCACCTACTTTAGCAGATGTAGCCAAATCAATATTATTCACAGTCTAAACATTACTAAGTAACAAATACTATTAACCTTTCTTTATGGAACCCAGTGACTTCACTGAGTTTGTTTGACAATTGGCAACATCTTAAACTTTATGACTTCATAGATCATTTACTAAAATGATCAAAAAGGAAGTAACAGGTTCTATGATACATATCCATATTTCTCATAAAGCTTGAATTACTGATCTGAAACTTCTTTCGTTCACACTTTGGAATAAATTCATACTCACAATTGTCCTTTCCTTAACTTTTAAAAATATTTAATTGATGCTCATTCTGTAATGATGGTATTAGGACATTTTTAAGACAACACAGTAACTCAAAGTAACAAAATTCTAGGACTACTGTAGGGAACAGCAGTTCTTCTTTTTGATGGGTAAAACAAAACAAAACCAAAAAAAGGAATGAAAAGCAAGAAAACTATAAAGCTATGAAGAGTGAATGCCCAGAGTATGCAAAGGTTAGGTTGGAAGTGATAGTAATCGGGAGACATAACCCAAGTGACACACAGGGTGAGACAGAAGCTTGCTGAATTAACTCCCCAGAACGCTCGGCTTTCTATCTATTGTCCTTCCCTCATCCTTGATTTTCAGCTTACCTGTATATTGGCATTTTACATAGGTACATGCTTTTGTGTTTCCCATTTTCTCTCTTGCTTTTCTCTCACCAAAAATTCTTTCTTACTCCTTTTAGTTTAAAAATAAAAGCTATTTCATCTTTTATGTTTTTTTAAAGAGTACTTTTAGTTACTTTCCATGTCTGTCAATTTACCATTTTGCAGACCAATTGTCCCAAATAGGCAAAGTCTCTAGACTCAAGGTTTATACTTGTGCTGCAAAAAACAGTGGTCACTACTCTTATGTTGTTCCTTAAATTTAAACTTAAATTAATGTCAACTGAAAAAATTTAAATTCCTCAGTTGCAAGAGCAATATTTCATGTGCTCCATGTCAGAACACATGGCTCACAGCCACTGTGCTGCAGGGCACAGGTATACATTGTGTCTGTGATCACAGAAGTCCTGGGGCTCAGCACAGCTTCAGGTCTGCCAATTTAGTGGGAAGGACAGGGAATGCATTTGAATATCCTCCCTACCCGGCAGTTTGAAACACAAATTTGTTCACATAGTTCCTGAAAAAGCAAAGCTGAAAACAAAAGCAAAATAAGCTTTTGAAATGGACTGAGTATTTTTATTCTTCTCCAGTTTAATTTATTGAATTAACCCTTTGAATGGGCCCATGGAAACACAGGTATCAAACAAATCTGCATGATAATTACATGACCAGTAACAAGAGGTGATCAGGGAGATGAGAGAGGAAAGAAAGATTTACCTGCTCTAATGAGAAAATTACAAATGTGTAGCTGTCTTTAAAGTTATCCCCTCAAATACATGCAGAAGAATGATGTGCAGACTTTAAATGAATTTGAGCCTCATGTGTCTCTGTGTTCAGTATACTTACAGTCATGTCAGCCTGTGAAAAGTATTTGGATATATTCTTTAGTCCAAGTTTATTCAATTTCAATTTATTACATGTCTACTATGACCAGTACTCCTGGAGAGAATAAGAAACTAAACATAACAAAGTCCCTTTACTTAGGAAGCCCATGGTCTTAGGGTGACCTTGGCCCAAATAATGGTAAGTGCAAGTGTAGCAGAAAAGGCACATGTGAAGAAGCTAAATTAATATGTGGAGTAAAATGGGATAAAATTTTAAATTTTTTCAGTTAACATTTCCAAATTCACATCAGGAGAGAAGCAGAGGAGTGCCTTCCTAAGGGTTTGGAGGCAGGCTTTGGAGTGGAGGAGTTCCTGGGAGGACCAAAGGTGCCACGGGGCCTGCAGGGAGAGCACGCAGTCTGAGCATCTCTCAGTCCCAGGTGCACACAGCACTTAGCATGTGGGAACTGAGTCAGGTGAACAGAGGCTGAATAAAAGGTGACAGGCAGCATGCTTGTTTTACTGTTGTTAGTGATCGGGATTAATAGATGGGAAATAAAAAAATAAGGTGGGAGTGGAAAATTCTGGGAGCTTTCAGGGTCTTTGCGGACCTCTCTCTGCCACAGCTAAACATTAAAACGGCAAATAACAATCAAAATTTCTTTCAGTATGTTTTTTTATCTCTGCTTTATTCGTGATGTCATTTTAGTTGCAATAATTTATTTTATTAGGAAAAAAATTGGTCCAACAGATACCCATGTCTGAATTACTATAATTTGTTTGTCAGTTGTAATTTCAAGTAAAAATGGGGAAAAAAAATGTGCTGTTTAGCTCAGTTGAGTTTGCAACTAAGTTACACAAAACTTTTGCCTGGACATTACCACAGACGATCCCACGTCAGCACACAGCAAGTAGTTTATGCACATAATGTGTTCTTTGCACCTTCATGTAAAAAAAAGACTGATTAAGGGCAAACAACTCATGAAAGTGATACGTTCAACTTTTTACCAAGGAAAAAACTGGCGTGTATACACACACATGTGTATGTGTGTGTGTGTGTGTCTGCTGTATGGATCCAGACCTGTACAAACTGAGAATGCGTGATGGTAATGGGAGGACTGACTAGGACAGTTCACTGTCACTGCTTCAGTTCATTCTAAGGTGCTAACAATTTTTATCTCCACACCATCACCATAAATGTTAACACACAAAAAAACCCCACAAATAGCACCTGAGTGTTATTCTGAAAAGAGGTTTGATCTTACCAAATAAAGCTGGGGAACCCACTGAGGTTCATGAACCATACCTGGAGCCTCCTGCACTGTAAACATTCCTTGCTTCTCATAATCGATTCCTGTGTTTTGTTACTAGATGAGAAAAGGTTGCTGCTGAATAATATCTCACTAAAATCACCATTTAGTGTACCAGGAATCACTAACTAGCAGGTCAGTTACTGAGTTCATTGAGCGGTTTACTATAACGAAAGCGAGCTGGTCCATGCCACTGTCATGCCCTGAGTGCTGCATCCGCAACACAAATGTAGACATTAAAATACTAACGCCTGTGTCCGACTGTGTTTGTAGATGGGAGCATTCAAGAAATAAGATTAAATGAAGTCAGAAAGCATGGTGCTGTGACCCAGGCATCCACCTGCAGGCTCAGCTATTCAGAAATGTGAGGTAGGGGGACCACTTGAGCCCATGCACTTGAGGACTGCCTGAGAAACACAGTAAGGCATTTTCTTGAATGAATGAATGAATGAATGAATGCCTCAGAGAGCTCACTCTTGCCAATCTCTCTTTTGGGGGCACACAGTGAGAAGGCTTCTGTCTACAAGCCGGGAGAGACTTTCCACAAACTGACCCTGTTACATAACTGAAAAATACATTTCTATTGTTTCCACCATTCAGTTGATGGTATTTCGCTATGGCAAGTTAAGAAGATTAATTCACCACATACATTTTAATTCATGAAAACCAAGTCAAAACACTTGGTTAAATTTTACATTTAAAAAGATTGTGGACTGAACTTGAATGCAATAAGCTTTTTTAAAAAGCTAAATTTCAAATGTTTAATGTAATAAGATGTGATCCCATATTCACATATGGGCTCAGCTATAATATTATATTAAATTATTACTTTCTTTCATGCCCTATGCATCCCAGGAACAAAACCCATTTTAGCCTGAAGAGTCTGAATCTATTTTCCAAAATCAATACTTGTTCTTTAACAGTGACACAGTATTAGACAATTGCATAATGAAGCTGTCTGTCTTTATTTACACAATGTATTTTTGTATTCACTAGGCCAGAAAGAATAGTTCTGTGTAGCAGCTGTCATTGTATTTTTTGCTTATCTCAGTCCTGTCTGCCAGTGTTATAATTCACCAACTGACACCCGCCTTGGCAGAAACCTAGGGCAGTGATTTCATGCCAATGCAACAACGGAGCTCTGAACTCTGACACAATTCATCTTAGTTCTAGTTAGTAAAGGGGGATTCTTTGGGTTTTTTCTCCCTTCTGTTGAAGCATTTTGCTGCTGGGAGGAGAGCGGAGAGGAGAAGGTGGGAAGGGGGGTGAGTGCCATGGAAATGAACCCTGGGGAACAGTTATGGCTCTGTCTGGTGCAGTAGGACAGGGTCACAGGAAGACAGGGTCACTTGTGAGGTAGAAAGCCTGGATGTCCAGATAATGAAATTCCCGCTTGTTTGATTTTAGAGTTGGAAGGATATGAGAGCACATTTGGTATCCAAAAATACACTTCTGTTTAACTCACACTATTTGAAGGTTCAAAGTGTAATTTCTGGCACTCTCTGATTTAGGAAGCTTAGACTCAGGCATGAAGGCAGTTGATTGTAATCATCAAAAATAGCCCTGTCTTGGTTGTGAAGGCTTTGATAAAATAAATAGAAAATATACTTGCTTAAGTCAATTTCTACACATTAATGGTCATGGTTCAAATAGGTCTTATTCTGTCACAGAATAATGACAAGCTTTTGCATTCAGGTAATGCTAAACCTGCAAAGAGGTGCTGGCCACATTTCACAATTTTTGTATGACTTGCCCCTTTTGGGTTTTTTTTTCAATGCTTCCACCCACTGTAAGAATTCCCCAGATTTCCCACAATACCTAGAATAAGAACCGTACTTTCCAGCCTATTTCCTGATAATGAGTGTCTCATCAAACACTAAGTAAATTCTGGAAATGAATAAAAAGTTGAGTCACTACTTTTAAATGTCTTTTAAATATCACCTCAGATATCAGCCAAGATGATTTTAAAAGTAGAAGTATAGGTAATTGCGTTAATCTTCCCCTGTCTTCTGGGTACCGAGGCATCCTGACTGGGGAAGCCTCTCACTGGGCAATTTCCTTACAGGTCAGTGAACTTTCTTCTGAGTGGGGCCGTGTGTATTGCGAAGCTGTGGAACCAGTTCCAATGGGCCCTTTAGTTATTTACGAAAGTATTTGGGCTGCTTTTCATCGTGATCATGAAATTGTGCTAACAATGAACCCTGCAGGTAGAGAGAAGTCTTATGTGCCAATATTGCAAACTTACTAGGAGTAACAAAAATGAAAGGAACAAAAATTTATTAAAAGTTTTAAATAAAATTGCAATGTTGGGTCATATGATTCAATAATGAGTCAATAACCACTGAAAGCCAAAAAGAATATCAGTTTCTTATGTTTTACTGATGATAGCATTATCCAGGCATGGTGGTGCACACCTACAATCCCAGCACTTGGGAGGCTGAGGCAAGAGGATCGCTGTGAGTGTAAGGCCTGCCTGGGCTACAAAGTGAGTCCAAGGTCAGCCTGAACTGCAGAATGAAACCCTGTCTCAAAAAAAAAAAAGAAAAGAAAAGAAAAGAAAAGAAAAACCAACCCTGACTACAGAGTTGGCATCACATCATTGAATAATGCCTGATGTTCCTGATGAAGGGCAATGCACAGGCCTGTGTGGACTACGTGGTGTCTGGGAAAAATAATACTTATGTAAAAAAGCAAGTCTGTAGGACTTCACTTTTTACCTTAGCACTCAAAATAATTGTAAGGAATCAGAGATGGACTCTCCTACTCCAGAGGAGAAGAAAGACCATGTTCCATTAGGCTTTCTTTAAAAAGGCAGAACAAACTCTACAAGACATTGAAAATCATTTTTAGAATTAGATTTTAAAGTGGAGAAACACATTTAAGCAGAAATGGCAAACTGGAAAGAAAAAGGATCAGGACACACAAGATAACCAACGAGCTTGGAGCAGGATGGAGAGGAATCCCAGGAGGAGCACTGACACTAAAGCACCGTCCTTGGCAACGAGGCTCTTGCCATAGAAGGAGAACCTGTCTGGTCATCTGGGGAGGGAGAGGTCAGAGAGCAGGGTTGCGCCTGCTCTCTCCCAGCATTCCTACAGGTCCTTCCCTCCCAGAAGTGTTGGAAAACTAGTCACCCACAGCCACATCTGACCCTCCACACAATCCAGCCTGCGGACACATGTAGTTTGTCTACAGAAAGTTAAAAAACAAAAGGCATAAACATCAGTAACTATTTTTTTAAAATAAGCAGCAATATGGATTTCCAGAATCTCTTTTTTAAAAACTGGCAAATATGACAAAGCTGAGTGTTTTCTCAGCTGCTCAGACGTGTTTACGTGTGGGCACTCTGTACCTGCAGGCTCCACACTGCCTTCCTAACCGCACTCAGCCTGCTTCAGTCCTGTATGTTACCCCTGTGCTTCCTGCAGACTCAAGCTGACTGTGAACCGTGAGTTATTAACTGTTCTGCACATATTTTCCATCAGGAGAAGGAATTGACTTTTCTCAAGCTGTCCTGCTGTAGGTGCAGTTTAAGGCTCCACAGCTCGTAAAATCAATTAGATAACATCTCCTTTCTTTTTCAAAAGGAAGTTTTATAAAAAAGACATTATCTATTTTTTTTATGTTGATCAAACTCCTCATGAAAGCAATTTAAATGCAGTTTATTTGGGAAGAAATTATTTTTACTAATTAATTTTTCCTTACTCTGGTTACTTGTACTCTCCTAGAAACATTAATTTTATAGCAATTTACAAATTTGTTGTTATAATTGTCTCCATCTTTAAATGTAGCTTACGTTTTAGAATATTTACTTAGGAGTACATCCTTTTTCATTTACTTATATTAGTCTGAACCATACATTCAGCACCTCACTATATTTTATATAATACTTTAATTTTCTTTAGTTTTTGGTACTGTCTCATTTCCACTGAGATAAGTTAATTCATATGTGATTTAATTTTAGGTTTTCCCTTTCTAAAAGTAGCAAGAAATTGGCTATTTTACATCTCTTTCTTTTTTTTCTTTTTTTCTTTTTTTGTTCTTTCTTTTTTTCTCTTTCCTCTCTCTCTCTTTCGTAGCCCAGGCTAGAGTCAAACTTGCAGCAGTTATTCTACATCAGTTTCCTGAGGTTTATTTCTATAGACAATTTTACTGGTTCTGTTATTAACATTAAATCTTATTTCTATTGTATTTCAATAATTTTTACTCTCACTGTATTATTTTTTGCCTTCTAGTTTTTTAGTAGAATGCTTACATGTTGTTCTTCTATTTTCTTAATATTTTAATAGGATAGCTTAAAATAGAAATCTTTTTTACAGCATAGCTAGGATTCCACTAGGTCCTTGTGCATATGAGGCAAGGGCTCTCCTCTGAAGCAATATGGCTGACCCCTAAGTCACAAATCATTTTCTAAGATCTGGGTTAAGATATCAGA
>NW_004955526.1:3456733-3502926 GCF_000276665.1 Chinchilla lanigera | reverse complement strand
TTCTTTCTTTCTTTCTTTCTTTCTTTCTTTCTTTCTTTCTTTCTTTCTTTCTTTTCTCTCTGTTGTGTATGTTTCTGGGGATTAAACTCAGAGCCTTGAGCATGCTAGCCAGGTGCTCTACCACTAAGGTAACCTTCAGCACCCCATGATAGTGTATATACTTTTAAATTTTTTTTTAGTTTTTAGTATATTTTCATTTCTATTGAGATAAGTTAATTAATTTTAGGTTTTCTCTTTTTGAAAGTATTAAATGAGAAACTGGCTTTTTAAAAATGTTATTTTTCTCTCTTGTTTTGAGACAGGGTCTCGCTATGTAGCCCAAGCTGGCCTCAAACAGCGATTCTCCTGCCAAACATGTATGCACAACCACATCTTGCTGTATGTTAATTTCTGATTTGATTAATTTGTATTTAGAGAAAAATGTCTTTAATATTATCTATTATTTGTATTTTGTTATTTTATGTTATTGTTAGGGTTTATTTATTATTAATATTTATTTACTACATTTATTTTTCAGATCTTCTATACACCTATTTAAAGCTTTGTTACTTAGATCTGCAAATGTTAAAAGCTACCTTTGTCCTTATTGTTTGGCAATTTCTCCTTGATATTTTGCATTAGTTAATTTGAAGGCATTTTATTACATTCAGAAAGGATATGATGACCATGTCTTACTAGAAGATATTCATATTTATTGTCAGTTACTATGCCCAGGTATTATATTAATTTATTCCCTAAATTTTACTTTGTCCTGATGTTAATAGTGCCCTACCAACCTGAGCTTGGTTAGAATTTAAAGCTGTATCTTTTTTAGCTTCTATTGCAGAGCTGGAGATTGAACCTAGAGCTTTGTGTGTGCTGGTCAAACCTTCTATCATTGTGCTACATCCTTGGCCCTGTGCTACTCTTTTGTTAAACCTCTGTATTTTTAGCAGTTTTAAATCTTCTGGCTTTGGTAGGTATACCTTTTGTCAGTAACATATGATAGTATTTTTGTTTATGCATTTATTTATAAATTCTGAGAGAGAGCCCTTACATCTTTATGTGCTTTAAGAGCACTTTATATGCTTTTAACCACACCTTCACTTCTTTTGTCCCACCTACATACAGATAGTTCAGAGGCTACACATTACTTTATAAATTAATCAACTAACTAATTAATTAAGTATATATAAAATTTTTAAGGATACTTTAGCTGAAGGTCCTAGCATAAATACTAGGATATTTTTGCTCTTTTGGTATTTTTTGGTACCGGGAATCTAACTCAGTACCTTGCACTTGCCAGGCAAGCACTGTGTTGCTGAGCTGTATCCCCGGCCCTCTTGTGCTTTTTTGGATATTGTTTCCATTATTTTTTAATACTGATGAGAAATAAATTGTTAGCTTAATCACTGTCTCTTTGTAGGTTTGTTTGCTTCAGTCATATTATATTAAATCTCAGGGACTTAAAACAATTATGTATTTTCCAGGTACAGATCTATAAGTTGACTGCCATTCTGCTGATCTTGGCAAAGCTTATGCAAACCAAGTAAGTTCTAAATTTTTGGTTGTTTTGGATCTCTTTCCACGTCCTCCCAGGAACCAGACAGAAGGAACAAGCCCACCTGGGCCACGCTCCATAGACTTCAGATGACTTTGAGCTAGGTGCTTACACATGGTCATTTCTGTCCACTTGCAGTGGTCAAAGCCAATCACAAAGCCAAGCCCCAAAGCAGGGAAGCATACACTACCCGCCCGCAGGAAATGTGTAAGTGACGAGGGAAATGTATAAGTAAGTAACACAGCTTGCTGCTGTAAGAAAGGTGCACCTTCTCGCTGCTAACTGATTATGTGCTCTAGTTCTCATCTAACACAATCACAATTTGTTTTTAACTCAACCTGTTTGACAGTATGTGTCAGTTTTTAATTAGAAGTTTGTATCTTTCTTCAGTTCTAGACAATGTGTGTGTACCGCCTCTTTCCGTGTTGGCTCCATTCCCTTAATTGCCTTTTGGAATTTCTTGTAGACGTGTGGACTTCACTCAATGCTCAATGCTTCAAAGCTTTTCTTCTTTCCTGTCTCTTTTCTGAACTGCATTCCAGGTAAGCGGCTGGTCTCATTCTGCGTCCGGTTTGCAGTGGCCTATTTCCATTTTCAATTAGCAAAGTTATCTTTTCAGGAATTCTAATAGGGTTCTTTTGCTCATCATTCTTGCTTTATTTAGTCATATTATTTTGCTGTCTCACTTCAGTTTAGCTGCATCTTCTCCTACTCTTAGCTACTCTTCATGTCGATTAAAGAACTCCTGCTTTTATCCATGCTCAAAATTTTTAACTTTCTAAACCCCAATCTCTTCTCCCTCCTCCTGGCCCTTCATTTATGCTTGTTTTCTTTGCACTTGTCTCTTTGAACTTATCTCTAAAATGTCTCAGGCTCAAGTCATTAAGTATGTTCAAGTCTAGATGACAAAACTGAACTGTACGTTTCTCCTGCTACCCTCCTTCACGTCTTCACACTCTGTACCACTGAAAAATAGCTGAGCGTGTTTACTCTTCAGCTAACCATCTGGCTTCATAAAAACTAAGCTCTAGTCAGACATAATCCCAGAATTTAGGAAGCTGAGGCAAGAGGATCATGAGTTTAAAACCAGCCTGGGCTACCCAGAAAGTTCAGGCTGGCCTGGACTACATAATGAGACCCTTTCTTTAAAACCAAAATAATTTTTTTTTTTTAATTTAAGTAAATAAAGCTAAGTCCTTGGTCCTCAGACGCCAGGCCTATGATTCCCAGAGGGGAGCGAGTAGACATCTTTTAGCCTGTACTCACCCACTTGGCTGAGACTTAACTCTTCACGTCCCCAGTGACTGAGTCTGGTCTGTCGTTTTACCTCCTAAGCAGTGCTTGAGTCCACGCTTCCTCTGTCTCAGCTGTGTTCCTCACTACCAGCTGCTTCCTGGGTATAGCCTTGCCCCAGTGCCTGCCGCCTCAGCATGGGCTTCATCCAGGGTTCCCACAGCCTAGACAGAGTTTTTCCACAATAATACTTTGAGCAATCATTTCCACTAACTACATCCTTTCTCTAACTCTATATGTAGTAAAGTCTAAATTTCTGCAAGACACAGAGGGTGAGAGCAGGGAGGGGAGGGGACATAAAAAGAACTAAGATGTGCTGTGTACCTGCACCAACTCCTGATGGTGAGTGTAGTCTTTATGTGCAGTAAGCAGTATACAAATTAAAATTAAAAATTGAATTAAAGAGATATCTAAATGTCCTACAAAAACTATAAAATCTTTCATCTCAGTGTCTCCCTAAACTTTTCTGCCAGGGTTCTCCACACTGTATACCACATTCTAGTCCTGCTAACCCCCTTAGCATGTTCGTGTTCAGCAGCCTCACACAGCTTTTCTAACACCGCCTGTCCTTGTCCCTCCGCTCTGCTCGCTCTGGCTGATGAGTGCCTGGTCCTGCAGAATTACCCAGCTCGGAGCCTTACATCACAGTTTCTTCAGCTCTGTCAACGGCACCGTCTTCCTTCAATCACAACACACATGATAGCATATTGCAACAGCATCTTCGTGTCCTGTTTCCTCATTCAGTGTGAGGCTTCTTATTAATCTTTCTGTGTCAAAAAATCTAGTATGTAAGGTGTCAAACTAGAGGATTATTAATTTCAATAGATGAATAGGTAATTATAATAATTCAATGGAACCTAATGTGAAAATTTTATATATATAAATAATGCTTGTCACATTAAACAGTTAATCTTTTAAGCGGAGAGATATGGAAATTAAAGAGTTAATGGTGTCAGGCATTATCAGGAGATCTGAAAGAGACAGAAAAGTCAGAGCTTGGAAAACTCCCCCCACACGCTTCTGCCCGAATGCTCCTGACAGCATCAGCAGACACTTTCCTTACATCTCCTTTATATATTTTTTAAAAGCTCCTTGTGCATTCAAGCAACAGTGCCTAAGAGAATTTTTCTGGCAGGTGTAACAAATGTGCGCATTGACTTTGATGGTACAGTAGCTGAGGTGAGAATTTTATTGAATTCTATTTTTGCAACTGAAAAGAGTATACAAATAGTTGGGTTAAACAGACCTACATTTCTCTGTTTTCTTTGTCACTCCCAGTTCTTTGCTAGGTGACGAAGTGTTTTCTTTCTAGATATGATATGTCCTAAGTGTTACAGAAATGTGCTGGGCACCCACAACTTGCTTGGTTCTTACAGTGTTTTCAAATGCAGTTAATGGCTACTGTTTAGTATTTGGAGATTTTGGGTGAAAACTCATGACTACTCATGTGAACCTGGGAGGTTTAACAACACCGGGATTGTTCCTTCATGGCGGGACTCGCCTGCTGTTGAACGTATGCTAGTGGCTTACGACAGGCACATTCTCTCTAGACACTGAACACAAACAGTTCACCGATTTGCTTTCCTCCCTGGATTTGAAGCATTTGAGTGTGAGGATGGTTGCATTAGGAAGTTTAATATCCCCTCCAAGAATTATCTAGCCTTTCACTTTCTAGAAGAAATATGGTGCACTATAAATATTTGCTGCACACACATGCATGCTTAAATGAAAGCACAAACTGTCTACATAATCATGAATCAAATCTTCCTCAAGTCTGAACTATTCAAAGGGAGACTTTAAACCTCTTGGGTTTAAAATGTGTAAAATGCATAAGAAAAGTGGCCAACTTCTGTGCCTCTGGAACATAACAGGTCACTAAAGAAGACATCTTGCACAGAGACTGCCAAAGAAAGGCCAAAATTTCCTTTAGAAGAGCTAGTATTGGTCACAGGGAGAAAAGGGAAAGCTCTGGGATATGAAAAAGCCAGACAAGAATTCATCTCTATATCAGTAGATCTGTGATTACTTAACATGTCATTAAAAATTCAACCATTGGGGATTAAAATTTTACAGAACAGTTAAAAAGACCCTTTATGGAGAAGAACACCTCCTTGTTAAATTGAAAAGAATTCTAATCATTTGAATGACAATAATTTACAAACAACACAATGTAGAGCAGAGCTCAGAGAATCTCTTTGGCCCAGATAACTCAGGGTTTAAGAAATTATATAAATACACTCAGAAGTTCCTTGATCAGCTTTTCTTTGAATTCATCATGCATTTTCTGTATCTGAAGAAGATATTTAGCTGGCATATAGCAGGTGAACAATGAATTTGGATTGAAAAACTTAATTAATACAACTTTAAAATATTGTAAATGTCTGATGACCAGCAAAATATCAGAAGTCTACCTATACTATACCATTAAAGAGAGCATGAAAGTCAAAGCATCAGGAAAAAATACGTATGGTATTTCTGTTCAAATCTTCTCCCCCTCTTTTTCAATGAATATGTTCCAATAAAAGGTTTTATCACTACAAGAAATTGAAAGAGGTGAGCTACTGAGGTAGTGTCTTCCTGAAGATGCTTCTTATTTTATTTCTGACAGCTGTTTACGTTGAAGATGGCTAGGATTTCTAGAGCACTTAAAAACAAGTACTAAATCTGAAGATTATAAAGGTTTATACATTTTAATGTACTGTGATGTGGCCTTAATCTACTTAAATCTCAAGAAAAAACAAATGATTGATAAAGACCCTTCAGCTATTTGACATTATTATTTATATTTAGGGTGCCAGTTTGGCTTATGAATCAGAAATTTTAAATGAAAGGGAAAAATACTTCTGGAAAAGTAAAAAAGCAGCAGCCAGGCATTTGCAGCATGATAGAGTCGTTCTACTGAGCTTTGAGGAAAGTCCATTCAGTGTTACTGACATTCAGAAATGATGACTAATGCATTAAGATAGAATGAGTAATCTACCAAATTACAGCCCTTTGGATGGGCTCAGAATGAAGACCTTGTTTGTTTGGATCTGTCCTGAAGTGCATCTCAATGAATTTCACTTTGTAATGCCTGACTACAAATAGGCTCCAGTCACAGTCTGAACAAAAGCCCTGACATGTAAATAAATGTGCAAAAGATAGCCGGTTGCATTACTCGTTTTGTTCTCACACTCAGGAAGGTTCAACCCATATAAATATAACTCACAAATAGATGGTACCAATGCACTTATCTCATAAGCACCATTGAAGACTTCTTTGGCAAGCGGTCAGGACCACACCCATGAGAGCATGGTACACATGCTACAAGGTTCCTCTTCTAGAAATCATGGCTTTCTTGTGCTGTCTAACAAGCTCTCTCTGCACTGCATGCTGGGATTCACATGATACTGGCACTTCCCATAGGACACAACAGGAAAAGAACACTAGCCAGGCATGGTGGTGCATGCCTGTAACCCAGCACTTGGGAGGCTGAGGTAGGAGGATCAACTAGTTCAAGGCCAGCCTGGGCTACATACTGATACCCTATCTCAGAAAACAAAATAAAACAAAGCACTAACCCTCACAGGTTCTTTCAAAGTGCTCCCATCTTCCACATAAACCAGAGAGGAAGAAGAGTGATAGCCAATCCAATTTACAAAGACAGCAACAAGTTCATCACTAAATGTTCTAGCATGGTTCCCAAATATTGCACAGTTTGGCTGTTTGTGGAAAAATTAAAATCTCCAGATGTAAATAAAGTCATCCCCTTGTAGAACTATCTTATGTATATCCTCAAAGTGTATATCCTGTCCAACAAATTCTGATCATTTAATAAATTCAACTGAGAAAATCACAATAGGCCAAGTCAAGTCTCTGATAAGCTGAACTGAGTAACAATAATTTTTTTGCAAGTAGTTCAAATTCAGCAACAAATTTCCACCTGCTTGGATTTAGCTAAAAATTGGAAATTCACTAACACCATATCCCATAGCAATTCTGTGCAAGTTTATTCCTTTCTGCCGGTGAAGTCATGGCCTTGTTTGTTGTTGGCCTGTTCATTCTGATGCTTATTTCAAACACATGCAGAACACCAAAAACTACAACAAATAACACAAACATGCTGCAGACAAGACAGCAAGGAAGACAGGACTGGTGCCTGAGACCAAGGAGGATGTAGTCTTGCACAGAAGATATATACTGACCAGTTGCTCAGGAAGTAATACAAGCTGTAATTAGAAGTTTACTTCTGTGGAAGACTACCCCAGCATTAGGGATCCCTTTGTTCCCAAGACCTATGGAGGAAGAAGAATGGTTTCTCGAAGGAGTGATGTTTAAGTTGAGTCTAAAAAGAGGTGGTTCTGAGTGGGTGAACAAGAACCAGGTATAGGTAGGAGCACTCCAAACAGTGGGAAAAGTGTGCCCTAGGGCTACAGAATAAGACAGGTAATAATACATATTTGGGAAGCCAGTTCTGGAGACTGGAAGTCCAAGACTATGGTGGCAGCACAGTTAGCTCCTTTAGGGGATTCTCTCCTGAACTGCCTTCTTCATGTCTCTACAAGGTCTTGTTCCGCATGTGTCCATGTCCTAATCTCTTCTTAAAAGGACACCATCCGTTTGGATGAAGGCGCACCATCATCTCTTGTTTTACCTTACGTGTGACTGTTGGGGCCCAGTCTTCAGATACAGTCACATTCTGAGTTCCTGGGAGTTAACAACTCTAGAAATGAATGGGGGTGAAGAGACTCAGTCCAGTCCATAGTGAAGATTTCTGAATATAGCAGTCACAGGAGGCCCCTATGCTTTACCTGTTCCTTGGGGCTCAATTTGGAAATTGCAGTAGAGGGCAGAGAAGACCAGGGAACAATGGAGGAGGTCTTGGCTGTAGGCCACAGACAGGCCACAGAGCTGGTGGGTGAGCGCTCTAGCTTTGTTTAATGAAGACTGTGTCGAGGAAATCCAGAGAAGTAACTCAAGGAAAGGACACTTAATACTTCATGAGAGAAGTGGAGGAGGACAGGAAGGAGGCAAACAGGTAGACTGGTGGATATGATGGCAGGAAGTTGAGATACTTTGCTTTCAGGGTTTTTATTTTAATCTTCTGTGAAGTAGGCCATCTGCTGAGAAGGAGAAGAAAGAAAACTGCAGATGCGAGCTGAGTGGGAAGTGTTTTAAATTGCCATTCCAGAGAGTGGGAAAGCAAGCTGGCTAATAAAACAAGACCTCCAAGGAATTTTCTATGAAATGCTAAAAGCTCGCTTTAGGATGAGTGAGCACAGATGGAAAATGACACAAATCTCCCCTATTTTGTGTTTTTCTATTGGCTATTGTTCTTATTGTTTTTTCACTATCATGCCTGGCTGTGGGCACAGCTGTGAAGGTACAGAGCCGGGTGACTCCAGGCCTCCTGTTTCTCAGGGCAGAGCGTTCTCCCTGGGAGGCTGCAAGAGCTCTGAGCCATGAGTGTTCCAGCTCAGCCTCTGGGAATTTCCCAGGTGCTTGGAATTTCAAGCCGCATTTTGGCAGGAAAGGCTGAGGTGGGAGGTGTTCGCTGACAGGAATGCTGGAATGCAAACTTCCTGGAAGCATTTCACTCCCTGGAAGCATCTCCCTGTGCTTCCTCAGCACACACTGTAAACCATAGCTCTACAGAGCTGGACTAGTTAGAAATACTTTGGCATGTTAGAGGTTGACACCACAGCTATTCAAATGTCTGTTTGGCTCTATACTTCCCTGTATGGGAAATATGCTTAGAATTTTATTAAACACGTATCATGCTTATACCAGATAGCATCTCAGAAAACACAAGATATGATGAACGGCTGGTGCCTCAACCCTGCAGTCCTGCTGCACACAACTTCTCTTTGGGATTTTGCATTCTTTTGACTGCCTTAGAAATTGAAAAATAAATGTATTTCTTCTCTGAAAAATGTGTGACTCTTTGAGTTGAATGCAAAGGTGGAAGTTACCCCAGAATGTTAAGGGACTTAATGTTACCACTTTCATCAGCTCATCTGTGTATAAGAATCCATCCATTCCAAACTGTTCTACCTCCTCCCTCCAAAACACCACACACACACATACATACACACATACACACACACGTGCACACATGCACACCCAACCTCTCATAGTTTCAAGCTCCATAGAACCACAGAGACTCAGATTTCAAATATTTTAAAGGTAAAGAATTAAAGGATATAAATCTCCCAATGCAAACTTTTTACATACACTACTACTTACTGTGTTGTGTAGCAGGATAAGAGCTTTTAGTGTGAAATAATAATAATGAAGAGGGATTTGACAATGAAAGGAAACTAGAGAGTATAAAATATTGTGCTTGCAAACTATAACTTTAAGAAAATGTTTAGATGTTTTAGAGCAAACCATGTTAATCTGAAATTTGCACCTGAGACAATCTTTACATTTTCTGAATAACTGAATCATTCCTGTGTTAAACCTCATTGCGGGAAATAGAGTATTAGAACTGAGAACTTTAAAGAGCATCTAATATGTTTTCATCTTAGAATATAAAAATATGAGAACCTTTTTAAAAATCATATTGCCCTGTTACAGTTTAAATCATGATTGCAAACAGGTAAAACTAGATGCTACCAGCTGCTGCAAAGGAAAGGGACACTATTAAATTCAGTTTCTGTTCATAATTAGAGAAAAAACTTGTAAAGAAAAAAGAGGCATAAATAATAGTACATGGCTGGGTGGTATATTTATTAAATGGTATCCTCAGAGAATCACTTATTATGTGACATTCCAAAAATAATGAACAAGACCTCCAAGTTAAAGAGCCAACTGAGTCAGAGTTATGACAGCTGGGCCCCTGGCAGTGATGGTAACCAAACTTCTATTCCCAAAGCCTTTCATTCATTTAGACATTTGTTTTGCAAGTTGAGTGCATTTCTAGTTTCAAGTCACTGAAATAGATATGTACATAGAAAGTTATCAAGTCTACAATTCTTTTCACCTTGTGCAGAATTTTTGAAAGAGAAAAAATGGAAGGAATATATTCCATAAAACAGTAATGAATATCTGTCACAGGCTTACATAATCTTCTAATTAAGAGCAAGTCCTTCATCATGTGCCCTACAATCAGACATCCCTCCATCTCCTTAGGAATACAGAGGGAAGTAAGACATTACATTTTGTATAAAGGGAGTAAGTTATCTAAAGAAACAAAATAGTTATTTTTCCTTAAGCCCGAGGGGAAGTTTGCTTTGGTGAGTTAGCTTAAATTTCTTTTAATTGTAGCATAAATTCAGATACTATATATTCTTAAAACATTCTATGGCATACCAGCATCTTATTTTATCTATGGAAATTAAAGACTTCATAGAGCCAAGCTAAGAAGCAAAAGAGAGACACCACCACAGATCCACAAAGCTATTTCATCAGAATTAAACCATTATTAATAAAAAAACATGTGGCAAACAGACCAGGGAGTGGGCTCTGAACTGGAAGCATTCCACCCTCCACCTCACAGTTCAGACCAGAATTACTTCCTTCTGCCAGAACTCTGAGAAAATCATGCAGAAGAGGCACACAGGCAAATCACTGTGCTACTTCAATTCTATGGAGATGTAACAATCTTCAGCTGTGATGCGTGATGTTATTTCTAGATTTTCCAATAGAGTGGTTTTTCTTTTCTTTTCTATTCCCTTCCTCCTACATACAAGCTTGTAACTAGGCATATCTAAGACGCAAACCTTTTTTGTCATTCCATAGCTTCCCATCTTGGCCTTTCAGAGCAATTTTCAAGTTTATTGTTTCTGCTGTTTCTCAAAGGATCTGGAGAGTTCTTTAGGAACCTATTTTTCATGCTCTACTCTTTCCACTTCCTTTCCACTTGCCCAAATAATGTGCTCTTCCCAGGGAGGTTTTACCACCCCTAAAGCCACTACCCAGAGGTACATGGGGACCATGGAATTGACACTATATTACCACAAAATGTGGCACCTTGGAATTTGAAAATGCAGCATAGCAAGAAGCTCTTTCTGATCTTCCTTGTAAGCAAGGCATAAGAACTTCATTTGAGAAGCACCCTTCTGAAGGGAGGAAGACTTTCTCTCTGAAAACAGGCACACAGAGAAGAACTTGAACAAATCGGCCTTACAAATCCCCCCATGTTTATTAGTACTAATTATATCCACGTTATCCATTCATACTTCACAACTGTCTTCTTCGTCACCAAACCTACTACAAAGATAGCTTCCTTATGATGTGCTGGGCTGGTGGAGCAGGGGGTCTTCATCTCTTCCTGAAGTCTCCTGTGTTGGACAAAACTTCTAAAAAATAAAGTTGTAAAGTTTTTTTGTTAATTTGTCTCTTGTTAGAGCATTCTCAGTCACGACCCTAGTGATGGGTGAGGAGAGGAATCATGGGTCCCCTATGGAATCATGACATAGTTCCTAAAACCTGGGCTGTCTGCAGGATGCACTCTTCTCTGACTGGAACAGCCTATGTGGGGGCCTATGGCCAAGGCTCTGCATGGATGATCACTATAGTTCTTGTGTCTTTTGATGCCACTCACCTCTCAGTGCTAACATTCCCATTACTCTCTCAATTCTTCCTATCATAGTTGTTCTCAGAGAAGGGTGAAATGAACCATGTCATAGATCTGCATGATTGGGTCTTTCTAGTCTTACGCACAATTTAACAGCAAACTCAAACTTTTAAAGCAAAGAATTCCATCTCTATTTGTTGAATATCGGGTTTAAGCAAGTTTGCAGAAACACCAGTTGTGGAAGAACCACAGAGGTTATCCTATGAAATAAATCACCTGTTCTACCTTCATTTATCCATTCTGTGAGTACTGACTGCCTGCGAAATATCAGGTAGCATTTGTAATGTAAAGAGACCACAAAACAAGGACATTGCTTTAATGCTAAAAAGTACACACAAAGGAAGAGAAGGAAATTTACCCTAGTGTCAATAAAGTCTTCCTGGAAGAAAAGAGGCTATAGCTAGATCAGGAATATGCAGATATTTTCTAGGAAAACAAAACAATGAAAGGTTTCCTGACACCTGGACATTGCCATGAGCCAGGCCTCCAAAGTGGGAAGAATTGGGAGAAGTATGAATTATTTAAGCACAGTAAACAGTCGAATATGAAGCACCATTCAGAAAGAGAGGAACAGGGCTGGGGATTTAGCTCAGCGGCAAAGCACCTGCTTGGCAAGCGCAAGGTTGTGAGTTTGATTCCTGATACCAGAAGAAAAACAAAACAAACAAACAAACAGAAAGAGAGAAACTGGGGAGGAATCAGGGCCAGATCACCAAAGCTCCACTTGCTTTGCAAATGTGGATCTTAATCTGTTGATTTTTCCCAGAGTATCAAATGTGTGTCTTTAGTGAAACATGAGCTGATTTTGAATGCTTCCGATATTCTTTCATAAGTTTTGCTGAATGTTTTGAAAAAAACGCTCTTTGAGAAAATAAGTTCCTTCTATAAAGGCCAAGAGATTCTGGTTTTACATTTGCACAAGTGATACACAATGTCTTATGTTACTACTGCTATTACTACAAGTATTCAATATTTTATGAAATAAATAAAAATATACATTAAGTAAATGATACAACTGTTAAATAGGACAAAACAGATGAAAGCAGTGTACAAATAACTTCTCCCTGAGAACCAGTAGAGTGGAAAGTAAAAGGCTGCTGTGATAGACCACTTGGGAGGGAAGCTGTGAGTGCAGAATTTCCTAGATGAGTACTGCACACTTACTCCAAATATGCAGTCAGTCCCATTTTGAGTTTCAACCAGGACCACCTTCTTCACAGCTTTCCTGCTTCATGGAGATGCCAGCTGTTAGCTCATCAAGCTTGTAATTTGAAGGAAAAGCACTGAATGTTGTTTGGTGGAAGATACTGTTCTCCATTTCATTGTCTCCATTTGATTTGAGCACTGCCCAGTGGATTGCACTGCCCTCTGTGTGTCCCTGCGTGTGTATGTGCAGACAGCATTTCATCCACAACACTTATACATGCACAGGGGGTTCAGGCTTCTCTAGAATTCAGTCAAAATTATCATTTGCTCCTCTAATGGAAAACACATTCTGAAAATCATCCCAGGAGACAAAATCAGAGGAATTGAAGTATCTGTGCATTAAAAATAATTTATAGGGTCAGAGACTTGGGCTGTCTCCATGTTTATTAATACCTAGACTTTTAATGTACACCCATTTCTGTCTTTTCCAATAAAAACAAAAGATGACATACTTACGATTAATCTACTTTTATATGTCTCCGAACATTTTCAAAAATTTTCTATTGAACAGACTTTTTCGAAACTCCTTGTAAGTAAAAAAGAAATTTCACAAAATATTTTAGGGTACTTAAAGTCATTCTTCAATCGCTCAGAGCTTAATAATATATTGACTTAAAATGCTGACTAATGTTTTAGTAAGTAGTTTTAGATTATCCTTTCCATCCAGTAAGATTTGGCTATTTAATTTATGCAACTCACAGAGCACTTTGCACAAGGTTAGCCATAAAGTGAACACAAGAAAAACACATACACCAGTTAATGTGGAATTTCTCAATAAGGAATGGAGAAATAGAGATGGATGGGGAAATCTCTAGAGACAATTAAGTGCCTAAAAATCTGATTCAGTCAGTTTCCGATAGGGCGCACATCCTTCTGAAGCTCACTGACACGAAGTGGCTGATTTCACCTCAGTGAACATTTTCACTCAAGGATTTTTTTCTGCAAGAATGAATTGTTTTCCACTTATCACTGGACTATAGTCCTAATTATCTGGTTTCACCCCTGAAAGCACAGTGGATTGTTCTTCTAAATATCATTGCCTGACTTCTAAACCAATGTCAGAAAGTTATGGGAGAGCCATTGAGAATGACTCTAGAGGTTCCCAAATGTGAGACTAGAAATTTTTGTTTCTATATTCAAATCTTAGCATTTTAAATGCCTATTTTAACTTCAAATTTTTGAAATTAAGTAAAAATAAAAATAGTTATCAAAATTTGTGTATAGAATAAAATTGGTGTTTATTGAGAGACTTACTGTATTAAATGCATATATAAAATGGTGAAATAAATAATATAGACTGTTCCATAGCAACCAGTGAAAGAAGAAAAATTTAAGCTTAAAGTATGTAGAAGAAAAAGAAATTATAAAACTACAAGTTAAACAATAAAACTGAGATAAAAAAACAGATGAAGACAATAAAAACAACACAACTTTTAGAAATCCTCAAGAAAACTATAAACTTTAGCAAGACTAATAAAGAAAAAAGAAATTACCAATATCAGGAATAAAACAGGAGACATTCACACAGACCCTGAATACATCAAAAGAAAAATAAGTAAATGCTACAAACAGCTCCACAAACATAAATTTAACAACCTAGATGAAATGGAAAAAATTCCTTAGAAGCAAAACTGCAGCAATTCACACAAAGAGAAACAGATAATGTTAACAGTCTTATAATTACTAAAGAAATTAAATTTATCACTCAAAAGCATAGAAAGAAAAGTTAGCTGGACCAACCAAGTTCAAAGGCGAAGACATAAACTACCAACATTAGAAATGAAAGAGATGCCATCGCTACTGAGCCCATGACATTAAAAGGATAAGAAAAGAATACTAGGAACAGCTCCATCCAGTCAACCAATGTACTCCTGTGATAAACTGGTCCCTCTTACAGGTTAACTCTTCTAGGTCTCCCTTGACTGTGACCCAGTAACATCCAAACACATTAATAAAATTCCATCTTGCCTTTCACCTGTGCAATCCACTCTGAACTCCATGAGGGAATTTGCCCATGAGTCTCCAACCTGCTTGTGTAAGGCCACTGTAGGAGTTTATTCTATATTACTTCTGTGGTAGCATGCCCAGTTTCCTGTCTTTAACATACTTCCTACAAATATAAAAACTTCTTAATTTTGTGTGTCTCTCTGAGTGTAACTTTTGCAGATGTTTTGCAATAATCCTTAACAACACTAAAAAAGGATCTTCCTCCCCCATTTACAACAGTTTCCTTGTTCAATTCTACCCTATATTTTAAAAGGAAGCAATACCGTTTCTCTGCAAACTGTTCCAAAAACATAAAAATGGCATCATTACATACAGGTCATCCTGTGAAAGTAACATTACTCAAATACCAAAAGGTATAACAGAAAAGGAAAACAATAAACCAGTATCTCTCATGAACATAGATGTAAAATCTGCCACAAAATACTACAGAATGAATTCAACAATGTATAAAAAGAATAATGCAACATATATATATAAGTGTGAAAGACTGTGAAAGACACATATAAGTGTGAAATACTGGCTCAACATTCAAAAATTAATCAATGTGATTTACATATCAACAAACCAAAGAAGAAAAAACACGTGTTCCTAATGATTGATCAATAAAAAGCAGTTGTTGAAAGCTAATACTAATTCTTTGAAGAATAAACCTCTTAAAACCTGGGAATAGAAAATATGTTGCTCAATTCATAATCAATGCAGTTAACAAAACACTTAATGGTGAGAGAACAGTTACTTATCTTGTAGGATTGGTAATAAGGAACCCCTCTTGCTTAAAATCATATTGGAAATCTTAATAGTGCAACAACTAAAAGGAAATAGGACAACAATTATTCAAATAGAAGGAAAGAAAGGAAAAAAGAAAAAAAAAAAGTAGTCCTGATTAAAAACTAGTATTAAAAACCATGATGTGGGAAAGGTCAAGGCTCATTTTTAACATATTTTACTATGTATGTTAATTTTACAAAATATTATGTTTCAGTGTAATGTGTGGGTATCATATTTTGATCATATCCATCCCCCTACTACACTTTCTCACACCTCCAGCCCCCGTGCATTTAGGTTCTCATATCTAAATATAGATTCTTTTCTGGGTACTTTACTGTCATTTTTTCACCAACCATCATCCCCCATACACTCTAGTGTTGCGTCTTTTTGGGGGGATGGATATGTGTAATGTATTTTGCCTATAACCATCTACCCATTACCCACTGCTATGGCTTGTGTCCAGATGTCCCCTCAAAGATTTATGCTGTTATTGGTGGGAGTTTTTTGAGGTGGCTGGATCTAGAGTGTGTAGTGCTGGAATTCTGGGGGAGCAGTTGAACTGCAGCTGAGCCTGAGGTTGGCAAACTCCCGGACACTAGAGCAAAGCCAATCCCAAGGACATGTAATGCCAGAGGCAGACTGTGGAAACAAGTTGAACTCTAGCTCCGTTGTACATCAACAGGTGTCTGGCCTTGGTGTTCTTCCTTATTAACTACAGTGCAGAGAGCTTTAAGAATGTTTTGCTTTCAGAGTTCTTAGAAAACACTGAGACCTTGCACTCTGGATCCCATCATGAGCCTTTTTCCTTTTTTTTTTTCTTTTAACTTTGTATAAATAAAGATATTGGGGCTGGGACATTGTCACCGCCTCTCCACCAGAAAGGTCAGATCCCATGTGGTCACAGCTTTCCTTTTAGTATGTATCTATAGTTTTTTCTTAATCTCCTGCTATCCCCTCTCAGGACCCTGCTCCCTGAGCAGATCATGACAGGAATTAGATATGTGGAAGTGGGACTAAGGCTATGGGGCTGAGGTTAAAGGTATAATGCTGGGATTAAAGGTGCCCCACCCTGGGTGTAGGTGGCTGTATTCAATAAGTTTACAACCAGAATAGAAAGAACCCACTGCTCTGCTTGTGCTGCTACATTTGAATGCTGCTTTTTGCCACACCATAGACTGCTTCTCCTCTGTTATGCCTGTCTGCCATGCCGCCCTGCCTTGAAGTCAGCCAACTATGGACTGAAGTCTCCACAAACTGTGAGCTGAAATAAACTTTTCCCTTTAACTTTGGATGTCAGGTATTTTGTCTCAGTAATGAGAAAAGTAACCAGGACAGACTTTTGTCTCAGGATTGGGGCTATTAAGGTGACACTATCTGACCATGTAGTTCAGGAGCCTTGAGAACGGGCTTGTGGGAAGCTTTTGGAAAGATTTGGAGATGATGGTTAAAGAAGCATCCCTGAAATACTGTGAGCTGTACTTTATGGGAGATTCTTGTCAGAGCTCAAAAGACCAGAATGCTGATAGAAAGGTAACAGGTAAAGACCAGACTCAGGAGGTTTCTCCTGGAAAAAGAAACATCTGCTGTTTGACTCCAGACCATGTGTGTTATCTTTTGGCAGAAAATTTGTTTGTATTTTGTTCATGTCCAGAAACTTTGTCTGAGACTAAGATTCAAAGCCATGGACTAATTAATATGTTAGAAAAAGTTTCAAGGCAATCCAGTGTTGAGGTATCGGCATGACTACTGTTGGGGGCTTTTAGCCAGATCTATGTTGATAATCAAGAGCAAAGAGCCCAGAAAATGATTTAAAATGTTTTTAGTTGGCCAGTAAGGAAGCTGTAGAAAACCTGCAGACTGCAAAGAGAGAGTAGAGGACAACTTAGTTGCTGAGAAGGAACAGGATAATAAAAAGATGGCATGGCATGAGGACATCAAGAAGCAGCAGCCTTTGTAGCATTTAAATTGTATGGGTGAGAGTATTTGAAAGGCTTTTTTTGAGAAGAGAGCTCCAGAGCACCATCTTCTGGGATGGTGGTGGCCTAGGGAAATTATTTCTCAGGTTTGGATTGAGCACTCAGCAATCCAGGCCAAGAGAGAAGGATGCATGGCTAATGCTGTAGCTGATGAGAGACCTTGGCATCATCCACGTGGTGCTGGTTTTAGATGCATGCAGAATGCAAGGGTTGTGAGATCAAAATGGCATACAACCAGATTTCAAAAGAAGGCCTGGAAGGCCAGGCAGCAGGATATTTTGTAAACCTGTGAATGTGAAGCCAAAGGTGCAGTGGAGAACTGAGAACATTAGAAAACCCAGGAACTTGTATCATCTAAGGAAAATCACAAGAAGTGAGCAGAGATGGCCCAAGAAAGAAGCTATGGGAGCTACTTTCATGTGTAAGAATGAGGCCATCTAGGCTATTTAGAATTCACATCTTGCCACAGGCTGCCTCAGATGCTGGATGTAATCTGCTGGCCCCAAGGCAAGGTGGCTTGAAGGGGTGGGGGTGGGTAATAGCAGAGGAGAATAGTAAATGGCATGGGAGGGAGGAAGCAACGAGAGAGATAAAGTGAGATGGGAGGGAGATTTACCTTCCAGGCCACACCTCAATGACCCACCTCCTCCAACCAGCTTTCATCTGTCAGCATCACACTTAGCTACAGCCTCAACGTGGAGTGATGCCCTGATAAGTATCACACACTTGTCATCCAACCACCTCCCAGAGCCCTATCTAACGGAACAGAGGCTTTGGGGGACACCTAGGTATAAACCATAACATGTGTCTTCCTCAGTGTCTTCTGTATTCTGAAATCTTTATTACAGGCGAACTTCACTTTCTTGGGTAGATTGATACCTAGGTTTTTATTTTATTTCAAGCTTTTGTTGAATGGGATATTTTTTACTGATTTCTTTTCTACCCATTCATGGTGTATAGTGAAGCTACTGATTTTTAAATTCTGTAATATTTTTAAATTTATTTATAAACTCTAAAATTTTTCTGATAGATTCCTTTGGGTCTTCTAAGTATAGGATCATATTGTATTCACACAAGGATAATTTGACTTCTTTTCCTTTTTTGTATCCCTTCTCTTTTTAATCTTGCCTAACGCCTTAGCTAAAATTTCAAGAACTATACTGAATAAGAGTGGTGAATTTGGGACATCATTACCACCTTCCTGATTTGAGAGGAAATGTTTTCAGGTTTTCCCAATTCAGAATGATTTGGCAATGACTTTTACTACATTGAGAGATGATCCTTCAGGACCTAGTTTCTTTAGAACTTTTATCATAAAGGCAGAATGAATTATGTTGAAGACTTTTTCAGTATCAAATGAAAAGATCATGTGATTTTTACCCTTGATTCTGTTTATATGATGCAATACATTTATTCATGTGTGTATACTGAACACTCCCTGCATCTCTGGATCTTGCTTGATCATGATGTATGATTTTTTAAAACATATTGTTGAATTCAGTTTGACAGTATTTTATTAAGGATTTTTGCATCTATGTTTATTAAGGATATGGAACTATAGTTTTCTTTTTTGTTGTGTCCTTCTCCAATATTAGTATCAAAGTGAGGTTGGAAGCATTTCTTTTCCTTCCATTTTATGGGGCAGTTTGAAGAAGCTTTGATGTTTTTTCCTTTCTAAAGGTTTTCTAAAATTCAGCTGTGCACCCATCTGAGCTTTGCTTTGTTGAGATACTTTTTATTACCACCTCAATGTCATTCCTTGTTATTTTTCAATTTAGGGACATATATTATATATATAATATATATAATCTTGGTTCACTTTTGAGTGTGTCAAGAAGTTTATCAATTTATTCTAGATTCTCTAGTTTATTAGAGTATAGGTTTACAAAGAAGCCTCTAATAATCCTCTTGTTATCAGTGGTATCTGTTTTCACATCCACTTTTCCATCACTGATTGTACTGATTTGGGCCTTTTTTCTCTTTTGATCAGTTTCCTAAGGATTTGCTAGGCTTGTTAATCTTTTCAATGAATCAGTTCCTTGTTTTATTGAGGCTATTATTGTTCTTTTCTTCTCTATTTCATTAATTTATTCTCTTAACTTTATTATTTCTCTCATGTATATTTGGGTAGTTTCTTTGGTTTTCTTGTTGTGGGCATCTAATTTCATTACATTATGATGGCAGACAGGCAAAAAGTTTTTTAATTTGTTGAAGTTTGCTCTATGACCTAAAATATGATCTATTTTGGAGACTGTTCAATGACCAGCTGAGAGGAATGTTTATTCTGTGGTTGTTGGATGGAATGTTCTGGAGATATCTGTAAGTCCATTTGGTCTATGGTGTAGTTTAATTCTAAAGGTTTTGGTTGATTTATTTGTCTTGATGATCTATTTATATGTATGACTGAAGTATTAAAGTTGCCACTATTATTTAATTGGAACCTAAACTTTCCTTTCCACTGAGTTTTATGAAATTAAGTACAGCAATTTTAGTTTACATGTTTACAGTCACTGTATCTTCTAGGAAGAGTGTTTCCTTTACCAATCCAGAGTTATCTTCCTTATCTGTCTAACTTTGTCTTGAAGTCTACTTTGCCACATGTAATTATAGCTACTCTTGCTTGCAGTTGGATTCCATTTCCATAGAATATTGTCTTTCTTTTTCCACTGTCCCTAAAAAGACATAGAAACAACTTATCCCAGTGGCAATGAACACATGCAGATGCAGGTCATGGTTTTAATACTGTTCTACAAAAAAGGCACTCCAAGCTCTTGGGAGAAGTGGCTATTCTAAATTTGAGAAAGGAGATATCAAAACTAGCTTGAAGGACCTTTTGTGTCAAAAATAAGAAAATGAAGAGTAAAAATAATAATGATGAGGCCTGTGAAGGACACAGGAGCCAGCTGAGAGATTCTAATGGACAACCTAGGAAACTGCAAACAGCAAGACCATTAAGACACTGTTGGATGAACACAAATATCTGTGCATCCATACTCAGAAAATACACGACTGAATAAAGAAAAGGTAAGTGGGGAAGAAGCCAAAAGTCTCTCGTGCACAAGGACTCCAAATGATTTGTGTTCAGGGAAGTGGCCACAGTGCTCAGCCCTTGACTGTGGGCTGCACACAACTCCCTTCCAGTGAATCACAGAGAAACTGAGACTCGGGTAACTTTACACTGGAGAAATCTGACAAGCATGACCTCAATGTTAACCTCAACAGTGCTGTCAACTTGACGTTGTGGCTCCTCTTTGTGATGGGAAGAACACTTTACCTTTATGATCTAACTACCTAAAACGCATAAGTACAGTTCAGTCAAGAGCAAAGCCTCAGACCAATCCCAGCAGAGGGACTCGCTCCACAACACATGATCAGTACTTCTTCAAATTGTCACAATCATCAAAAACAGAAAGGTGGGGAAACTGCTAGGACCAAAATGAGCATGAGGCAAGACAATGAAATGTATTGAGAGATCCTGGACGGAATCCTGGAGCAGAAAACATTAGGTAAAATGGAGAAAATCTAAATAAAGTGTGGTTCATTGATTGTGACAATATCACCTCACTAATGTAAGTTGCCAAAAACGAGTGAGTATGGAGTATACATGAACAGACTGTTAGCTCTGAAATTTTTCCGTAAATCTAAATCTTCTAAATTAAAAGTTACGGTACTTATTCTAACTTATTTAGAATATCACCTTCTAAACTTGTTTTACCACAAGATTGTGGTACGCACACTTGCATATTTACAACAGTATTTGTGCCAATTGATCATAGGAAAGTTTAAATTCTGCTGTATACCTGGGAGCCAGTAGCAGTTTGATCTAAATTATTGTTCTTATACTGAATCATTTTACTGGATATAAATATAAAATGAGTCTTCTACATGAGTAACTAACATTTAAAATATTTCCACCATATAAAAATTTAATTTTTAAATGTTTTAAATTAACTAGGACTTTTGATTCTACATGGCAAGAATGACAATGCCCAGGAGTACGAGACACTACCTTTATCCTTGCAGATGACAGAAGAGTGGCATAACCCTAAAATAAAATGTTCTAACTAAGAAAAGGGTCAAATAACAAAGAATAGCCTCATGGGGTTTAAATAGTCCTCATCCAAAACATGAGAGGGTTTATGAGGTGTAAGCTTTAAAAATGGGATGAATTTTTAAATTTTTAAAAATGTATTAAAGGAAAAGACACATTGCACTTAATCCAACTCAAAATAATTCCTTTCCCTTCACATTTATCACCTTGCTCTTGCCACATCTTGTAGCAGTCTGGAAGCCTGCTCTCAGGAGTGTCTTTACCTTTGTTACTGTGGCTGCCTTTGCGTTCTGGATAGATTCAAAACATTTACCTTTCATGGCCATTTTCAGCTGGGGGAACAGCCAGAAGTTGCACGGTGGTGAAGCTGGTGAATAAGTGAGTGAGCACTCACCTGCAATAGAGTCGGACCAGCCTGCCTTTCTCTTGGGTATTCAGCAACAGCATTTGCATATTTTTTATCTCACCTATGAAGATATTCTTGAAGGAAGACTTCCAGAACTGCTTCAGAAAGTGGCGGGAATGATGGACTTCGTTGAAAGCAAGGTGGAGTGTTTTGAGGGGGACTAATGGCAATCTGTCTTGTACTATAATAATTTAATTGAAATATATCACTGTATACTGTGATCCACTTCATATTTCCAATATTTAATAATATCTGTGGAATCCAGTGGTGTAATTTATTCAAAATATAATTTTCTTCTCATTATCTCGAGTTAAAACCAACTTCATACTATTTTCCAGTTCTTGATTCCATAAGTAATTGGATTACACATCAATTTAATACAAATTTCAATAAAATTATATGGGAATTTAATCTTCAAATGAAAACAGTTTGATAGACTTCTAAGTAACCCCTCATTAAAACAACACTAAAGTATTGTTTGTAGAGGGAAGACACAGTGTGCTGGATTTAAATTTAATACTACTTTATATATTAATGATAACTGACCTATTGTGAATTTGTTTGACCAAAAAATCATTCCAGTTATCATATTTAAAATAACTGAAAGCAAGTGGTCTATTCTTTTAGACAGAAATTAATTTTCTTTCTTTCTTTCAGACAGAAATTAATGCATTGCTCAAATTTCAGGAACATTGCAAAGGGTGCTCACAGAATAACTCAAACCAAACAACATTGAAGAACATCAATTTATTTACAAGCAAATCAGTACAAGATCTCACTTGACCTTTTCTTGCTTTGATCACTAATGCAAGTAGGCAATCATCTTTCTACAGCGTGTATTGTTCAATAGCTAGCATCTCCAGTGAAAAACTCATCAGATATGGATAAGTTTCATGAGATTCAATGATATTCCAACCCTAAAAGAAACAGAGGTATGTTCAAGAGGAAAAAACAAACAGAAAAAGAACAAAGCGTTGAAGTCAAACTGTAAAAGAAAATAAAGCCAAAAGCAAAACAAAAAACAGCAGTGAATTTTTTTAAATGGAAAGGAAACAGACATAGAGGTGGTGCCTGATTTAGGTACTTTAGCGTGTAACTTTCTGTCTCTTCATCTTGTGATACCCCTTCTCAAAATGAACATTAAAAGTCAGCATATTCATTATGTTATAAATGTTCTTATCCTAATATTTGTAAATACAATATTTATAAAATACATGGTATTTTATATCAAAGTGATGTGTATATTTTAAGTAACTAAACTTTGACTCTTCTTTTAAAGATGTGAGAAGTTTTTATTACTCAAAGAAGTTTTCATGCCAGACACAATGGCACACAGATGTAGTTCCAGGACTCTGAGGGGCTGAGCCAGGAGGATGGCAAATTCAAGCCCAGCTGGCACAGTTTAGAGACTTAGCAAGACCCTGTCTCAAAGTAAAATATAAAAAAATAGACCCGATAACACATAATTTTATTGTGCACAAGCAATATATAATTTAAAGAAAGAAGCCTCAACTCTCTGTAAATGTCATATATAGTCATTTTTGTGGGCAGCTTAATGAAGCCTAAGCTTCTGAGTTATCCCTGGACAAGAACAAAGATGTCTCCAAATGTCTCTCCCTGCATCAATCCAAGCTGCTTCTGTCCACTCACTCTTCGCCATGTAGAGCTGTTCCCACAGAGCTTTATCTCAATTTTTGATCCACCTGTAATGCAGAAATAGACTGCAACACTGGCCTTCTTTCCATGTCTTCTTGTGTTTCAATTTAATCAAAAATGCTCTGGATTTTGTTCCTTAAACCATGCACTTCTGTCTATCTCCAACAACAGCACTCTGCCCAAATTAGCAGGACTTGGGTTGAAGAATCAGCAACAGCTTTCTGCTTGATCAAAGATTCTCCACACTGGTAACAGTAATCTGTGGAAAGCTCAAGTCTGTGTGACATCTCTTGATTTGTTCTGCTCAGTGGTGTTCTTCTGGAATAGAGACAGAATCGGAACGAAGTAGATCCTTCACGAGGTCTGCACGATTTGCCCATGGTCTGAGCCTTTCATTCTGCCCTGTCCAGCAGGGTATCCACCAGCCTAACTTGGGACTCACTTGGGACATGAACTCTGTGACTGAGGAATTGAATTTTAAGTTTTGTTCTATTTTATGTAACTTAAATTTAAAATTAAAAGGTGGTGCTTAATGCAGATATGGAAAAACTTTCAAGTTTTGTTTGGAACAGCTTGCATATTTGAATTTGCAGTTTTCACCTATAAACTTCATAAAATTTAAATGTAGTCAGCCATTCTCTTTGAAAAGTTAGTGTCCTACAGGAGCTGGGCTGTAGGTTCAAACTGCATATCAAATTTCAAAGAGTATAAGACAAGCAAAGTAAACTATCAATACACTTTTAACTGAGTATATGTTCTAATAATAATACTTGAGTAACTGGGTCAAATAAAATAATAAAATTAATTCTTTTTTTTCAGCGTGGTCACTGTAACATTTTGCATCACACATGTGTCTGCCATTATATTTTGGTTGGACAGTTGTATTTATCACTTTCTTCATCAGTGGGACAAAATGCCTGCGTTGTAAGGAGAGGTTTATCTGGGTTCACATTTACAGTGTGCTGTGAGCAGGATCAAAACAGAAGCAGCATGGCAGAAGGGCAGCTGCAGAGACAGAAGGAGGGAGCCTTGAGAGAGATGCAGCCGCCCGGGTCACACCCTGGTGACCGGCCTCTTCCAACCAAACCCACCTCCTGATACTCAAAACCACTCAACTCACCCAAGGGTGAATCCACTAACAAGGACAGTGACGCTGTGAATCTGCCCCCTCCAAAGCCCCCCTCTAAGCACATGAGCATGTGGGGTTCTTTCCAGTTCTAAACCACAGCAAATGATCTTCACACCTGTGTCCTCTAGTTAGCCCAGGTACCTAGTTTCACCCCCCTCAAACTTGGCTGCTCTGCCTCTCTTCCCAGGGACGGTGTGGGTGCTATTCCTCTCCCTTCCTCATCTTTGCCTAGGCAACACTGCTTGTCTCTCAGCTCTCTTTTAAAGGAACATTTCCTGCCATAAAAATATTTCCTACCTCTTTGTTTGGGGTGAGGTCTCTTATTATCTGATCTCATATCAGATTGGATCTCACTTTCTTAGCACTTATCACAGTGACAAAGTTATCGCTGTATACTTATTAATCACACCCAGGCAAATGCACGGTACATTAAACTACCAGATGCACAAAGGCAGAGGTGCATCTGCTTTTGCTCAGTATTCTCTCCTTAGTGGCTAGCACAGTGTCTCGTACACACATAGTAGCTTGGGCTGCAAAGAATAATAAAATTAAAGTCAGAACCTGATATGGAATCCCACACCTGTAATCGCAGCACTCAGGAGGCTGGGGAAAGAGGCTCAGGGGTTCAAGGCCAGCCTGAGCTACACAGTCAGACCCTGTCTGAAAAGCAAACAAACAAGAAGCACCGAAAGTCAGGAGTCAAGAATGTCAGTGTGGAGCAGATCTGAGAGATTTGTACTCCAAGAGCAACATGGTGAGCACTTTCTACTGAGTTAAATATGTAGCTCTTAAATTAATGAAGTGACGAATGAATGATGCCTCTTTTCCAAGAAAAAGATGTCGTGTTTTTCTATTGCCGATAAAAGAAACCACTGTTTTCAAACCTTTTTGCCATATTATTCCAAATCTTCATTATTCGAGTGCAAACTCCCACTAAGTTTCCTTCTTCCCAGCATCCTTTTCCTGAGAGATGGGGTGGCGGCCAGCTTGCAGAGCCAGGCAGCGCTGGGTGTGGCCCTGCTCCTCTCTGTGACCTCCCAAAGATGTTTCCTCATCTCTGAGAGGGGCTAATAATAGGAACGATGTCAAAGGACTATTGTGAAGCCTGAACGGCGTGCTGTGCTGTTAACACAACTCCTGTCACGTAGCAGCTCTGAAACTTCCAGCAGTAAACACTAGGAATCTCCAGTCCAAGCACACAATAGCAAGTAGCCTGATATATATGTCATCACCTAAAGGACAACGTCACCCATTGTATTAAGTGTATCCTTGTATTTCAATGAACCTTTTCTCTAGTTACTCTCATAAGAAGGAACCAGTATCCAGAGAGGTTAAGTCACTCAGACAAAACCTCAGCTAGGCAACTGGATGCCATCGCCCACCTTTATCTCTGCTACGTTCCCCTGTCCATTGGAAGGCAGTCAGGTGACCTTACTTGCCTCTCTTTTGTGTTTTCTCTGCTCAAGTCATTTAAATTACCATTCTCCCAGCTCAGCATGCAATGTCACAGCTCCTGTTTTCTGTTCACTCTCCTAAGTTTCCATATCTAATATTCCTCCCCGCTCATTTTCCAAAATGTAAAATTCTATGTAAACTCCAAGGTAACATAAACAAAACTATTTTTCTCTATTGTCTATAATTTCTCTGAACATAAAAATTCTTCTCATCTCTTGAGCACTTTGTTCATAAAATAAAGCGCTCTATTTCTCCATTGTTCTTTGTGTGCAAACTATATCTTCTTGCTCAGCTCTGACAACTTTAACTTCCATGGTAGTTTTGTACTGTTTCACATCCCATGTGTCTAAGAAAATGTCAGGGATATATATATGTGTGTGTGCTTGGTGAATTTATGTTTACTTGAAAATTAACAAAATTCACAAGCTGCTCCTGTTTGTATAGAAACACATATCCACATAGCACATATGCAAATACATACAAGCCCCATAAGCACACAAACATACACAATCATGCACTTAAAAACATGCAGACACACAAACATTCACACACATATGCAAGCACCCATATAAATGTCCACAAGCAGAACTGAATTTAGTTTTTGTTTATTGTTAAACAAAGTGCTGAGAGAAGATTGAGTTAATGACTTTCTGGACATGAAAGACAACAGAAGTAATCTGTGTATTTAATGTTAATAGAACATTGACTAACAGAAGGGGCATTCTGATACTTTACTTCTCCACTTTTTATTATTAAAATTTATTTAAAGATAAAGATCTTCTTATTTCTTGATATAGCAATGTCACAACCCAAACACAGCCTTAGACTAATGTTCAGTCATGCATTTATGATCAAAGAACAAAAATATAGAGAATATTCAGACCAAGATAATCTTGAAAACAAAATCAGAGAATATACATCTCAATATTTTTATCAAAACCATTTGGCTTTTGTACTTTATATTCTATTAAGAAAACACAAACTTCTAAAACAGTTTTATGAACTGGACTTACGAAACAGTAAAGCTACCAGTAAAAAATGTTTTCAAGAATCAAATCGATACTTTCACTTTTTGAAACAAACAAATAACAATAAAGCAAGAAAGTGATGCTCTTTAACACTAAAATTTTAACAAAGCAGATTAGAAACAATCAATGTACAACTGCATAAAGATAATTCCACCCCAGTCACTGACAGTGTTACAAATCATAGTAGCATCACTTCCCAGATAGGATGTGTAGAGAGCCACAGGGGAATTATGGTAGTATTACACACAGCCAAGTGCGCATTCCTAGCTGGTGGGAGAGGTGCCGGGGTTATAAACATCTCTCATGGTCTATACTCCATTACACAAAGATATTAAATCCTCAGATCAATAAAATGCCATGAAGCTATTATGGTCATTGGCAGTTAAAATAGCCCAAAACATTGTCTTGGGTCTCTGAAGAGAAGTGTGTTTTAACATCTTTGAGTATCAGATGGAGCTGCATTCTGAATCATTCCATTTGAGCTTCCCCCTCTCTGCCACAAGGAAGCAACACATATTTGCATACTCTGCCTGGTGCCTACAACATAAGTGCTTGAAGTGGTAATGTCAAATGGGCTTGATTTATGTCACTTTAAGAAAGCCTCGTAATTTCATATCTTGTGATGGGGTTTTTCATTCTTCTAGCTACATAATGCATGAAAACATTATCCTGATGCCTTTTAAAATGTTGTCAAAATGCACAGGGAGAACCAAATGTATTCCATGTTTTCCTCCTGTAGGCTGCAGTGAGAAGAGTGGCTGGCGGAGATTTCAACTGTGCATAATTATAGGCAGCTCTGCAGCTGAACAACTATTATAACACCCGCGTTGTGTGGTGTCTGGGAAAGAACACAGATAAATGTGCAGCGCAGTATTCCTGTCTAATACATTCCACAAAATGCACACACACCCCACACATGATATTATCATGGCTCTATCATCACCCCACACATGAGGAAAGGGGAACAGCAGTTTACCCATGTCCCCAGTCACCTTTGGCTCTCACAACAGCTTTCTTGTCCTCTAAAAGAGGGAGAAAGTAAAAGCAAAGGCTCATATTTCTCTTTGCTAGCCTGGTCCACAGCTTTTCATCAGGTCTCAATAGTGGCATTTTGATTAAGTGGAATTATAAATATGTCAGAAAACAATTACCCTCCATAGACCTCTTCTGTGTTTTCACATTGAGCCGTACTGAGGGAAGGTGCTCTAGGGAAATCAACCTCCCTCTTGTACGAGAACACCCAGAAATTATTTTAGCAACACTCAGGTCAGAACACGGCTGTAAAGACTTGAACACATTGGTATTTCCCGATTACCTAGAATCCTGTTGAGAAAGAGGAGGAAGCCCAGCTCCCCGTCTTCTTTCCTCCTTAGCTGAATCGCCAGAATGCTAATATTTTGTAGAAGCCAAGCTCCAAGAAATATATAACCATGTGGGGAATATTGAAGTCTCACATGTTAAATAATTACACAGGAAATAGACTAAAGAAGTGAACTGCTAGTTAAGTAGTATTAGGGGCTAAAAATATTGACAAATAGTATGACAAGGGAAGAAAATTATCCAATTGCCTGATTTTTACCAGGGAAATCTTCACAGAAAATGGAATTTGAGATAAGCCATCAGGAGGAGGTAGAACTGGGGATCACGGGAAGAAGGTGAGGTAGCATGGATTCAGGTCAAAGGCTGGGGCTTGTGTAGTAGAGAAGAGGAGTAACACAAATGTAGATAAATAACAGGGCTATAGATTTTTACTTAGGTCAGAATAAAACCAGGGAGCCATTTTTGCTCTTGAGCAGCTGCTATCTAACAAAGTCACCTGCACCCAGGGGCTGCTGTGTTGCCGTCCACAAGAAGCTGTGCTCAAAAGATTGTGCTTGGCCTTGGGCTCTGCTACCGCTCTCATGAAATACTTAGTAATGTTTGAACCAGAAGCCCTGCAACTTATGAACCGCTGTTACCATTCCTCACACATTGTCCTTAGGTGAACAAAAATCTCTGTTCCCATATGCCTCAAAACTGACATGCACACTGTTATTTTGAAAGAGGGAGAGAGGGAGGGAGGAAGGGAGGGAACTATTTGTGGGGGCTGCTGGAGGGGGTCTTGTGCTTCACCCCTGCACCCTGCCTACGTACTGGAAACTTGGAAGCCTCTTCCAACTCTGCTGTGACTACTGGGGCCCTTGGCTTCATTTCCTTGTCCTGGTGACTTTCCATACAGGCTTTTGGTGATTCTGTCACCTTTGAAAATTGCGGAAGGTCTTTGCACAGCATAGCTTGGTAAACCACTCCACCTCACCCCTCTTCATCTCTCTCCTTTCTTTGGTTCCATTGCCTGTGACCTTGAGAACAATTTTAATTTCTCTAAGTCATTTGCCTTATCTATAAAAGTGGGATAATTATATCTAGGTTAGGAATCTGACAAGAGCTCAAAGGGGATAATAACTTCCACCTACTTATCTAGGCAGACAGCTCAATGGACTGCTCTTGCAGGATTTCCCCCCACAGCCTGCTGCCCTCCTCCTTTCTATGTATTTTACCTCTAAGGAAATATGCAAAGGCCAGGGCATTTTGATCAGTCATTTCCCTCAAAAATGTTTCCAGTGTGGTGGGAGTAAATGCAGACAATAATGAAGCATGTACGAGAACTCAGAGTCAGGACTGGAATTAAGACCGTCATTTGAATTACTGTCAAGCATCGCTTAGCGATGGTAATGGTTTGAGACCTTCATGGATAGGGAATGTCATTCATAGGGATTGGAAATGGCATCATTTTTTGAATGTCGTATAAGGTGTGCTTAACCAGATCCTACATGGTAGAGCCTACTGCACACCTACTATCTGGATAGGTAATATGATATGACTTGTTGCTTCTGGGCTGCAAAATCTATCTGAACGCTGTAGGGAATTGTATCACAATGGTATTTGTGCTGATAAACATACGTAACACACAAAAGGTGTGGCAAAAATACCAGGTGATAGGAATTCCTCAGCTCTTCATGATCTTATGGGAACACCATCACACGTATGCGTCATGGTTAATGGAACCGCACTGTGTAGTGCATGACCCTGCTGCAGTGCAGGACAGAAGAAACTGGGACCTCTGCTGCCCGAGCCTGGCAGTTACGATACTCACATTCCTTAAGACATCAAAATTTCGGAATTTATTTAAACAGGGTTCAACCTGTGACCTTTGGTGCACATTGCTTTATCACTGGCAAAGAATGAGGGGTCTGAAGATGGTCAGGAAAGGCAGAGGAGCCCGAGAGCCTGATGAGGGCACTGGCAGCTGTGAGACAGGTGGTGGGCATGGGTGGCGCACACTTGGCAGCCATGGTGTTTGGCTCAGAAAACAGTAATAACTTATCATTTTCTCAAATGTCTTATTGTTGTGTGCCATATCATTGAGAGATAAATAGCTTCTTCCATACATTTAAATAGACAAATAGGTCCATCTCTAGCTTTAGTTTTCCCCCAACTTGCCTGTCAGGGTCAGACTGGCTACTTGCTATCCCCGACTAGCTATCCTTTCCCAAAACCTTATCTTTTCACTTGAGCTCTTCCAGTTCAAATCCTTGGCCTGTTCCCAAATTTAGAAAAAAAGGCTATTGAGCGTTTTTGTTGTTGTTGTTTTTTAATTTTGCAGCCCTTAAATTATGTGTTTCATTTCTGATCCTAAACCAAGAGTTGCTAAAGGTTGTTCTGAATCTGGAACTTTATAAGACTCGTGGGTCTTCTCCTTCATTTCTAAAGGAAAAACGGAAGCGGACTAGGGAAAGAAGGGAAGAAAGTGAGGATATATTTTTATAAAGAAACTGGAAAAAATTCTTTTTCTCTCTGGACTGAGGATTGAGCCCGGGGCCTTCACACTAAGCTGCATCCACAGTACCTCCTCCCTATTTTTATTCTGAGATAGGATTTACTAAATTTCCCAGGCTGGGTTCAGAGTTGCACTCCTCTCTGCTCAGCCTCCCTTTTCAAAGTTTTGTCTTTAAAATGTATTTTTAAGTGTCCTAGTTATGAGTGTGGACTCAAAAAAGAAACAGAAATAGAAACAGGCAGCCCCCAAGTATTTTGTATAGGGGAGAAAGGGGTGGATTGCAGAGGCACAGAGATGGAGAAGTCTAAGAACAGCCACCCCAAGGGACTGAAGGCTTTTTTGAAAAGGCTGGATGTTTTTCACTATAGCTTATGGGCACTCACATAATACTTACAAGCTTACCTTCATCGTAATTCCTTGTTTCTTTGTATACAATCACAGATTCTTTTTAGCCTAAATCTTCCCTCACTCTCCTGCAAGTACACAGCCTTCAAGGCAGCTCATCTTCTGAAGGAACAGAGATCACATCAAAACATTTCATATTCCTCCCTCAGTCTTAAGTGTGGAGAATACAATGGCAAACAGTGCACACAGGAAGATTTGAATGGCACTGTACATTATTACTAAGCCTGGAGGTTCTGTCTCCAGTGCAAACTCAATGAACTGTCTTTCCAGAGTGGCTTCCTTTCCTGGAGAGAGTTCAAGGCTGGGGATGAATAGACAACAATGGATTTGTGACCGCAAGAATCACATAGACTGCCATTGTGCTGGAGATGATAAGAGCTCTGCTGTTTCAGGTTTCTTTGCAACTCTTTCACCAAGTTTATCACAACTTTTCTCCCAGCTTCCTGGAATAATACTGCTTCACTGACAGGAAAATAAATGAAGAGATACTATAAAGAAAGTATGTATCAAATCCTGAGTTTTCTAAAATTTAAAAAAAGAATAATTAAGATCCTTAGTTAAATGACGAGTAATAAAAGACAACACTCTCACAATTTTACAATAAATCTCAATACCAGGTAGACTTTTATCCTGCTTGAATTAAATGAACTTTGATAGCAAATGCTGTTTGGGTTTAGAAAAACCTTTGAGTTCTGATCTTCTGTTCTCTTCACTGCTTCCTTCAGGACAATATTCTGACCGTCTTATACTTAGTCTACTCATTAATGCTGGCGGCATTGTGTTACAGTCACAAAGCTGTGTTTGGGGGTCCTCTACATTCAAACGCTCCTTGCCTGGAAGTTCTTAGTCCATTAACTTTTGTCAGTGTGCCCATCAGCCGAGGCATCACGCCCCAGCCTGAAAGGAAAGCTCTCACTGCGCAGTGTTCTGTTCACTACAACATGCAAAGCCAATGATCTTGCTTAAATACCACTGACATAAAATAAAATGCCCAGTTCTACCTGACAGTGGAGACTTACTGTCAGAAAGAAAGGCAGGTTATAGCCAATCAGATCTGAGCAGTTCTCTTGTGTATTTTCATTCTTTTCAAAAGTGTCCAATTAACTTCCAAAACCTCACCTTGACCAGAAATAGAGGATAAGATAATAACAGCCAAAAAAGCAAGAAAGTGAAGGAGTTTTCTGGTAACAGGTGTGCTATGAGAGAATAGATTCAAAGCCTGCCCAGATATCAAGACCTTAACATCTCACAGTCCGAGGAGCGTGACTTCAAGACCCTAAATGAACTGACTGCCTGCATTAGTGCTATGAATGCACTTGAGTGGGAAATGCGTGCAGCTAATCTACACCACATATCACATGGAAAGTAAATAATGAATCTAGTGAGTCTAGTTTGCAGGACTATTGACAATAGCCAAGGAAAGAAAATAATTAGTCTCCATCAGTGGGTGAATGGGTAGAGAAAAAGTATGTACATGCAATGGAAAACTATTTGGCCACAGTAAAAAAAAAAAAAAAGATAATCTTTTCATTTGAGATAACATGGATAGAACTGGAGATCATTATTTAAAGTATTTCAGAGATAGAGAGACAAGTACCAGATGATCTGACTCAGATGTGGAATTTTAAAATGTTGATCTTTCCGAAGCTGAGAACAGAAAGAGGTTAACGGAGGCCGGGAGGTTTGGGGTGGGGAGGAGCAGGGACAGGGTGACCAGTGGGCACAATGTCGAGTTAGATGGGAGCAAGAGATTTTAACGTGCCACTGCACAGTACAGCAACCACAGAGAGCAATATTGTACCGTACACTTGAAAAAGCCAGAGGAAAGTCTTTTGAAAGTTTTCTCCATAATGAAATGACAGGAACCTCACTTAAACATTGCACGGCACACACATCTATCCAAACAGTTTGGTACTTCATTAATATGTACATTATTCATGTTTTTATGTATCAGTTAAAAAATAAAGTAATAAAATAAATTGTACGTCACTGTCTCATGTTGAAGGGAGACACTTGTTTGAGACTACATTCCCTTTGCCAGTGTTCTTCATTATTATTAGATATTTACTAATAATTTATTACTAGATATTTAATATTAGTTAAGATTTTAATGTTCAATTGTTAAAATCAGGTGAAGAGTCAACATTCTAGCATTTTTGTTTTAAGATGGGAAATCAATTATGTGTTCATATCTATACTTATTTCCTTTATTAATACAATAGCTATATTGTCTCCTAGAACAAAACATTAAGGCATCACTTAAGAAGGTAAGTGTTGGGGCTGGGGATTTAGCTCAGAGGCACAGCGCCTGCCTGGCAAGCATGAAGTGGTGAGTTTGATTCCCGGTACCAGACAAAAAAAAAAAAAAAAAGAAATTAAGGGTGTTTTTATTTAGCTTAAGCCAGCACTTACACTGAAGACATCAGTGTCACCCCACGTCTCCCTGGCGACCTTTGTGAATTCGTTTAATTAAGTGCCCATCGCTTTCAAGGAACTTGTTTTAGTTACTTTTCTCGCTGCAGAGACAAAATACCCAACACCCAAAGTTAAAGGGGAAAAAATTTATTTAGCTCAAAATTTGTAGAGGTTGCAGTTCACAATCGGCTGGCTCCAAGGCAAGGCGGAGTGACAGAGCAGCTGCAGTTCATGGCAGTGGAAGACAGCAAAAGCAACAAGAAGAAGAGAGGGGACAAGCCGCTTTCTCTCCATTATATTTACGCAGGCTACCTGACCTAGGGCGGTGTAGCATTCGCACTCTTAATCCCAGCGCTGGACCGTGAATCAATTCATCCACCTCTGAAGAGCCTGCTCCCCTGAGACTGCACGAGTCTCTGGGAGGACGTCTAGACGCAAACCACAAGAAGACTTCACTGGTGGTGCTGCCTGTGCAGAAATCCCAGGTTCTTCTTCCCTAAGCAGACTGCGTCCAGATTGTGCTATGGCTCTGGCAGCCGGAGGGGCCAAGACCTTGACTCCCAAGGAGCTGCAGCCTTTGAAAGATGCGAGAACATCGAGCTGCCCCAGGGACCCAGCAGGCCTAAGGGTTCCCCAATTGCTTTTCAGTAATGAGCACATAACCTGTTTCAATATGTTTCATCTTATTAATTAATGTATATCATTATATATCTTTGCAATAGTGCAAGTTGAGGAATAATCTTAACACATTCTGTAAGATTTAGGGATTTTGAAAGTAAACTGTACTGTGAGTTCATCAATATTCTTGCAAGACCTGCCTTCCTAAATGGTATCAGTGCAACCAGAAATGTGCAAGAGCGCATGTAATGAGGAAAACTCTAACAAGGCCCAGAAGCACATGTCTGAAACTGTCCTTCTTCCTAGAATCTAAGTATACTGAGACAAGAAGATGCTCCTGAACAGTCATAAACAACCCTGTCTGTTTCATTCACTGCCGTCTTAAACCTGTCTCATTCACACGCTTAGATCACAGTCCAGGATATAATAGGTGATGGAGAAATATTTCTTTATCAAATTCTTTTTTATCCAATGTTTAAAAACAAACACCAAACTTCTCATGTATTTATATGAGAATGCCTATCTATATCTGTGTGTGTATATTCGTGTTTGTGTACTTACATAAGTTATATAGATATATTTTAAAGTCTTCAACTCAATTACTTTTGGGCTATGGCAAATAAGCAAAGCTTTTCATTTTTGTCATCACTGTCCAACAGCTATATAACAGGTGTTGCTTTGGTTTTGCATTTTTGTATTTGGCGTTTTCTTTAGAGGACTTGAAAATGCAAAGCTGCATATTGGGAGCCTATGGAAAGACCAGAAGAGTAGGTGATCCCCTTCTGCTAAGCACAGTTGAAAGACTCAGAAATGCACCGTTGAGCAAAGCTGGGCCCACTCACTCTGTCTGAAAAGGGAAGAGGGGAGGGGAGAGAGAGGAGGAAGAAGGGGAGGAAGGAGGGAAGGGGGAAGGGAGAACACTGAGGTCAGCTCACTTAAGTGGTTTGACTCTAAGCTGAAATCTGTCAGGTTGAGGTACAGCAGTTATATCCAGCCTGGAGCTGAGGAAGCAGAGCAAGCCAGCCACAGTGAAGACAAAGAAACAGATCTGATGGGAAAGAGACAGAGTCTGGTCTCTTCCCTGTCCACATTCCTGAGGTCTACATTACGGTCTTGCCTCTAACTTTAGAAGATATCCAATAGATGCTGCTGAAAATAGAGTCTTGTTAATTGTAAGAAAAAGTTACAAATTACGCAGTTCACCCATACAGCATTTTCAAAAAGAAATTAAAGTCACTGTATGACAAATAAAATACAACTTAAGAGGGCCGAGGATATAGCTCAGTGGTAGAGCACATGCCTAGCACATATGGGTCCCCAGGTTTGATCCCTAGCACAATACACAGAAAACAAACAAACAAACAAGAAATCAGAAAAGCAAAGTAGTATCAAGGTCTGATACTGAATGAAATTATTATTCCAGAAAAAATAAATGAAGAAAACCCTCACAGTCACCGCTTAATTGTCTGGATATCAAAGCAAAGAAGAAAGCAGCCTACTGAGTACTTGTTTTAACTGAAAGAACCAAATTCAACACAGAAAGACAAAAACATAAATTTTCAACAGAACTCTTAGTCATTTTTACAAATGAAATAATAGATAATTTAATGTATTATTCATAAATATTATATATATGTGCTTACCCATCTATCTATTATCTATCTATCATCTATCTACCTATCTATCTATCTATCTATCTATCTATCTATCTATCATCTATCTATCATTTCAATATCCATAGAAGACTGTGCAGGATCCTCAGCAAATAAAAAACTCCATAATGCCTGAGTCCCTTTAATAAAATGTTGTAGTATTTGCACACAACCTATGTGTCTCCTCTTGTAAAGTTTAAATCATCTCTAGATGACTACTTATTTTGTGATCCATTATAATTTGCTCAAAAATATTTTATTGTTTGATTGCTTCACGTAAATATCTGCCCTTTAATCTTGGGTTCCTCTCCATTCTGTGTTTTACATAACCATTCTAATATGTTTAATTCCATAAAGTCAGTGTTGTATGTATTCTTACAAAATGGTAGCCTTTTTAGGCTGCATCATAAATGTAGAATAAACTGCAGTATACCTATTTTTGTTTACCTAGCATTATATGTGTGATACCTGTCTTTGTCTTTGTAATTGCACATGGCTTCTAATTACATATTCTAAATAAGCAAAAAAGTGATATATTGCAACTTATTCTATATTTATGATGTCATAAAAATACAGCAGCCTATCCAATTAAACATATTTGAATGGTTGCCATTATAAAACACATCTTATAAAGGACAGAAACACAAGATTAAGGAGCAGGCATTCATGCTAATCAATCAAACAATAAAGTGAGCATGGACCATATATTGGTATATGGAATGATAATTCAATAGCATGTTCACCCAACTTATTATATCAAACATGTTTTTTTAAATAGTCAAAATTTAGAATATCATAATCAGATTACTTTGCAAGTGTCCCTTGTTTTATTTACTTTTGTACTTACCCATTTGTTTATTTATGTATTTATATTCTTATTTATGTTTACTTATTCATTTATTTATTTTCATTTTAGAGAATGTGAACCTGGGCATCAGACCATGTACCAAAGGTTTAGCTTTCTCAAGAAAAGTCATCTCAAATTCATTTCCAAAGGCTCATAGTTTTTAAAATATCACCCTTATATTACACACAACGTTTGCTGAATAAGTGACATTTGCACTTAAATTACTTATGTTTACATTAAAATTCTAATTTATCTATGTATTGCACTTAATAAATAGCAATATCATTTGAATATTTAAATGACCTAAATAAGGTAAATTGTAAAATAGGTTTAGTTTTATCCATCTGTCTGCAAAAACTCTCACTCAAATTAATATTTAATTTTATGTGAATTAGTGCTTGTGCTTGCTCTCCACATCATAATCATTAATTAACAGTTTATATTTTTAAGAACAGTCCTAGAATATAAATAATAAAATGCTGTCACCCAAGTAGGAAAGATCCCATTCTTTGGCACTGATTAAAGGATTAGCATACATTTTTAGTCAGAAACAAAATCTAGTCAAATAATGTATCTATGAAATTTATAAATGCATTAGTGCATAAAACCATCTTTTACTTACCAACATAAAGACATTTTTAAATAAGAAAGTTATCTTGATTTTTTTTATGCAATGAAAATACAATTTTGCTAATATCTTAGTTCATCTTCAATGAATTTTGCATATTAGGAATCATTCAGAATTAAGCTGTAAGTTCTTATTACTTCCTAAAGTATTTATTACTGTTCTGGGCTTACACATAATTTATAAATTGTACATTCATCTAAATAAGTTTCTATCAGCATCTAAAAGTCAACATGAAATTAATACTAACTGAATTTATTTTAAATGCTGAAACATGTTATGTGTATTTCATATAAGACATTAATGTGTGTTATATTAGAATTTTTGTTACATAGCATAATTTTTTAAATCTGAGTCACTTTTCTACAGCATTTTATTTGCACAGGTTACCATTTCCATAATTCAATAGTAATTAATGGTTTTCATAATTAACCTAAATTCATGTGATTATCGAATTTCAACCTGTAATTATATTGTCTAATTAGGAAATTATGATGCAGAGTGAAATAATTATGAAAGGTGATGACTTGAAATAAAATCTGTCCTAAACTATCCTTTGTTTACTTAGCAGAACATATGATTACCAAATTATATCGTATTCTCTTCCCAGTGATGTATCTTTGATGGAAACCAAATGACAGGCATCCGCACTGCCTCCTCCCTGAAAGATTGGGAAGGGCATACTCTCTCCAAGAAGGTGGAAAAGAATCAGTCTCATTCTCCATTCCGTTTTTCACCAGAATGAAACAGAGGGAATGAATGGGGAAACGGGGAAGCGCAACATGCTTTGTTAGAAAAGCATCACAGTTTTAGGAAAGCTATCTCATCTCTCTGCATCCTCATCTCTGCCTGAGTCTGTCTCCTTCTACCCTCCTCCCTCCCCTCGCCCTCCCTTTCCTCCTCCCCCTCCCCCTCCCTCTCCCTCTCCCTCTCTCTCCAGGAGTCAACATTGCCACTAAAACTCCTAGAACTAAATACAAACTATATTATTTAGTGGGAAGAAGAAAGGGAATAATTTTCTGTTACTATCTTACCAATCCTCCCATTGAAGAAGCACTGCCATCTCTAACCGTTTTCCTACAGCCGGCAACATCAGCATGGTGTGGTCTCTGTCAAGGTCACAGTGGCTTCACACGACCAAGCCTGGACATCCCACATGCAGGCTCGTTCCGAGACCTTCCCTCTTGTGTGAGAGCTTCCCAACATTCATTTGTGTGATAACAACTTGTGTCTCACCAGTGTGTTTGAGAATCAAGTGAGAAAGTATTCATGAAGTACTTTGGAGCTATAAAAGGTTATAAAATCCAAGAGATATTTGTTAGTGCCTTAGAGACTTAGCAGCCATAGGATAGGATTAGACACACTTTCAATATGCCCTCTCTTCGGGACCACTGATATTTCCCAAGAGAAATTCTGATATGTTGATACATCCCTCCTTCTCCATATATACAACCTGGGGAAATTGCTCATTCCCATCTGTGCTCTACCCACAGGTATAGTTTTCAGTTTTCATCTTGGTCTGTTGTGAAGATGAGGTCTCTTCACTACTCAAAGTTCAAAGGCTACATATTTCATTTTTCTTCCCTGGCACTATTGAAATATTTGTTATATAGTAAATGTCCAATCAATATCTGTTGAATAAGTGAATAAAGAACCAGGGAAGATATCTTTGTACAGCAGAGTTTTATCACTACCTGATCTCTTACAAATTTACACTGTGAGTCATCCAGAAGTCATAGCTGTAATGAGAATCAAGGTAGGATTAAAATTCCAGATCCAAGAGAAAGTATCCCTCCTGCACAGAATTATATTGTTGATTTTAGGAAAAATAATTCTTGAAATTTTAAGTAAACAAATTTCTATAACTATGATACGAAATGTCACCTCAACTTCAATCTTACAAATAAAATTACAAATTAAAATTTTAGAAGAAGTAAACACATACATTACACTACCCACATGAGTCTTACTTTGCCTTTAAAGAAATTAATAAAAGATGTGGTTACTGTATTTATTCTTTCTAGAACTTCTATCCTTGAGAAGTCTACAGTGGCACAGGAGGTATTTTGGGGATGAACATGAATGTGATTATGTGCCAAGATGTTAATGTATTACTCTCTGTAAGATGCAAAGCAGATCCAAGCATCTGGGGTTATGGAAATTGTTAAATGGAAATCAGATTATTATATGACAGGAGATTTGCCTAGCTTGAAGAGTCCTTGAAAGCATCTGTAGCCTTCTTTTATAATGTGTTCTTAAATTTGGTCTTTGAGAGTTGATTCCCATGGATTTCAACATAACTTAGTCCAGTCCACTGACGAGTCATTTTTAAAAAATCTCTTCCTTTCTGGTCTGTTTCCTTCAAAGTCTGTAGAACAGAAACAGCAGATCATGTTTTAACTGAAGAAAACCTTCTGCCGAAAAGAACTTTCTATGAGGGAAATTACAAGTTATTTTCCAAAACTTGGATGTGATATTTACTTGAGCAAAACTTTTTAATTGTGTTCCTTTATTATGATATTCAGAAAAATCAAATGCATAGATAATTATGACTCAGTGATATTGTCTTCCTGCTAGTTTCATATTGCAACTACTGTTGTTCTCCAATAACAAAGCCCAAAACTGTTGGATTAGGGAAAACAGATCTTGAAATTTGAGACTTACTACATTTGAATTTCTGCTAAATATTCAAGCTGCAACAGTAACAAATAAATAAAAACAACAGTCTCAACATTCTCTTTTTTCAAAAAGTTACACAGAAGTTGTTAGTCCGATGAAATTGCTAAACACAAATTTGCTTTATCAAATAATTGAGGAGTTTGTGTTCACAACGATATCTCTGGACTTATAATGCATTATCCTCCTTTTAGTAGACTGTTACCTTATACAAGCCAGGCAGAAAGGAGACATGGTCTGAGAAATTGCCCCTCCACATGGTTCACAGAAATTATTGTTAGCTGACAGTCTGATATAAATATATCTTGGCTGCTGACTTATGTGCACTTTGCTAGATGTCGGTTCTCAGAACTGTGCTGATGGTTTAGGACAAAGTCAAGAAAGTGTATAATGAAGAATTCTGTGCGATGCTCCAGGAGCACTAACATATGATCATTTGGAAGTTACTTGTAAAATTTTCTTTCATGCTAACCTTTGATTTTACTTCATAATAGATAAACAAGTGTGATAAAAATGAATGAAATAAACTAGTATAACACTTTGGAGTATCATTTGACCAGGTTTTCTGGGTAGAAGGTAATGTCTTACCAAGAACAGTTTATTACAAACACCAGATTCCTTAAGAGAAGATTCATGCTTTACCTTCATATTCTTCACAGTGTCTAGAAGAGGGTCAGGAATGTTGCAGCCCGTCACTGAGATTACGCTCCCATCACACCTCTGCTGAGAGTACAACACATAGGAATGCATTAAGTGCCTTTGAGTCCCAAGAGGGAGATAAGTCAGAAGTACTACACCTATAAAGGCAAACCTATTTGGAAAACTACGCTCAAAAATATTAAATTGTTAGATGGCAACAAATGAAAGTAGAACACCAAAACCAAAAGGACTATATAAGTTATCTTCCAATTTCAGTAACCCTAACCCTAAAATAGAAAATTACTGTTCTATAGTTTCATCTGAAGCTCCAGCCACTCAGAGATGCCTTATGGGGGTGGTGGATTAGACTGTGAAGCAGTGCAGATGGCTGGATGTTGGGAGGTGGGCCCTCGTCACTAGCAGCATGACCTGGAAGTGCATGTCTACAGCTCTGGCTCCTGGTTTTCTCTCTGCTTTCTTTCTGCAGAGGACCTGAGATGAGCAGCCATGCTGCCCTACTTTGAAGCCAGCTAACTATGGACTGAGACCTTTACACACCGTGAGTTAAAATAAGGCTTTCCTCCTTAAAGTTAGAGTGTTGGCTATTTTGTCCCAATGACAAGGAAAGTGACTAAGATATACTATACTCGGTCATATACATATAACACAAGGAAGAGGAAAACATGCTTCTGAAAGCTAGCAAAGAATTGCCAAAAGCCCGGAATTGGAAAATTTTCCTTTGTATGAAAGGTTGGTCCCAGAAGTTTAGAGAGAGGAAGACCAATAAAAAGCGATGGTTTGGCAGTTTTTTGTTTGCCTTGAATTTTTTTCTTTTAGAGAAATAGCATTTAAAGGACCTATAGACTTTTATAGTACACCAAGAGATGAATTTGGCCAATTAAAAGAGAGAAGAAACAAGCTGATAAACAAAGGACAACAACATATCTACAAGAAAACTAGGCTTGTTCACTCTTGGGTTTGTATTAAACATCAAACTAAGAAAAAAGTACAATAAGTAAGTTAACATTAGGACGAGAAGTTCTTCCTCAGTGATAGATAGAAAAGTAAGGAACTATTTTTTTGACACATGGAAATCATTTAAATATTTTGTTCATATATGAAAAGTAAACAAAATTAACCTTAATTAAATTTAATCTACGTATGAAAAATAATTACATTTATCCTCTATGGCTAGAAAATAGATCTGGGACCAATGATTAGAAATCATAGAAGAAGGAATTTTACTCCGAGGGAAAAATACACAGCAATTTGTTTTAAATGAACATGTCATAGAACAGCATTTCCCAATACGTCTGAACCATGCCACGCAGCGGGAGGTCCACATCAGGCAGACAAACAGCCTAGGTTTCATCTGCGTTTAGAGCCACTTCCTTAATTCTGGTTACTGCCTGAGCTCTGATCAGCAGCTGCATTAGATTCTCATAGAAGCATAAACCCAACTGTGCGCTGTACAGGGGAGGGATCTAGGTTGTAGGCTCTTTATGAAAATCTAATGCCTCTTGATCAGAGGTCAAGCAGAAGAGGTAATGCTAGTGCTATTGAATGTAACTATTATGCATGACAAACATATTAATAAAAAAGAAATCACAACCACCACTCCCCGTGGAAATATTGTCTTCCATGAAACTGGTTCCTGGTGATAAAAAGGTTAGGGACTGGTGACATAGAGCAACTTAGGAGGCACAGATTCTCCATTATTAGTTTAAAGGTCTTGTGCTTATCAGTTCTGTTATAGAAAAAAGTCATCCTTTAAAGAGATGCTTTGAGATCCTTCAGTTCATAAGCGTGTTGATTGGGTGCTCATGCCATAACGTGTGCCTCCCTCAAACCTTGTTATGACATTGGCACATTACCTGTCTGAGGTGGAAAAAAAAACAATGAAATGCTTTGAGCAATATTGTTATTGCAGACATTTGAGGAATGAAATGTGGGTGAAGAGGGCAGATTTGGGATATAGTGGAGATCAACCAATGGGCCATTGCTAGATTTTTGGTATGAGGGATCCAGATCATACCAGGACTCCCTGTACCAATAATATTGTTCTACCAGTGTCCGCACACTCACGGTGCTCATTGCTTACATACACTGTGTATTTCATCTTTTCAAAGCCCCAGAGAACACAACCTGCTGCTCCTTATTTTACAGATAAAATGTAGAGGAATGAGAAAAGCAAGAGACATTTTGAAGGACGTCTTAGTTACTTTTCTCAGTGCTGAGACAAATACTCATCCCTCAGAGTTATAGGTGGAAAGGTTTATTTAGCTCAGTTTGTACAGGTTGAGTCCATAACTGCTGGTTCCAAGGCAGAGAGGCACATAGAAGAGGGGTGTCACAGAAGAGAAATAGTCCATGGCAAGCAGGCAGGTGAAAGCACATTAACTGTCTTTCTGCCCATTATATTTTGTACAGGCTGTCACCCTAGAGCGGGTACAGCACTCACATCCTTATCTCTAGCTGGAACTGTGCCAAACCAATCAGTGGACTGATTTAGTAGTCACACACTCTTGATCCCAGCACCACGCATTCCAGACCCGGTCTCCTCTGAAAAAGCCCCACCTATGACTGCATGAGGCTTTGCGCGGACACCTGGACACAAGCAGTAACAGACACTATGCATAGATTAATTAATATGTTACTGCTATTGAAACAATGGACTGAGGCTAAGGTTATTTGATTTGATTTATTCTGCTTCCTATACTGCATTACAGCGTAGCTCTAACAACCCACGGCAACGTAGGACTTGCTGGGTGTTACTGAGTACTGGATCTCAAATGTTACCACTTTTATCTAGTAATTTCTCTCTTCCTCAAGTTGTTTTACTGTGGATTATCTCCATTGTGTTCACAAATATTGATAATGTAGTTCTTGGTCACTGGGTGAGGCACAAAGTAAGGTTCTCAGCAATAAGAGATAAATTAAATAATCGAAAGGAAAAAGGCCAATCACGATGCTCTTTAACAGTGCACCGGTTAGAGACTGGCTTATGTAATTATTTTGAATGAGTACATACAGAGGAACCATATTTGGGCAGAGTGGTGGTATGTGTCTGTGATTCCAGGACCCTGGGGGGCTGAGATGAGAGTATTGCAAGTTTGAGCCTGAACGGAGGAACTTAGCAACTTAGTGAGAATCCATTCCCAAACAACAAAGGAACCTGCACATATAACTCAGTATGAAAGCTCAGCATTTAATCCCCAGACAGAAAAAAAGTAAAAGGAAGAAAAACAAAGTGAAAAAAGACTTCTGAATTTCTAAGGTTGATGCCAAAGTTTTTAGCAGCACCACTAGCTTTCAGTTGAGTACTTTTGGCAGAAGGTTTAGGGGGAATCATTACAAATTTACTTTGTTTTAGGCCACTTTTAGACTTCGACATCTGCTAGTGATTCTATCTGAAATTCCCTAACTCCTCACCTTGTGCAGGTCCCTTGCAGTGCTTTACCTCATCCTCCTCAGCAGCACTGTTTCTGTGAAGCCTCTGTCATAGTGTGTATTTCATACACCCTGCATTTCCCATAGCAAAAGACAGCTTGTTTGCATGTTTTGCTTCTCCTCCTCAGTGATTCCCTTCCTCTAATTCTCAGAGTTGGACATAATGATTACATCAGGGTTTGTTCAGATGAACAGCACAGAAGTGACAGAGGTAAATGTGAAATCATTCAGGTGCACAGGGAGAAGGAAGGGTGGGTTAACCTTCTCCACCTCTGATTTCTTTGAAGCTTATTCCTGTAGCTGGTATAACATACCACACTGAATCATCACAGGATGTTTTCCCATATGAGTGATCATTAAAATGCATGGTGACTGTTTAAAAACTTATTACAGTAACGGACACATCGCCATTAATGTCCTTCTAAAAATGGGTCCTTCACTCCAAAATTACGTATCTTGTGGTTCTTTCCCAAGCTTATCTAGTAGTCCTCTTTCATAAATGTACTCACTAGGTGTGATCAAACTTTTGGTGAATGGTGTTACCCAAGGAAAGGCAGGCTCTTAAAAATATTACAGGTATATCCTCATCCATCTTATTCATTAGGTATGGCACTATTCAACTTCGGGCTTTTCCTCAAAGTCAAAATAACCATGTGTCTTGGTTATTTTTTTCTCGTTGTTGAGACAAAATACTTAACTCCCAAAATGAAGGAAGGAAAGGTTTATTTAGCTCACAGTTTGTGGAGGTTTTAGTCCATACTTGGTTGGCTCTGAGGCAGAAGATAGCAAAGCAACAAGAGCCAAGGGGGGAATGGCAGCCGAACAGTAAACAGCCAGAGCAAACCTGGAGGAATGGCGGCAAGCAACTTTTTTTTCCTGCCTTACTTTGTAAACAGGCTACCCCCACCTAAGGGGCATGTAGCTCTCACATAATCTTTGCCCTCCTCTTCCACAGGCTCAGGATGTATACAAAGTAGGTATCCTGGCTTCCTGCTGAGTTACTTAGCCAAACCTCTAAACTCCCCAAGTTGACACAATATTTCAACCATAACACTTTACCCCTTGTCAACTTGGCAACCAGATATATTTTTTTTAAACCAGTTTTCAGGTACAAAGACATGTTATTACATTAGAACCGTAACATCTTGACCCCCAAACATTTATGTATTTTTCTTTATGTAAAAGGCATTTAGTCCATCTGCAAGAGTTGTCAAAGTCCTAACAGTTTTAGCATTGCTGAAGAGTCTAAGTGCCAAATCTTTGAGATGAAGGCAAACTCTTAGCTGTGACCCCCTGTACAAATGAAAAGTTAAACACTTTTAACATTCAATGGCACAAAATAAGCAGTACCATTCCAAAAGGTACAAACAGGGGAATACAGAGCATTGGGACCAAAGTAAGTCCAAAATCCAGCAGGGCTAACATGTCCTGTAATTCCACATGCAGTATCTGAAGCAACTTGTGGCACATTGTGAGCTCCAAAGGCTTTGTATGAGTTCACCCCTATGGCACTTTCAGTGGTTACAGCTTTCGTGGTTTCTCTCTTAGGCCCATTTTGCTCCCTCCTTGCAGCTTTGCTCAGACGATCCACAGTCCTGGCTTTTTTAAACTTTTGAGGTCTCCAGGGCACCTTTTGTTTTATATTCACAGCTTCACATATTGCCCTCTCAGGGACACACTGCCTGGCCTTCCAGGCCTTCTGAAATCTGGGTGGAAGCCTCTTTAACCTCAGAACTCTTGTATTCTCCATGCATCTAAAGCCAGGGCCACGGGGATGACGCCAAGGTCTGCTGCGACCTGGAGCAGTAGCCAAGCTTTCCTCTCTCTTGGCCACAGGGGTCGAGTGCCTGGATTGCTGGGCACTCTGCATCCAGTTCTGAGGAGCAGATTTTTTATGTTGCCGCCATTCTGGAACCTGGTGCGGTCGTCGCCGCCATTCTGGAACATGGTGCTCAGCAGCTTTCTTCTCAAGGC
>NW_004955526.1:3371562-3455698 GCF_000276665.1 Chinchilla lanigera | reverse complement strand
ATCCTGGCTTCCTGCTGAGTTACTTAGCCAAACCTCTAAACTCCCCAAGTTGACACAATATTTCAACCATAACACCATGAAAGGTAAATATTTTGAATCAATTTCAGACATCCAAGCAGCCATGACAGTGCAACAAAAAACACAAAAGGGACTTCCAGAACTGCTTCAAAAAGTGGCAATACCAATGAGATTAGCATGGTTAAAGTGACAGGGAGCAGTTTGAAAGGATTTAATGGCCATTTATCTTGTCTTGTATTACTTTTCTGGTAAACATTTGCCATATTTTTCCATCATACTGCATATGCTATGCTCAGCAGACTGATCATGACACATAGTTTATATTCAATTCAAATTCCAGAAAATTAACTCAAATATTTACTGTCTTCTGATCTTTAATAAAATTTAATGCTATAAATTATTATTTCAGTTCTAAAACAGAAATAAGCAAATAGTTTGGGGTCCACACAACTAAGAAATGTGTTTAAAACAAGCAGAAATTAAATCCACTAAAAATGTGGCAGCAAATTACAAGTCAATTAATAAAAACAACCGAACTACAGGTGGTTTGCTTGGTTCATTATGATTCTAGGTGTAGCGTGCAAGCTGCCTTTTTCCATTTCCAACTCCAATGCTTACCCTGGGCCTTTTGACATTTGTGTTAGCTTCTCTGCCTTCCGAGGCCTTGGAACTTTTGTGGCTCCTCAAGCATAGCTTGCTTGATGCTAAAAGCATAATTAATATTTTTTTAAGTATTTTATAAAGTGTATTTGTTTACATAGTTTAAGCTACTTAATTTTTACAAATATGTATTACTAAACCACAGTAATTCTTTCATGGATGGAAACATGTAGGAACTTGTATTAATAATATATAATATGTGCATATTTATCATATACAGTATTGTTAAGGAAAACTTTATTTTGATTTTATTGAACAACATGGACCTGACTTTTTTCTTAAGTGAATCTCTGTGGTTAATTTTAGGTTTAGTTTGGGGCTAAATTCATATAAGTAAATTGTACATATACAAAGAAGGCATTTGATGGGTTTTGGACATATGCGTACATCCTTAATACCATCACCACATCTAATAAAAGAGATATGTCCATCACCTTCAAGAATGTCTTGCATTCTTTTGTGGTTATTGTTTGGTTAGCTGGGTTTGTGGGAAAAAAGATAATTATTGGTGTCTTTTTAATAAGAATTTTTAAATAAAATCTATGTTCTTGATATATTTTAAAATGTATAATACTATATTGTCATATATATAATAACTACAGCATAAAATATATAATACTGTATTGTCATATTTATAATAACTACACCATGTCTCTCACACCAGTAGAAGTGTTATACCCAAAGGAAAACAATTTCCCATTCATCCATCCACCATTTTCCTCGATGTTAACACCATTCTATTCTGTTTCTGTGAGTTTGATTATTATAGACACCTCACATAACAAATGAGTTAATTTTTTTTTATTTGTTGACATTTTCTGTATGACCTAAAATATGGTCTGTTTTGGAAACTGTTGGATGACATGCTGAGAAGAATGTTTGTTCTGTGGTTGTTGGACACTGCACAGGACACTGTCATGGGCTCCAGGCCCTCAACTGAATCCTTTAGGTCTCCAGAGCCTAGATGGATGTCTTGCACTTGTCTACAGCTGACTCTAGCAAGCACTGACTAATACACTGAGCCTTGCAAAGAAGTATACTCTGGCAGTTGCAACAATACATATAAATCTAGAAAACATAATGCTAAGTGTTATAATTCAGTCACAGGGGACAAACCAAACACTATGATTTTAGTACAGTTGTTGGATGGAGTATTCTAGAGGCATCAGGGAAGTCCATTTGGTCTATAGTGTAGTTTAATTCTGAAGGTGCAAGTCTGTATAAGGATGCTAAAGGTTTTGGAGTGGGAGACCGAAGGGTATGTGCCGGAAAGGCCCCGGGACCAGTGCTGGAAGCTAAAGTGTCTATACGAAGCCTAAAGCATCTGTGTCAGACAGAGATCTGCAGTGTAAGCCAGAAGATGATGTCCAAGATGAAGATGAGGATTGAAGCTCCCCCAAAGGAAGGAAGCAGGCAACGTTCCTTTGAAGAAAAACTGGTGAAATTCTCATGAAGAAAATCAGCCACAACAAAACTCCTCCAAGGAAGATCAGTAGAAATCTTTCCCTCCTGCTCTCCTTTTATACTGTTCTGACTCAAATCAGCTGAGTGTTCCTACTCAAGTTGGCAATTAGTCAATTAACTACTACACTCAGTAATATTCTACTTTATGTGTATACATGATTTTATTAGTCAGTACACACATGGTTTATTTCCATATGATGGTTATTGTGGACAATGGTGGAAAGTATGTGGGGTTATCTCTTAGAAGATACCTCTTAGAAGACATACAAGTACAGTTAGGTATAGAGAAAGGTGCTTCTTACTAATCAGTAGAGAAATTCAGGTCCAAAACCACAGTATGATATAACTTGACATCTGTCAGCGTGGCTATTATCAAGAAGGAAGAGAGGACAATAAGTGTTCACAAGGGTTTGGAGAACAGGAAATTATTATTTGCAGTTGGATGAAATGTGAATTGGGAAACCTACTTTGGAAAAATGGAAATTCCTCAAAATATTAACAATGAACTATCATGGGATCCAACAATCCAACATGAGAGTATACAGCTTCCTAATTATTTAAGTACTATCAGTTCTTTAGGGGGTAGAAATGACATCTGATCTGTTTGTTCTCTCTACATAAAGTAATAATAGTTTGATTGTGAAATTAAAGGCATTTTGAAATAAGTTAAAGGAATGGAAATATGGAAAGTGATGAAAGAAGTCCTTGAATCTAAAGAAACAAATGTTACTTCTATGAAAAATATAATAAAAGTGAAGTGTAGAGTAGTATTTGGATGTTTAAAACTTTTTCCACTCTGTGCTTGAGGAGTCTGAGTGTGGGTTGGAATCTCACCATCTTTTAGAGCTTAATGCCTTATTCATATGTGGTCTCTTTTTCCTCTGAGGCTCCAGCATGCTTGTCCACCCCTGTCTTGCAGCAGCATACTCCAGGAGTGAAGCAAATGAACCCTAGAAGAGGTGATATTGCTAGGATTCATAGTCTGGCTCTGCTATATATTAAGTCATGTGACACTGAGCAAGATAATTTGTCTTTTAAAGTCTTAATTTCCCATACAAAAAAAGAGAAAAGCCAATAGTACCTACTTCATAGGAAACTTCAAAGAACTAAATTGAAGAAAATAATTTTTAGAAAGTACTTAGTAATGCTAAATGCTCAATATAAGTTAGCATTTGTTACCCACATTAGACTTACTAATAGATTCATCATCATCTTTTCAAAATATGATATGGCTTATTGCATGGTATCAGAGGGCCTACTTAGTTAAGGACCTTGCCTCTTCTTCAACTACTGTCCCACTTCAGGACAAAATTACATATGGTATGAGGTAAGTAGATACAACTGATGAGTCATAACAAAGGCAGAAATCATAACAATATATGTGCCAGTTATCTTTGGGTATTATTTTCCAAATAGTGTAGGTTTCCATGAACAAGAGTACAAAATAATTTCTTTGCAGACATGGCTGTCTAATTCATCTGTTGGCCTTGCAATTAGTACCTAGTGCAGACTTCAGTATGTAGATGGTTTGAGCACATAAATGTTGAGTTTAGATAAATACATCTCCTGACAGAGCAGCATTCAGAAAGCTATAGCAATGAATATATTTTTGGTGATGACCTCTGTCTACATTAATTTTTCTACTCTGTCAGGGATCTTTTAATACAATAACCTCTCCACATGATCAGCATTTCCTTTCTCTTCCCATTCTTTCATTCAACTAGTTTATATTAAGCATAGTCTGTGTTTTAAATGTTGTTTTTTTAGGATCCTAAAAATATAGATGAAATCATTGTCTAGAGCCTTAATACCTAAACTTTCTGCAGCATTGGAACACCTGGTAGCTTGTTAAAAATATAGACTCTCAGGCTGTAACCCAGGCCTCCTGAATCAGAGCTCGAATTTTAACAAGGTCCCCAGGTGTTCCACTACACAGTCAAGGGAAACACTGGACTCCACATAATAATGGCTTTGTTTATAGAAATACAGATGTCTGCAACAAAGTGGAAAGCCAGTAATATTGAACATCTTAACCCATTAAACACATCTTGTAACCTGAGAGATACCTTTCTGAATATGAACTTTTACAGAAGTACTATGCAATATCGCCACACAATACATTTTAATGCTGTGGCCACTACAATTCTAAATCATAACGTGTCATGATAAAGAAACACAGGTACTGAAACTGTAAGAGGTTGTTTGCTTTAGGCTACTGGTACATTTGAAGGAGACTTTATCAACCAATACCATTTTTGTCTTAGAAGAAATGCCCTTCATGAGTCTTAACAGTGACAAATTCTGCATGAAAGTTAAAAGGAAGAGATTTCCCAGAGCCAAAGACATTAGTGCTCCTTCCGTCCCGGAAGGTTGCAGTTCTGTTGAATTTCTGCCACCGGAAATGATGCGATGCGGCAGGAGTCCCACACGCGTAGCAAAGGCCCTTGCTCATCAGTGAGTCACGTAATCAGGAAAGTAAAAGTCATGGAGTCAAGAGACTAGCTGAGTCACGGATAGGGCCGGGGTAGCTCAAAAGCCAGACCGCGACCAAGCGGGAGCCTGAATCGAAAGGAACCTCCAAGTGCCAATGAGCCTCAGTCGAGGTGCCCGCTGGCGCCTGCTTACAGGGCAGGAACAGAGCAATGTGAAGGAGCCCAGACACCCAAGAATGTTGAGCTTTATGTGGTAATAATTTTAAAAAAAGCCATCTCAGGGAGGAAGCTGGGGCATCCTGGCAGGTAATGTGGGCTGGCATTGGGTCTTACACTACATCCAAGCAGCGCTCGGGCACAGTTTGCTAGTGGCAAATGCATTTGAATGTGATCTAATTAAAGCTCATTATAGTAATTATAATCAGATCAGAGGAAGGAAAAAATGTTGCCTATGGCTTTGCCACGTTTATTGATGCTCTGTCATCTGCTCTGGAACACGTTTTTCAAGGAACTTGGGGTACCCAGAGATGACTATTTTTTGTATATTTAAAATTTATGATAGGAACATTTTCTTAGTGTGCTTCTTATGTGGCATTTCCTGGATTAAGAGTCATGAAATAAAATCAGCAATAAATTAGGGAAAACATAAAACACCATGGGTACTGTGAAAATGGCCCAGGTCCAAGAATAGCATGCTAAAAAGCAAGCACTTTGCACTCCTTAAGCCCTCCTAAGTTTTCAACACCATTTTCTGCACTTCTTTAAAGAAAACCTTTGGTTATACATCATGGCAAGGACTTTCTCTCCCCTTGGGTCCCCTAGTTTCCTTATTTATATATTGATTTAAGAGCTGGCTAAAACAGGCTGACCACATGACAAGCAGAATGCCTTTTCAACAGACTGAGCAGGACACCAGCACTGCTGTGTTATACTCACACCACACCCAGATAGCAGCCTGTCACCCACGTAGGCAGGTGAGGTGTAAACAGCTTATACAAATCTTTTTACAGGCTTCGTTTTCATGCAAGAACAAGTGAAGAATTGTGAATCAGCATTCTGTATTAGAAAGATAAACACTACTATTCCTAGATTCATACCTTCAGCTGAAATAGTTTGCCAGTCTATTTACTGTGTCCAAAGCATGCTTTTCCACACCACCTTGCCTCCCTGTATGACTGTTTCCTCATCCAAATTCTATTTATTAAGGTCAAATGCAAGCCCTTTCTCAGAGAAGCCTTTCTGAATCCACCCCATAATTAGAATTAAGTTCTTCATTTTTCCACTTAGAAAAACTCCTTTATTCCACAGAGATATTAAAAAGAAGTTCACTTCTTAAATTTATATCCACTGTTTTGTTGTGTGTAATGCAGTTCAGCCTCCGTCCCACATGACCCTGGCAGGAGTCCTACAGTTCTGTGTGGCAAGTGGCCTAGCCTTACCTAGCAGAATCTAGCAGGAGACACTTTCCCTCTTTGGCTCCATCATGCCATCACCACTACTCACAGCACTAGAGAGACGTTCAACCAATATTAGATAAGTAATGAAATATATGTGAGCAAAGGAATGGGAAATAAGGAGTACTTTCTATTTCAAAAGAGAAAATTAATTCTAAATGAATAGATTTGTGGGTGAATGACTCTTATGCAAGTGTGTGCCCAGAATAAACTTGTCAATATGAAGCTAATTCTATGCTAGTGGTTCCATCCCTGAAGAAGTTATAGGACACAGATGCTTATAACCAGTGCAACTGAGAGTCATCTGAAGCAAGGACATTTTTACAAATTCCTTGGGCCCCAGACCACTGACCTACTGTATCAGAGTCTCCAAAGGGATGGGATGGCTTAAAAGTTCAAGTTATTATGACCCTAAAATATGACCAGCGTCCATATCTAGGCTGTACTCTTGGGCAACTGCAAGTCGCTCCTGGTTGTCTCTCAGTGGTTGTTGCGGCACCAAGCTTCTTATCCCTGTAGCATTAAGCCAAGTACAGAAGAATCAGTATTTCAGTGCTTTTAACAAAATGCCTAAGATTCGCTCTGCTGCAACCAGACTGGATTTGATTAACAAGTTCTTTCCCTCAAAACTAATTCTGAGCCAGGTGTGGTGGTGCATGCCTGCAATCCTAGCACTCAGGAGGCTGAGGCAGGAGGATCATTGCAAGTTCGAGATCAGCCTGGGCTACAAAGTGAGCTCAAGGCCAGCCTGAACTGCATAGTGAGACCCTGTCTCAAAAAGACAAAAAAAAAAAAAAAAAAAAAAAAAAAACAACTAATTCTGAGACCAATGATACCTAAGCTAATCACACACAAAAGAATAATGGTAACATGAATCTCACTAAAACTTCATTAGGCAGGCAGGAAACTCAGAACAACGTTAGGGAGGGAAAAGAAGAAGTAGATAACTATCCACAGATCCAGTGGTTATTTTCCCTACTAGAAAATAAGTTACTAGAGGGCAGGGATGTCCGTTCAAACATCTATCCACATGGTGACCTCAGGTTCATCACTTAGAAAATGATGATCCAGGGATACTTATAAAAACAATGATGTAATGATCCAGCCTGAGACCTTTCCAGTCATATCAAGGTAAGATTGGACGAATGTATCAGACTATGAAAAACATGAAGCTATTTATGTACATTAACGTGTTTGCTTCTCCCTAAATGTCTACTAGGTAATAAAAACATTACTTACCTTTTTGCATAACTAATATCTAAAAAGGTAAAATGTTTGCCTAAATTTACACTTGTGTCTGAGCCAGACTGAGAATCCTAGTCTTCATATTCCTCCTCAAGTGATTGTCCCACGTTATCACTGCGACTTTTCACATTTGAGAAAATACAGAATCTTAAATCTCAACCACATGATTGCATCTTTGTATAAAGCTGTTTTCTATACTGGCTAATGAAAAGCAGAATTTTAAATGGCATCCATCTTCTCAAGAACTGCATAATTTAAAGCATCCATTTTCCAGGTGCAAAGTGAACATTCCGGCTGGAAAATTAAACAGAAGAGATGGTTCCTGGCCTGCGTGTGCACTCTGTGCACTTGGGGGTGGGGAAAAGCAGTCACGGAGAATTGCACGGCGCCTCTGCGATGTCATCCAAAGCGAGAGCCTCACTAGCAGCTGACCAAAGGAGACCAGGAGAGGCGGCAGAGAAATCACCTGATAGAATGTGCCTTATCTTTCCCACCTGAGCCTCGCACTTATTTTTGTTATCTGACTACTTCCTCCAGCATCTGGCCCCGCAGGACCATCTGGACTTTGTATTCCTGTACTACCTGAAATGACTTCTGATACTCTGGGAATTGCTGGCACCTTCCCTGCTCCTTATTCTTTATGCTTCCCTTTCCACCGTTCTCTTTTCTCTGAGCTCTCGGAAACAACGTAGCACTGGCCTCTTGCTCCTTTTCACTAACCCGGCCTGCCTACCCCCTGTGTGTGATGTCTGACAGGCCCTGCTGTCTGGCAAAAGCTATTACTGACTGGGTTTTAATTTCAAAAATGAAAATATGCCTCTTGCTCATTTGTTTGAGACAATAGACCAACAGGGGCAGAACTCCTGAGACAAAGAGCAAAACCTAATCTACATGCCATGCCACTTGCAGATTTCTGGAGGTAGCTTTCCTGAGGATGCCTCCATGCTTTATAAATCTCTGGTGCCAGCAGTTGCACGGAAACAAAAACGCACACACTCAAAGTCCCGACCCTGCGGAAGCTGCTGTGCTCATTTCCAGCAGAGCTCATTATTGCACATGTGACCTGGGATATTAATGAAGCAGCTAAATGGGAGCTGTGCTTTTCATACAACGAGGGGACGGGAACACTGAGCAGAACCCATTTACAACCACTGCATTAGCAGAGGGCTAAGTTAGTGTCAGGTTTAGAGCCCTATTAGTGCTCCGCTGTGACCTGTCCTCTCATCAGACCCATTGGACACTGCACCATCAGAGGACAGGGGACACAAGGACAGGAAAGCTTCAGTTGTTTACTTCAACCAGGTTCAACATGTTTCTATGTGCGACAGGCTGAGGTTATCCTCTTCTTTGTTTTTTTTTTTTTTTTCGTTTTTTTTTTTTTTTTTGGTACCAGGAATTGAACTTATGACCTCGCACTTGCTAGGCAGGCATTGGTGCCACTGAACTACATCCCTGGCCCATTGTTTACCAACCACTAGAAACCACAGGTAAAGTCAAAGAGAATCAGACAGAAGGGAAAGAATAGTGGTAGGAAAGGATAATCAAGTGATTTCTCATGTTTTACAAAATTATCGATTTTAAGCCTCCTTCAGCCTAAAATCATGGTGGCTCCTCCAGCTGAAATCACAAAGCAACTACCTATCAGAATGGGAAGCTGCTGGACTGGATGAGAGAATGTTTGCCTCCATGTTGTAGAATTTCAGTCTCCTCTTTTTCCATTGTAAAATGTATTCAAAGAAGTGTGTCCACAGGAAAGATTTAACTGTCATTTTTGGAAGGTTGGGAATCTTACTGCCAAGACAACATCATTTTAGGTTTCATAAACTTGTTCATGGCTGTCATTAAGGGTTGTATTCCTCCTTTAACAGAGGCAAAGTAGAAACATTTTTCAGTCCCAAATTGATCCCAAGTCAAAGGATGATTTTAAAGATGTTACTGTAATATAGAGTTTAATTCTTACTCCCTTCTAAAAGAGGTCATGCTTGGCTCTGGAACTGAACAGCAAAGACCGCATAGGACTCCCAAGGCATCAGACAGCTGGGGTTGGGCAAGCAGAGAAGCCTTTCTTGGAAATCACGGAGGAAGTGAAGTAGACTGACCGATGGCTCTGATCCCTGCCTGGCCTTCTCTCCACACCAGTTGGTGTTCTCACACCTTCATGTATTTCACTAGGTGGGGCTTCTGAAAAACATACTGATGCCAACACGCCTTCCAGGAGCAAAGCCTGATTGCACACATCTGGGGAAGCTTTGAACATCTGTATGTTAACGAGCTCAGATAATTCCTATTCACACGAAATGAGAGTGTCGTTTTGGGTCCCCTCATCCTTCAATTCCCTCCAGTGGCCACAATGCTTTATATCTTACCAAACTGGTTTCCCTTTTAAATGAATGCTTTCTTGAAATTGTTATGAGAAAGTGACTGGGGATGACCAAGCCTTCACATGAAGCAGCAGATCAAACACAAACCCTACACCTGGTAAAATGCACCTTTAGCCACTGTAGCAGAAGACAACTGCAAGAACACAAATGGTAGGAAGTTCTAAATAGGATTCAGAAAAGCCAACAAAATACTGAATCACACTGGCCACACCTTCCTGCCCTTAGTAAAAAATTATATAGATGTCATTTATTGAAACTAGCTTTCCATTACAGCATTGACCATTGAAATATCAAGTAATCATATTTCAGCATTTATCCTGGCAAGAGAAGAGAATCCATCCTTTCATTTTAGTCACTGCAAAGGACATTTATATGTGACCAAAATTGCTGGTGCTGGTTGGACCTAGAGGAGTTCCTGCCCTAAACCATTTGTCACACAACTCCCTGCAAGGCTGTCTACGGTAAGAGTACCTTTCGCTGGTCCATGCGTACCGTAGCCTATGCCCCTTGAATATCTTTCTAGGGAGAAGTGCACATGTTGCTGGTAATCAGGGAAGGGAAATTTGCTTTTATAGCTTTGTATTTACATGTCCTGTATTGCCAATTATTTAACTTGTGTTGGTGAAGTACATTCATGTGAGTTTTGTATGTGTAAGCCAGTATTTGTATTTCTAGAACTCAGTAGTATAAACAGTTCCTACACTACATGGGAAGAGGTTTTCAGGGGGTAATGGTTCACTGTTACAGCTGCTTTCAACAGTTTAATTTATTTGTTTGTTAGTCCGTGTTTGCAGTACTTCCTGTTTATGCTCCTTGTGTGGAGTTGGTACATGTACCTACCATATCTTCATTCCTTCTCTTACCCTCTTTCCCTTTCTTCCCTCCCTGATGCCTCTACCCCTTGATCTTTTTCTCTTTTGAGAAAGATCTATCTCCCTACCTCCTATTATCTATCTTTTATTTTGTTCTTTATATGTTGGGTTTCTTATATAAGAGAAATCATGTGTAAGCATGTGCCTGATTTATTTCACTTAACATTATAGTCTCAAGGTACATTAATTTTTCTACAAATAACTTAAGTTTGTCTTTCTTCATGGCAGAGTTGTATTCCAATGTATGTAAATACCACATTTTCTTTATCCATTCATCTATTAGGGATGTAAAGGTCACTTGCAAGATTTAGCTATTTTGAATTGTGCTGCTATAAACATGGGTGTGCATGTGTCACTGTAATATGATGCCTTTTACTTTTTCAGGAAGATGCCTAGAAGGAGAGTAGCTGGGTCAAGCAGAGTTTCTAGTTTTAGTTTTTTAAGAAATTCTCATACTAATTTCTATAGTGGTTGTACTAGTTTACACTGCTTTTGAATATTTTATGATGCACTCCAGCATTGTTGGTCCAGCTTGATAACACTGAACTTGCTTTGGAATCAGCACATGGGTGCAGCTTGCCCTTATCAGCTCTGACCAGAGTAAATTGCCACCAGAAGTGCTGTTCCTTCCAAAACTGCTTTCCCTGAGGTCAACACAGATGTTCAGTCATGTTTTTCATGAGACTAAGTCTTGATCTTTTGAAGGTGAGAATTACCTACTGTTAAGTATAAAATTATTCTAAAACACAGCAGTTTAGAATGATTATACACAGTTACTATCTTAACATTTGTGAATCAAGCATTTGAAAGCAGTTCCCCTGAGAGGATCTAGCTCAGATTCTCTGCTATGGCTTGAATGTGTCCCCCAAACATGTATGTGTTTAAAACTTCACCTCAAAACTCATATGTTGATGCCTTCTGGAGGGGGAAGCTTTGAGAGACGATTAGGGGCACCACAGTGGATCCATAGCTTTCTGTGAGGAAGAGAGGCCCAAGCTAGCTTGCATGCTGTGTCTCCCCAGGAGAGACCCCCACGTAGTTACACTACAACAAGAAGGCCTTCATCAAGAACCGGCACCATCCTTCTTGTCTTCCTAGACTCAGAACCATGAGATAAGTAAAATAAATAGACCTCTATCCCTTGTAAATTACCCAGGCCTTGCTATTTAGTTGTAAAAACAGAAAATGAACTGAAGTTGTCTCTTACCACACGGCAGTCAAGATGTGAACAGGAGCTGTCTCATCTGATGGCCTGATGGGGAGACTTGAGGACCTACTTCTAGTGTGGTTCACCCACCTGGCTGGCAGTTTGGTCCTGGCTGGTGGCAGGAGGCCTCAGTTCTTTACCACAGGAACTTTCCTGTGGAGCTACTTGAGTGTCCTCATGCCATAGTGATCTGCTTTGCTTAAAGCAAGTGACGTGAGACAGAGCAAGGTAGGAGCCACACATATTCTCTAACCTGGCTTGAGAGTCCCAAGTCATACATTCTAATTTCAGCCCTTTTACCATGAGAGAGAATCGTGTCTACCAGGAAGTGAGATTCATTGGAGGATATCAGCAAGGACAGCTACCATAAGGCTTATGAACTCTGTATTTTATTTGACCTTGTGTAAAAACCTGAAACAGAACTTACAGCATGTGGCTTGAGTAATCAACCTAGAAATTTAGGTAACCAACCCAGACATTTTTAATGTTTGAATAGCACAAATGTATCTACAAACCATTAAGTAGCACCTCAGAGAAGAAGCATAAATGTATGGCATCTTTTCTACAGCAGATTGACTTCCATACCCACCAAGGCACAAAATGGGGGGATAGATTTTCACTTGAGGGTGTCTACAACTTGGTACTCCTCCCCTGCATCTGCTCTACTATTTCTTTTTTAAAAAATTAAATTAGATTAAAAGAAGATGTTCCAGCTTTGCAATGTTAATTTCATAAATATACAGATTAGAAATTCTTCTGTTACTCTCTTACCATAGATAAAGATAGACTTGTGCATCTTACAGAATCCTTTAACTCCTGAAACATCAGAATTATTTAAATATGTGCCAGTTAATAAGTGAATGAACGGTACAGTGAATGCTAGGGATGTTCAAATAAAATGCATTTAGAGTAATGGAATATAGAGAAGGAAAGGAAGAAAAGATAAATAGAAGTCAAAGGAAATCAGTGGGAAAATGTGGAAAACAATTCCCTTTGAGGGTGAGTACAGGACAAAAATGTCTGATATTACCACTTCTCTTCAAATTACCAAGCCAGTGAAATAAAGCATGACAAAAAGGAGAGGACATGGAGATTAGCAAGAAAAGGACGAAAGAAAATAGTGAAAAAAGAGGAAGAGAAGAAGAGAAAAGAAAAGAGAGCCGGTTCACCAACATGCTACACAAGCGCTCCAAAAAAAAAGTTACATACGGAAAAAGCACATGCTATACAGTTCCATCTTTAGAAAGTGATAATATCAGCTGGAGTCTCTGGTCTTTAGTGTGTGGACAGATTTCCTGCACTCTTTGTATATGATTCTTTGGGTGACTATTATAAAATACTCTTATAAAATGTGTGTCCTGTGTCATATTGTTCCCATTGCAAAACCCCAGGCTACAATACAGATCCTACCAAATATTAATACAGAGGTCCAGTGAATGCATAACAGACTCTCATGACTGTATGGGGAGAAATGTCTCCCATTTGGAAGTCTAATGGAAAGTGCAAGAGTGCAAATGTACAGAGACAAAGATGGATGAAATAAAGAAGAGTTTCACAAAGAGTGAAAGCAGATGCGTTGTTACAATGTGCAGATTCATACATGGGAAGTAGAGTTCAGAAAGCACAAGGGATCTGAGGAGGGCTGGAGTTGTGTTTTAAACACACATTTGGAACAGAAAATCTCTGAGTTTTCATTCAACACACACTGAGCAGAACTGCAGAATGAGTCCATGAAGAAAAGCATCATTGCATGGGAAGGAACACATTAACAATGAGATTTGGAGTCAGATCTGTTCCTGCTTCTAGTCATCAACGGAGGGAAAACATTGCCAACCCTATTAGAAGTGGATAGCTAATATAGAGGAATTCCACCTGTGTGCTTCACATTTTAGCTGCTATTTAAGAGCCCAAGCTCCATGTAAAGGAAAGCATCACAGATTCACTCCCTTGCCTTCCCAAGCAAAGATAAGAGAAGTGGTTCTTTATTTCACTTATAACTACACTGAGTTTTCTCAGGCATTGCCCTGTCTAGAGGGTAGGGCACAAAGGAAGAAATGTACAATCTGTCTTGCAAATTACTATGATACATTTAACTAAACAGTCCCTTCAGGTAAGGATCATGGCTCCGTCTCTCTTAGTTTCATACTGTCCCCTGTAAGATACATGAAGTGGGTTCTTGTGGCCCTGAGGCTGGGGGAAATAATCAGCTGATCCGGGCATCATCACCTAGGTTTGGATGGCTCCATTTTCAGGGTCATTCTGTATGGCGGACCAGCTGCCTCCTGCCTGGCACATTCCATTACCCCGCTGGGTGACAGCTGCCTGCTTTCGCCTAGGATTCCCTTGTTCTCAGTTCCGGGTCGTGGTCTGTGGACTCAGTCTCCCTTTAGCCTCTGCTACGTGTCTGCCAGAAGGCAGAGGCTGACTGCTTTACCCCAGCTTCTGCAGCAGGGTCCACCTTGCTCCAGGACCAACAGAGCCCAGGGCAGGTTTGCTGCTTCCCAGGCAGTGGCCCTGGGTGACTGCACATTGCACACACAGCCTGTTCAGAGTCCCCAGACTCCTGGACCCTGAGAAATCACCTTTGCTGAATTTTATAGCTTGCTGCTTACACTGAGATAGTAAAAATCACTCTGGTCAATTCTAGTATGAAAACAGATTACAGTAATTAATGTGTTAGAGATTGGTGGAAAAAAGATGGGTTTGGTTTTTTGCCTCTTGTTTTTAGTCTCCAAAAATTACGTAAGATTGCCTTTTCTTTCTCCCTCCCGTTTGGGCCTGAGACAGCAGACTGGCTTCCTGTGGAGGGTAAGGGTGTGTGATGCCTCCCTCTTTTATTTCCCAATCTTACACTTTTCCTCCTCGTTCACTCACTGAAACACAGAAGGAAGTCAGGGGAAGGGAACGAAAGGCAGGACAAGTCTCTTTTGGCGAGAGCCCCTGTCATCTGGCGTTGATTTCCTCTGGCCATCGCAGCTGTTCGAGCCTCTAATGTGCACTGGTGTCTTCCTGACTCCTCTGCACCCTGCACAAACACAGTCCCTCTGTTCAGGGCCCACCGTGCCTTCCTCCCTGCTTTCTCCTCCATTCCTCTACCTGCGGTTCTCTCTGCACAGGTGTCTTGCCCTCAGGCACAGATCTCCCAAGCATTATCTCTTTTAAAGTAGCCCCAGGCCAACGTTTGAACTGAGAATCCCACATCTGGTTTGAAAAAAAACAAAACAGGACTTTTGATCATCTCTCAGTGGGCGGACACGCACTTCCCTCCAGCAGCCCTCTCCACTTGCTAGGCTCTTCAGGCAAGTCTTCGCACATTTTAGGCATTAAAGATGAATTTGCTGTGTCCTCCAAACTTCACGGGGGAAATCTCAAACCGAATTCAGTTACTTTATTGTTAATATCAGTATTTGGAAGGGCGGAAGGATGCTAGGAATTAAACATACAGCACTGCACAGATCAACCTCAGAGCTACATGCCCAGTGCTGCCATTTTTATTTTGAAACTGTTTAAAACCAAACTGGCTCAAAGAGTTTCTGCACTTTCTTCATTCCTTGCAATGTCTTGTCCAAAACTTAGTGCGGTTGACGGAAATCTCTTTTCCTGCATGTATGAACGGGAGACGGCTCTGCCAGGTGGAGCAAATGAGCTGTTTTATCATTACCCCTACGGTGGCACCCATTCTATGGTATGATGGTCAGTTTAGGTTTGTCTACTACACTAGCAGTGCTCTGAGAACAGGCCTTTGCTCTGTGTGGCTCACCGTCATTTCCAGCAAAACAACAGCCACGTCCTTAACGAAGTGAAATTACCTCTGAAGGGCCAAAAATGCTTAAGTGAGGTACTGCCTCGTCACACTCCTGTTAATATCTGTGATACTAAAACTTCATGGGAAAGGAGTACAACGGGGAGAAAAAGTAGATCGTGGAGAAAGGTTGACATGCTGATCTAACACAATGTAAACAACCTTGAATGTGGTTGAACTACATGCTTCAAAGAATGAATAACTCTAACCTTCTTTGGAAACTTTCCACTTTCTTTCTCTCACGCTTTTCCTTTTTCTAATTCGTCTGTTTCCATTATGCAATAGCTATGGTCCCGTATGCGTATGGATCATTTACTGTGTTTGCCATCTACAAACAGCACTCCTGAAGACTGGAAGTCTAGATGACTGATAAAAGTCCCGCTCCCTTAAAAATGTTTTAAAGTATTACAGACACAACTGCACTCCAGAAGATTCCCTTCAGAATGGACACTAGCACTTGTCAGAGAGCTCACACATAACACATACACTGAAGGAAGAAGGCTGTTTGGGCTGGAAATTTACTTTTCACAAACATAGGTAAAATCCCCACCTAAGGACCGCAGGAGGCACATATTTGTGATGCTCCTTCATGTCTAATCCTGGAGAAATGAGTTCACAGTTTCACAAAGCCGTGAGTGCTCCACTATGATTAGCATCTTCTTTGTATATGTTTCCTGTAAGTGCTGCTGCCGAGCAGGAGCAGATCTCGTGCTGGCCACTCTATAACCCAGAACCACATTGGGTGCTTTTCTGAACATGCTGAACACTGCTCTGGATGGCTTTTCCAGAGGAATGTGCATTGTTACAGGAAGGATCTTTTTAAAGCAGAGAGTGTTGTAAACTATCCCAGGCATACCAGACTCAGAGCTCCAGGGAGATGTGGTCTGGAAGATTGAGAAGGAATATTACTTCCTCGCTTTATTTTTTGTTCCAGATGGAATCACTTATATGAAGTCATAGCTTTACATGCATGAATCAGAGGCCAGGAGACAGAAATATAAGCAACATTGTTCTCATATATGTGTGTCCCAATATGTAAAAATATATACGAATATTACACACACATATAGTAGTATGAAGTTTTTTGTTTTACAGTTCTTGTGATTTTCAAGATTCTTTTATATGTGTGCAAACATGCACAAACACATACATATGCATACATATATCCCAGCTACTTTATAATTAAGATTTATTAGTTATGATCCTCACTTGCAAGTGCAGTGTGAAGAAGGAAATCATTGGCCTGTGATCACAGTTGATAAGTGACAGATTCAGAATTAACTCATAGTTCTGGATTCTTCCCTTAGCGCTACGAGTCTTACATTTTAGAACTCAATCTGCTGCTCAGTGAGGCCATGCTTCTCTCAGTGGAATGGCATGCTGATTGCCAACACATAACACGCAAAGCAAGGTATTTCCCTCATAGATCAAGCCTGTTTATTCTTGGGAAGTAAAGATATTATTAGTGATTAGGCCAGTCTGGTAAATTACTTGGTAGGGGAATTTGAATTTTAAAATAGGGCTCCTAAAAAGAGGCTCTTAGAAACGTAAGAGAATCAGTTCACTACGCCTTCAGCTGACATGTAGGCAAACCAGAAAAGGGAATCTCCTATTGCATCACAAGAGACAAAAATGTGTGAAATAAATAAATGACAAGAGGGGATGTTTTGTCACTCTGTATCTTATGGTCTGCTCTCAGGAAGGCAATCGGTGAGACACCGGTCCTATAGGCAAGTGAGACCTGAGCGCTGCCTGGCTAGCAACATTGGTTTCACTTTAAATCTGAATTACTGAAAAATCATCCTTAAATGATAAATGACAGCAACATTCTATCCATTTAAACTTACCAACCATTATCCTCTTTTTTAATTTTAAGGAAGTTTATTTCTAGAAAATCATCATTGAAGTGGCAAACGTTGCTGGATTTAATTCTTAAGTGTTAATAATATTAATTGCTGTGCTTGTCAAAGTGAGTTATTTCCACTGCTTTGCTTGGAAGGTAAGAGAGAGCTGTGCACAGCCGTTAATTTGAGTGTTCCAAACACAGCACCTTGTTCTAATCCAAACTATTGGCAAGATGGAGACAAATACAAGTGTTCCTTGTGACGTGGACAAATGAATGAAACCATGGATCTTAATATATCCCCCAGCCATGTAATGTCTTTCTCCCCTTATCACAGGTGTTCAGTGATTTTATTTTCCATCCTTCTACTTGATCTCTATAGTGTGCCCTTTACCCCCAATCTATAATGAAGAGACTAGTTCACCCTGGGTTATCTCTTGGCTAAATTATCATATCTTTCTCATTCAACTGTTTGCTTCTTTCTTTTTTCTGTTTAGTTAGTTAAAAATTTTCCTGCAGAAATAATTCCTGCACAAAAACTACATTTTGCCATCATCCTTGAAAAGAAATTTTGAGGCAACATTTTGAGGCAAGCTACAGGAAAACAAATAAGTACTTACCAAAAAATACAATTAAATACAGTGTGTGTATGAAGACGTTTCTCTGGTGTTTCCTAAAGGTTTTGCAGTCAAAATATCAACCAATGCAGAATCATGCAGCAGCTCAGTGACTGCATATCGACTGATAGGAAAGACAGAAGCTGATTTAACTGAATAGCCTGTTCTTCTAAAACAACTATAATTGGATTAAATTTGTACTTATTTGTTTAGGTGGAAACACATGATTATTTCGGGGAATTCATCAGCTTTGTTAACTTCAGCTCCAGGAGTTGTTTGAGATTTGTAGACAATCCACATAAAGATTCCTTTGCTGCATGTCAATGATACATGCTGGTGAATGAATACTAATCTCCTCCAGGACATCAAGGCATTTTTGAGTTTGCCGGGGAGATACTTCCACTTTCTAAGAGAGAGAACCCAGTGTTCTAACCAGTGTTGGTAAACAACTAGTGAAGACTATGAAATCCTTAGCAATATAATCTTTTCCACTTTCTAATATTTATGCTTCCCTGTGCTTGGCTAAAGTGCTGAGAACTTAGGTTAAAGACACTCAGGGTAAGGTGAGATTTTAGCTTTGCAGACCAGTTGTTTGGGAGTCTTTCTCCACTCTAGGAACTGCTTGCTGTATAATATGTGTATAAGGTACTTTCACACAAATAGTTTGTACTTATTCTGTGAAAAACACACTTTATTCAGATATTCATAAAGTGAAAACTCTACTAAACAAAATCCTTGTTATATCTATTACAGAGAGCTGAACTGTTACTATATTTTAATATTGTAAAATATTGTTACATAAAATTTATATAAAGTATTATAATAGGTTGAATAATGGCTACACAAAGCCTCATTGTTGAACCTTTTAAATGTTACCTAATTTAGAAATATAGTTAGGATGACTGAGATGAAGTTAGTCTGGATTATCCAGTTATCCCAACTGTCATCACATATGTCTATGAAATAGAAAACCACAGGAAAATTAGACACACACAGCAAAGAAGTCAAAGTGAAGATAGAGAGTGATAAAAGTGCTGGAGCCACAAGACAAAGAACTCTCAGGGTCCCTAGCAACTACTGAAAAGGAGGACTTAGGCATCGGATGGATTTTCCTTCAGAATCTCCAAAAGAAACCAGCTTTGTCAATACCCTGATTTTGAACTTCTGGCCTCCAAAACTGCATGAGAAGAAATTTCTAGTTTTAAGCCAACAACTTTGTGGTAATTTGTCATAATGATCTTAAACATCTTTCTTATAAATGAAATATATGAACTCTTTTTTTTTTTTTTTTTTTTTTTTTTTTGAGACAAGGTCTCACTATGCAGTTCAGGCTGAACTTGAGCTCAGTTTGTAGCCCAGACTGGCCTCGAACTTGACAGCAATCCTCCTGCCTCAGCCTCCTGAGTGCTGGGATTACAGGCGTGCGCCACCACGCATAATGAAATATATGAACTCTTCATGCTGGAATGAAACACCTAAAACATAGTTTTAATACACTGTACAGTATTACAGAATAAAAAAATTTAAGCGTGAAAATTCAATCCTGATATTAGGAAGCTGGAAAGTTTCAAGGAACAAAAATATGAAGATCTGGGAAGAAAATTACAGCATTAGTTTGTTTTGCATTGTTATATTAAAATACCTGAGAAAATTTTACCTTTATAAAGAAAAGAGATTTATCTAGCTCAGTGTCTTGGAAGTCCAAACAAGGAGCTGCAAGTTCTGGTAACACCCACACCCCTCTGACTATGTCACTTCATGGCTGATGAAATGATGGCAGGTGTGTGTGGAGGACTGAGAGATCACATTCAAAAACAGGAAGCCAGGGAGGCTGGAGTCCTCTACTCCCATGGAGTTCCAAGGATCCCAGTGGTTTAAGATCCTCCTATAAGGGTCACATCTTGAAGGGCCACTTGCTCCTACAATAACACACTACAGATCAAGCCTCAAACATGTGAACTTGGGGGACACAGTTAATCTACACCAAGCCAGAGCACACACAAAAACATGAATAAAGATGTTTTAAGCATGGCTTTTTATTAAAGTAGAAGTTGCTCTAGTCTTCCTTGAGGCTGCTTCAAATTTATTTACTTGATCCTTCGAGAAAGAAGGCTTAGTTTAGTTTTCCTTCTTATAGGTGGATGACATGAGTTTCTTTCAAAAGTCAAACTTTGTTTAGGCTCTAGAATGAAAACATAAATTAGACTTTGTGGAAATTTTGGTATCTTTAACAGTTAAAGAAGGAAGAAAGAAAAAAGGACATTTATGATGTGCTACAGTTCAGACTATCAGACTACAGTTCAGACTTACAAATGGGTATAATTTTTCGGTGGTGTCACTCCTGACTTTTGTTTCCATATTCTCTACTGAAACAAAAGAATGTGTTTAAAATAGACATCCATATCAAAATATTGAATAATCAGTAATCACCTATAGCAAGTATCATATTTTATTTTTCTAATATCCATTTTCCTGTCAGTAATGGAATTTTCAATTTTTAATTGATTATATGCCTACCCAAAATAAAGATTACATTTTCCAGCTTTCATTATAGCTATATGTTTCCACCTGAGGAAGCTGGAATTGTTAAATGGACAGAAAACAAATATGCTCTATTTTATTTGCTATTGGGACTGAATTCTCAAGAGCCATCTTAGAACAGAAATGGAAGCTGCATATGGTGGATAACTAAGTACAAGGAGCCTAAATTCCTGATGCCATGATTTAACATGACATTCAAGCCAGACCTTTGGCATAGTGCCTGCTTTAAAATAAGTTCTCACTGTATATTTTCTATTATTAGTTAAGTATTATTTACTAGTGTATTAGTTATTGATACATGTATCTATTTATTTCAATCATCACAATCATATACCAAATTAGTTGTTAGCATTATATGAATATTATAAATAAGGGAACAAATGTTTTGAAGGATGAATTACCCAAAGTCAGAGCTAATAAGTGATATATTAGACAATGATGCTAAGACTGATTCCCCACTGGATATTCTTACGGTATCCTACCTTATATGTTCATTTATTTACTGCCTCTGATTATGTCAAAGTTTTTTAAAGTTTTATTTTCTTTTAAGTGTAGCAGCGGTACTGAATACAATGAAATTAAGGAACTGAATCAGATAGTATGCTTTCAAAAAAACAAAAGTAAGTGGAAAAAAATCTGGAGAGAAAAGTATATTTTGGATGAGATTTCTGGTATTTCCTGGTGCTAATTTTGCAGGAAATGCCTGCTTCATTCTTTTCCCCAACCCTTGTGCTCTAGATTTCAGCACTTCTATTCTAGTCTATAGTTAGGGGCCTCTGGAGGAAAAGAAATGCATAGGTTTAAAATAAGAGAGGGGGAGGCCTTCAACAGTGTATTGGAACTAGTTTTTTTTTAATGATACATTTTAACTAACTTTCTTAGAAAAGTTTTAACTTTCCTTAAGATACTTTATTTACAGATACTTTAAAATTCTGAACAAAAATAATACTTTGACATTAGAAAACAGTGTAATCTATCAGACTAATCAGAAGGCAGAAGTATGTTAAAATTACAATCTAATTCTGTATTTATTTCAGTGCAATTTTTCCTTGCAAATTGTGAACTGCATATAAAGTAGAGTATTTCATAGTTGGCTACACAGAGGCTTAAGCAATGTTAACATTAGAGTTTTTCTCAGAGTTCTTTATTTGATGAGAATCTATTTAATAATCTAAAGACAGGAAAATATCAAGTGTCTGAGTGGCATGGTGAGGAAAGCTGGTGGGCTTATAACTTAGCTTTTGTGTATTAAAAATCACTCCCAAAACTCTATGGTTTAAAACAACAGACATTTATTTGCCCATAGCTCTGTGAGTCAATGTTGTGGACTGAATTCAGCTGTGCTGTTCTGCTCATCTGGGCTGGGATTAACACTGCTTGTCTCACTTTTATTTACTCTGGTTCCATTGGCTAAAATGGTAACAAGTTTATTACAAAATCAGCAATGCAAACTGACTGTCAAAGAAACAAAACTGATGATTGGAGTAGGAGACTGGGGATTGAACCTAGCATCTTAACACTGAACTACATTCCCAACCCTTCTTCAGTTTATATTTTGAGATAAATTCTTGCAGAATCACTGAATTTCCTAGGTTTGGTTCTGATTTGCAGTCCCCTGCCTCTAATTCCCTGAGAGCAGAGATTACTGGTGTGTGCCACCACATCAGGCTGAACTGTTGAAATTTTAATTGGCATTACTAGAAATACAGTCACTCAGCTAATGGAGCCAATATTCTCCTGGGATTTTGCAGTCACACTACACCAGTTCTGTGAACAGTAAATGACAGGCAAGAGTGGAACACAATGTGTTTCCTGGGGAGTGTTTCCTGAGTGATGAGGAGCTGGATATACCACACATACAGATACTATAAAGAATATGAGGATGTACAATCTACAGAAGAAGACATGGTAGACTTCAAAGCAGTCTGATGATAGCATTCTTTGGATACTTTAGAATTGATATTACTAAAAAGTAGGATTGAACTGATGCACACAGCTTTGGGAGGAAGAAGGGGCTGCTGGTTACCAGGGAGCAAATTTAGAAACAGTGGTAGATCTTTAAAAATATTAACAATTATTAGAAGCATCCATAGTTGTTGAAATAGAATGATCTTTCTGCTGGGGTGAGCTTCCCTTTCTAGATGTGTGAGAGTAGAGAGGATGAAGACAATTGGGAAGCTCTTGTGCAGACCCTCGACAGCTGGGCTGTAATCGGGTTGTGAAGCAGTCATCTACGGTGATGTGAAAACTGCAGATGACATGGCTCGCATCTGGGGTGGGATCTGCACAACTGTACTTTGAATCTCCTTATAGGAAGTATTGATATAGGATCAGGTTTTGGAGTCCCCACTCCAAAGGGTCAGAAAACTCTGGCCAACAATATATTTTCTATATGCATATATATTGCCTTACCTTAATAATCTGTGATGTATAAAAATCATATGAAATTCAAGTGTTAAGGTCCATAAATAAAAGTTTATGGAATGCAGCCAAGTTTATTCTTCATTTATTGTCTACAACACTATAACACCAGAGTGAAGTAGTCACCATGGAGACCATATAGCCCACAAACACTGAAATATTTATTGTCTGGCCCTTTACAGAATAAAATCTCCCAATGCCTGTTTGAAGTGCTATCAAAAGTGTGATATCACTAGAAAGCTTGTAAAAGCTACAGAATCTCAGGTCCTACACCAGCCCCATTGAATGAGAAACTGAATTTTTAATCAGGTATGGGTAAATTATATGCACATTAAATTTTAAGAAATATTGTTGGAGGGTGTTGATCAAGTCAAATTCTTTTACAATCCATATACATATTTAAATTTCATGTACATTGTTGGCATTGATCATATAATAATAAAAAATATGCTTGCTATTGGCTGATACCAGATACATTTATCATTCTCTAAAACTAATGATAATCTGGCACTAACCTTAAAGTATTATATTCAAAATACTTTTACATAATCCTGTAAATATACAGGTAAAAAAAGATTGCATATGATTCTTTCAATCATATGGAGAAGAGTAATATTACAGAAACTAATCTTGTGTTCTCTGAGCCCAGGTCTTACTGTCTAATACCATTCTCCAAAGGAGAAATAAAACAGAGGTACATGGAAGAGTGGATGATTCTAGGGCTTGGTTAGGAGAGCATCACGTGGTACCTGAAGGTGTTCAAGAAATAAATAAAAAGGCCTGCAGATATGTCTAAGGGACACAGGAGAAAACTGAAGGAGCTCTCAAAGGCCAAAGCGAGAGTGGGGGTTTCAATAACAAAACTCATAATCTAGTATTATAACCCAAAGTACAAAATAAATGAGCACATATGGTTATAAATAAATGATTGAGCAAATAAACAAATGAGAAAGAAGAGACAAATCTGTCCACAATTCCAAAGAAAAGACAGATAATCTTTCCTGGAAGAGATGCAGCGTGACTCCCCACTCCTGACGTGCAGGCTGCACACAGCTACTTCCTTACAAGGGTACAATATGCAGAGCTTCTTCTTTCAACCATGACAGCATGGAGCAACTTCACATTGGAAAACCTGACAAACATTCTCGAGTAGAGTGATGGAAGTCAACACCATCCATGGTAAATCATGTCATAACTTGGACTATTGATCTACTGTGACGAAAATGGGACATTTTCTTCGTAACCTTCCTCCCTCAAATCTATAACCAGATTTAATCATGAAAACAATTCAGAAAATTTCCAAGGGTGGGAGTTTCTATAAAATGCCTAACTGGTACTCCTCACAATTGTCAAGGTCATCAAAAACAAAAGAAGTGTGGCAAACAGTTAGTTTACAGAAGCCTAAAGATACAGGACAACTGAATGTAAGGCAGTATTGTAGATAGGATGCTGGTACAGAAAAAGAACATTAGGTAAGCACTAAGGATTTTTAATAAAATATAAACTTTAGTTAATAATAAGCCTCATTGATTGCAACAAATGTACCATACTACTGTAAAATATGCTCTGCATGAGTAGAGAATGTCAGTCCCATTGAAAAAATGAAAAGAAATTGCTTTAAGGTATATAGGAACTGTATACGATATCCATGATTTTTCTGTAAATCCACACTATTCCTGAATTTAAAGAGAAGTAGAAATAATTGGGACGATTTTGAGCTTTGACCTTTAATTTATATATTGACATTCCTTTCCTCAAGACATGCACTTAAAATGTTTCATCCAGAACCTGTTGAATTAATATAAAGTACAAATTAAATACTTGCATCATGGTCCAAATCACATCCAGGTACTTTGTCTAGTTCTTCAGGGAACAAACCCTTTTAACTGGGTTGAATTCCGGAGACTTACTCGTCATTGCTCTACCAGCATGGCTGGTCCTAGCGAAGGGCCGGGTGTCTGTATTAGCAGAGCAGAGACCCATGTGGTCTAAATACAAGTTAAAGTCATGAAGTGATTTTGACACATGGAGATGCAGAACCTTGACCTTCAAGCTTTTTGGAAATATGAAGGATTGCTGAGAGCAGTAGGGGAGACTCAGCAGGCCTGAGGAATGTTAATGAAGTCTGCTTTTTAAAAAGCCATTGCTGCGGTAGAAACAAACCGCAGTTATTAATGATGAAAAACTGTACAGAAAATTTTTGTAATATAAGCATCTCTTCCTCCTACAAACATCCCCTTTGCGATCTTCAGAAACACTGTAAAGAAACACGGAAGGTTGGAGCATCCGTGGTCTCAGGAGAAGTAAAGTTGCCCGGAGATACGAGCAGAGCGTGGCCCCTGTGGCTTGTTCTCTAATAGATGGTGGAACCTCCTTAGGCAAACAGATCATATGCCCATCACCAGAATTTTTAAATCAACTTTTACATTCTTACAATTCCTCCCACATATCTCATTATGAAGTGTAACTCTGTCTGGAATACTTGTGAATCTACGCCTTTCACTATTCATGGGGTTTAATTCCATCAGAGGATTGCTGACCAATGAAAACTTAATTGAGGGTGGCTGTAACGAGGGCAGGTAGAGGTCGCTTGGCTGGAGTAGCTTTTGGGAGTTCTCAGACTAGGAAACACCAGGGAAAACATACAGCAAAAACAGTTAACAGTTCAATTCTAAATAAATGTTACAGTCAATTTGTTAGTTGCTAAAGCAAAAATAGCAATCCGCTCAAGATTTTATTGTAACTGTGCTGATTTTGTATGAATTTAAAGAGAATGAATGTCTTACTATTCCATCCTACAGACTATGCACATGCTCTATCTCTTCACTTATTTAAGTTCCCATTCATTTCTTTCAATAACACTCTAGTTTTCAATGTACAAGCTTATTCCTTAATTAGTTAGACATACCACTAGGTAGCTCTTGCTCTTCATACTATTATGAATGGAATATTTGAAAATTTATTTTCCAAATGTTTAATGCCAATATTTAGACATTCAATTGATTTTTGTTTACTTTATTGACTTTATATGCCAGGACTTTGCTAAATTTCTTATTAATTCAAGCAATTTTTTCTGAAAATTTCTTAGATAATTCTTCATATATGAACATTTAGTCAGGGAATAAAGACAAAGTCATGTTTTCCTTCCTGACCCATATTTCTTTATTTTATTTACAGGACTGTTCTGCTAGGAACACAGGTGTACTGGTAAGTAGGCACAATGAGAGAGGATGTCCTCTCTCTCGTTCCCAGTGGTATAGAGAACACATTCCATTTTCCCTCATTCAATACATTAACAGCTATTGTTAAAAGCACATTATCAGAGGAAAGAAATCCCATTCTATTCCTAACATGTTGAGAAATTTTTATTGTGAAACGGTATTAAATTTGATCAAATGTTCTTTTTAGCATCAACTTCAATATATAGTTATTCCTCTTATGCTCTTGATAGATTAACTTTAAATAATAATTTTTAAGTGTTTTGAGGTATCATATGTTTATTCTTCTTTATTCAGATAGGTTAACTTTATATAGGAATTTTAAAACACTAATTCAACCTTGTAATCTACAGATGAAGCAGACTTTGTGATAATTTATATTCTTTATAAGTTACTGGATTCAGTTTCTTATTATCAAGTAATTTTTTCTGTAATTTCCTAAAGAATATTATTCATTGTTTGCTTTCATATCAGAATTTCTAGCCTCATGTAATGAGTTAAAAATATTAATCTGTCTTCTGATTTCTAAAAATAGTTTGTATGGAGTTAGTGTTATTTTTCTATTAAGACGGGATAAAATAAATAAAATAAATAAAATGTTTAAGGTTAAAACGAACAAAAAAAAGACTGGATAAAATTAAGCAATAAGGTCAGTTGCTTCTCAAGTATCCTTGATAAAAATATTTTAAAATACAAATTAAACACATTAAATTGGTAGACTATTCAAATTTTTGCCCCTTTAATTTTTTTAAATTTGTGTCTTTGAAAGTATTTATTCATTCTGCAAGCTGTCAAATTTATTAGCCAAAGTTTACTTACAATGTCTTTTTATTATCTTTAACATTATGATGTAATATGTATATGTACCAATTCCCCAGATGAATGCAATTGTATGTATTACAAAGATATACTAACAGTAAAATTTAACAAAGAAGGGAACTATTTTGAGGTTTTATATCATAATATTTGAGTGTGGACTTTGGAATCATAAAGCCCTGCATTTCAATCCAGAATCCACTACTTTCTAGTCATGTACTCAGCTCTCTGAGCTACACTCTCCTCTCTTGGAGTAGAAGGAAATAGTAGTACTTATCTCAGTTTTTAAAATTTTTTCTTTTGATATAATTTCAAGCTTAAAATTTCTACTCATTTTTACCCCATTATAAAAGAAAAATATGTAGAATCACTAGATATATCTCCTCCTTCACAGTTTAATTTGGTAACTTATGAGTATGTTTTCTGTATCTCCATATCTCATGAATCATATTAGGTATTTATCATTGTTTTTGTTCCTTTCCAATATATTAACTTTTGGACTTACTGATAGACATATTATTTTCCAATTTTTATTTCTCTTACTTGTGTGCTTATCTTTTAAGTTTACTTTTGCTTTAATTAGGTGTTTAATTTGCCCTTCCTAGTTTCTTCAGGTGGAAGCAAAATCTTTGATTTTTAGATCTATCCTTTTTCGTAATATGTGCACAAGCATAGAAATGTAATAATCTCCTTTTAAACATTACTTTAGCTTTCTCTCACATGCTGTGATAGCTTATGCTTTCATCATCATGAATTTCAAAATCTTTCAAATTTTCTTATTTATTTTTTCATTTCTATATTATTTAGAAGACTTTTGTTTAATATCTATATGTTCAAACTTTTTGGATATTTCTATTATATATTTTCAGTTTATTTCCACTGTATTAGAAAGCATGTATGGTCTGTACTGTTTCAGACATTTGTATTTATTGAGACTTGTTTTGAGGTTCAAGGCATGGACTATCTCAAATTTTTCTGGAGCTGTAAAAAAAGAATATGTACTATACTGTTTGGCATTATGTAAAAGTCAGTATGTCAAGATTGGTTGTATTGTTCACAATATTTTTATTGATTTGATATGAATATTCAAAGTTATTTTTATAAAATTTAACAGAGGACTATGTAAAGCTTCTAGTTTTTCTGCATAAATTTTGGAGCTCCAAATTAGATGGATGCATATCTAGCATAGTTCTGGTTTTGGCTGAAAATAACTTTGATAATTAAAGTTTTATAATTTATTATTGAATCATTTCTTGTTCTGACATCACTTTGTCTGATATTAATATAATCACTTCAATTTTCTTTTAGTAGTATTTGCATAGTGTACCTCTTCCTATCCTCTTGTTTTTAACATCTCTATGCCTTTATATTAAATGAGGGTTACTTAGAGGTAGCATATAAGTAGACCTTGTTTTTTACCCAGTTTGATAAGACTTACAATCAGAGTCATTAGACCCTGTATATTTGATGCACTTGTTAATATGGTCACACTCAATTCCATATTGCTAGGTGATTTTTATTTGCTTTAAATACTTTGTTCATCTTGCTTTTGCCTTCTTTAGGTTAACTGAGTATTTTTAGTATTGCATTTAATCTTTACTATTATAGTAATAATATAATAGCTTTGCATCACTGTGACAAAATACCTGGAAATTCAACTTAAGGAAAGAGGGATTTATTTTGGCTCATGGTTGCAGGGATTTCAGTCAGCGACCACTTGGCTTTGTTGTTTCCAGACCAGTGCAAGCAGAACATCTTGTGTGGTAGAAGGTTGTAGTGGAGGGAAGACGTTTCTGTCACGGCAGCCCAGAAGCAAAGAGAGAGGGAAAGAGCCAAAGAGGAAGAGGCTCAGACAAGCTGCCAGGGACTCCTGCCTCCAGCGAGGAACCCACCCCTAACCGCCCACTGGGCTATGGAGGCATCAATGGGTCTCACACTGAAGTATTCCGCTTATGATTCCGTGTATCTATAGATCTCGCCTCTGAATATTGCTACACTGGGTTCAAACCCTAAATAGAATGAGCCTTTCAGAGATCATTTCAGATAACCATAATAAACAGCATATCCTTTGATTGATTAAGCTGTAATTGTTTTACACATGACAATATGCATCTTTAACTTTTCAAGGTCTACCTTATATAATGTTTTACTACTGTGCTTGTTAGAACCTTGTGTGTTCCAGAATCTTTGCAGTTAATTTCATATGTAAATATTTGTAACTATGTTGTAAAAACCTAAAATCAATTATTTATTTTAAACATTCAATTATTTTTAAAGTGATTTTAAAATGAGAAAAAATATTTTATACTTATACCTTAACTCTAGCACACTGCAATCTTCTGTATAGACCAAAGTGTCCCATGATTTCATCTCCTGCATCTAGAGAACATGCTTTCTGGTAATGAGGGCTTCCATTTCAGTCAGGAAATCTCACAGTTTTGGTTTGCTTGAAAAATATTTCATTTCTTTTGTTTTGTTTTTCACTTTGAAGGTGAGTTTTGGTGGCTATTGAGCTCCAGGATCATATCTGTCTTCTACTGTTTAAAAGATATTGTTCCTAATTGACCAATTTTGCATATCTCTATCTGGTAATCTGAACAGCTACTTTGAAGATAAAAATATGCATTATAACAACCATTAATTTCCTATCATTTTGTTTTGAAACTCTGTATCATTTTTATTGTTTTTTATTCCCTTTTTAAAAAAGAGATATTATTCCATGTCTTCTGCCTTACACTGCTTCTTTTCAGTTGTTAGACTATTTCTTCCAGTGTTTCCCACAAAGACATTATCTTTTATTCCCCTGTAATGCATGTACCATTTGTTTCTAGCTGTTTTTGAAGCTTTCTGTTTATTACTGGTTCACAGAAATTTAATAAATATCTACTTTAGTGACTGTGTATATGTGCGTGTGTCCAGGCATGTGTTTATCCTGCTTGACCTTCACTGAGCTTCATTAATCTGGGATTTAAATTTTATATTGAATTTGGAAGAATTTGGAAAAATTTTGTTCAAATATGTTTCTGCCCTCTCCTTCTGGAAACATTGCAATTCTTCAGCTAATAATATGGCTTCACAGAACTTGTAGGCTATATTTTTAGGTGTGTGTGCATGTGTGTGTGTACGTGTGTTAGTGGGGAAGGAACCCAGGGCCTTCACAGAGCTACATCCTTTCTTTTTTTTTTTTCTTGAGATAGGATCTCACTGAGCTACTAAATTCTCCAGTCTAGGTTTTAGCTTGCAGTTCTCTTGCTCAGCCTCTGTAAGTGCTGGGATTATAGTTATGGGCCACTATATATAGCCAGTACTTTTTTCTTTTTTAAAAAATATTTCTGTGCTTTAGTTGTATACTTTCTATTTCTATCCTTTGAATTAACTACTTTTTTTTTTCTGCAGTGTCCATTAGGTTTTTTGGTGCAAACAAAAGCAAAACAAAACAAAGTCAAAATGCCCTCATTGCCAGCACAGAAAGGACCCCATTAGAGAGGAGAGAAGTGAAGCTTCTGAGGAAACAAAAGCTATATAGGGCCAGGCAGGGATGGGGTTTATGGAGTGGTCTGCCTGACACGGCTGGCTGTGATTGGGCAGGAAACGGGGAGAAGGAAACAGGAAGTTGCAAAAGGGAAGTAGGAAGTTTTAATTTGAGCAAGGAGGAGAAGGGCAGGGCTTGGCACATGGCCTCCAGTGGCCCTCGCCATATTGGCTTGCTGCCATGATGACTTAGCAGAATTTTTATTAAGGCAGAAAACCTAGCAGTGTCTGATCTTGTACTTAGTCTATCCAGAAATTCTGAGTCTCAGGCAAAGTCTCTCAACACAAGCAAAATGCAGGCAAACTTTCTGCCAAGCCATAACATACATCATCTGGAGTCCAGCACCCAATGTAGTCCTTCTTCTCAGCAGAAACCTCCTGAACCCGGTCTTTACCTTCAGGATTTCTATCAACCTTCTGGCCCTCTGAGCTCTGACCAGAATTTCCCATACAGAAAAGCTGAGGGTATTCCAGCTGTACTCTTTCAGGCAACCTCTCTGAACCCTTCCAAACACTTCCCACAAACCATTTCCAGAGGCTCTTGAACTACATGGTCAGGTACAGTCACAGCAACGGCCCCACTCCTCTGGTAGCAAATTCTGTCATGGTCACTTTTCTCTCGTTGCTGACACAAAATACCCAATACCCAAATTAAGGAAGGAAGGAAAGGTTTATTTAGCTCACAGTCTGTGGAGGTTTCAGTCCATACTCATCTGACTCCAAGGCAGAGTGGCACATGGCAAGAGGGCAAACATTCATGGCAGTGGAAGACAGCAAAACAACAAGAGCAAAAAGGGAGAAATGGCGGCAAGGAGCCTCTTTTACTCCCTTACATATGCAAAACTATCTGCCCCATAATCAAACTCTAAAAGCCTGCACCATGACTGCCTGAGGATTTGGGGGCCCCTGTAGACACAACCACAACACTCTATTTTTCCAATAACTATGTTAAAGTTCTTCTTAATAATTTATCATATCTTACATTCCCAGTTTTTTTCCATTGATTGATTTTTCTCCTTTATATGTCTAATAGTAATTGTGGTAAATTATACTCTTGAGTTACTATATTAGCTTATATTTTCTTAAAGAATATTGAATTTATTTAAACTGTAGTTAATACAACTTTGGATCAAATACCATAAGTCTCTAACTTACAACCATTCTAGTTTCAGACTTTAACATATACCAATGGACACCACCTTATGAACAAATCACAGAAGTAGCTCATATGTCCTCAAGATACTGTCAGTTGCAGTGTGTACTTACCATATAGTGTGATAGCATACAGTAGTACAGGATAGTCAGAGTCTTACTGTTCTTGTGGGGGGGGATTGTTTTTGTGCTTTACATTGTATATTTGTGTCAAAGGTGTATAAGACTCACTTCACTGGACTTAAGATCAAATCCAACTTATAAACATTCTCCCAGAATGGAACCCATTTCTAAGTCAGGGATTTACTGTAGATCCTTTAAAGGCTTGTTTTTGATGTTTGTTAGAATGGGTCTGGTTTAGCCACACAAGTGCAAGTTTAGCTTTCTACTTTAGGGATGGCTTTTTTGAGTGTTTACCTAAAACATGTGCTATTTGCTGAGTTCTGTGAACTCTGATTGATAAGAACTAAACACATCTTAGCCTTGTATACACTCTGAGGAATATTTCCTTTACTGTTCCAGGTACTTTTATGCCTTACTTTATAGTTTCCATATCCACCCTTTAGCAAAATAGTCCAAGAGCCCTTTACAAAGATTGCCGGAGCCTTTCTCTTCTTTCCAGCATTATTTTGTGTAAATTAAGGGTTTAGTTTGCCCCCTTTACCATGCTGTTTACTTCTTCAGCTCAGAGAGACTGCTGTGCTGAGTTTGATTTCCCTTCCTTTGACCACACTCTGACAAGCCCCCACAGCCAGAAAGCCCAGGCCAGCAGGGAACTCACTTCATTATTTTCCCTTCTCTCTGGGATGCGTCCTCTGAGACATCTGCCCATTGTCTAAAAGCAAAAGTCCTGGTTTTGCTTTGTTTTCCAATAATTGCAGGAGTAGTGAGAACTTTGGTACCATTATTTTTACATATCTCAAGTGAAAGTCACCCTTCAACAAAGTCTTAAATGTTATAGCAATATCCCCTGTTCATGGAGAAGAAGAACCACTGTAGTGAAAATGGCCATACTCCAAAAGCTCTTATACAGATTTAGTGCAATCCCAGTCAAAATTCCATTAGCATTCCTCACAAAACTAAAGAAAACACTTGTAAAACTCATTTGGAGCCAGAGGAGAACTAGAATAGCAAAAGCAATTCTGGACAACGAAGGCAAGTGAGGGGACATCACAATCCCTGACCTGAAATTATACTACAAAGCTACTGTGATAAAGTCAGCATGGTACTGACAACAAAATAGACTTGAGGATCTGTTGAACGGATTAGAAGATGCAAACACAACTACAAACATACTCAGCCACCTTACCTTTGATAAAGGAGCCAAACATGTTCAATGGAAGAAAGACAGCCTCTTTAATAGGTGGTACTGGAAAAACTGGCTTTACACATGCCAAAGAATAAAACTAGACCCATGTCTTTCACCACACACTAAGCCAAAGTCAAAATGGATTAAAAATCTAAATACTAAAACAAAAACACTAAATTTACTGGAAAAAAAAAAGTAGGTAGAAATCTTGAAGACATAGATGAAGGCAGAAAGTTCATGAACAAAAACCAAAGTGCACAAGAAATACTTCAAAGAATCAACAAATGGGATCTCACCTTATTAAAAAACTTTTGCACAACAAAATAAATCACCAACAGAGTGAAAAGACAACCCACAGAGTGGAAAAAATTATACTGATTTGTCCCAAGGACAAAGGACTTATATCTAGAACATATAGAGAATCGAGGAGCCAGACTATAGCTCAGCGGCACAGTGCCTGCCTGGCAAGCACAAGATCTTGAGTTCAATTCCTAGTACTTCCCCAAGAAAAGAATTGAAAAAATCAAGACCCGCCCCCAAATTCAAAGAAGCAATCCAAAAATGGGCATCTGGGATGAATACATACTTCTCAGATAAAGAAATATAAATTGCAAATAAATATATGAAAAAAAGTTCAACATCTTTGGTAATTGGAGAAATGCAAATTAAAACAACACTGAGATCCCATCTCACACCAAAAAGAATGGTTACATCAAAAAATCAACCTATATAACAAATGCTGGTGGGACGGTGGGGAAAAGGAACCCTTCTCCACTGTTGGTGGGAGTGTAGACTAGTATAACCACTGTGGAAACCAGTGCTGAGATTCCTTTAAAAATTAATATTACAGGTCCCATTCAACCCAGATATTCCCCTTCTGAGTATCTCTCCAGAAGAATTAAAAACATCATACCACAGCAATATCTGTACACCCATGTTTATTGCAGCACAATTTGTAATAGCTAAATTTTGGAAACAACCCAAATGCCCATCAACTGAGGAATGGATAAAAAAGATGTGTTTTTTTTACATAATACAGTACTACTCAGTTCCAAATGAGTTGAAACTTTTATAGGTAAATAGATGCAACTTGAGACCATACTAGTAAGTGAAATAAATCAGACCCGCATGTGTTAACAGCATATTGTTTCACGAGTGTGGGAAGTTGAATAAGTAAAAAATATCCAAAATATACAATAGATGTTGTGAATTGGGAATAAATTCCTCAAAAGAAAGGTGAAACTGACGGGGGAAAGGGTAAAACAGGAAGAGAAAAATGAAAAAATATATACATATACATGCAAAATAAAAATTGTTATAGTCTATGAACAGAAACTCCAAATTCAGTGGGTTGCTCCTCAGGAACCATAAAGAATAAATCAGAACAACTAATTTGAAGACAACAATATGCAATATAAAAACCATCGCTGAATTCCTACCATCTTGCTTAGTGAAGCTCTGCATCATTTCTAATGATTTTATTACTTTTTATTGTCTTTGTCTGATCAATCTTGCATTCTTACATCTGGGAATCAGAGCAACTTCACTGAAGATAAGAATATGTAATATAACAACCATGGTTAATTCTTACTATCTTGTTTTAAAATCCTGTATTGTTTTTATTGTTTCTGTATTGTTTTGGTTTTGTCTTCATTGTTATTATTTTGTTATTGTGTTTTACACTTTAGAATAAAAAAGAATAAAGCATAAATTTACATTATAAAATAAATAGATGAACCTCAAAATCATTATGTAAGAGAAAAAAAAACAAACATGAAAGAACTCATACTGTCTGGTTCCATTTAGGCATACTGTGCAGAAAAATATACAGAGACAAAACATAGATTCTCTTTTGCAGGGAGGCAGAGGTCTGAAGGGGGTTATCTATAAATATGTAGACAATTTTCTCTTTAGGATGATGAAAATATTCTAAAAGTAAATTTAATGGTGGTTGTACAATTCTAGAAGTGTTACAAAAAGTTCATTTAACTTTATGCTTATAATTGATGAATTTTACAATATCTACATAATATTTCAATAAAACTTGAAAATATTGCATGTTATGCTTAACCAGGCTTAAGCAAATAAGGAAGCATTTGTGACACACTTGAGGTAAAACCATATGTGAGGAAGAGGCCTAGAGAAGCCTCTTGCAGGACAAAAATATGATTTTAAAATTGGCATCAGAATAATGTGGGAAATATAGGTGGTGAGATTGTAATGGAGCCAGTGTTGATTTGTAAAGCATGGTAGCACCACTGGGGATTAGCCTGCATTATTGTTCTCTGGACTTCTTGTAATCTGAAGGGAGAGGACATGGACTAAAAGTATTTTGGCAGTAAGGACAATTCTCACTGCTGGGAAGTGGGCAGGGAAATGGGTACTATGTATAATAATTGCAGTTTTAAAACACACACACATGCATATGTTTCTATATACATAACTGTGTTTTGAAGAAGCAAGAACTAGCAATATCAGAAGCCATAGCTCTTAGCTATAATAAGAGACAGTTGTTTCACTGAAGGCAGGGTTTGCGGATGTAGCTCAGGGTCAAAGCACTTGCCTAACATACAGTATTTGGCTGTAATTTTCAGTGCTAGGGAAAAAAACCTTAGAAGCCACTCATTAGCAGTTGCTCATCACTTCTCAGCATCTGTGGTCCACCAGTGGCTCTTTGAAAGGAGCTTGAGTACTCATTCCCACGGTGTATCACTGCAGACTTCGTTGTTGATAGTATCACATGTACCAGGAAATTCTCTGCCACAAACTCACAGCCATATACATCTGAGGTGGCAATGTTTAAAGATTAGATAGGTCTTACTTGAGGCAAGAGTATTATCTTGAACAGTTCTTACAATAAGAAGTAAAACACTCTTTAAAAACAAATAAATTGGATCTATATGGTCAATAAAATTTAACACTTGGCATTAGGTTACGTGTATTCGTCCATATTGATGAGTTAGAATTCAGTTAAAACTGAATGAGCGTATTTTTTCCTGGTTCATATCCAAAATGCAGTAGAATTGAGGGTAACTGATTCTGTCCGTGAATTCATCCAGTTAGATTATCCTTTAGAAGACAAAACAGTGGCTAAACATGTGAAGAACGCCTTTTGTTCCTTATTTCTGTTCTTCCCTCTGTGTAGAACATTACTTCCCCTGCTGTTACTTGCAGCCTTGTCACCGGTGACATAAGTATGCACATTACGTTGCCTCTGATTAACGTGCACATTACCATGGGGTCTATTAACCAGTGCTTTTACTGCCTAAGTCACCTTGCTTTTGTGTTATGTGCTATTAAGTGCTACCACTTTCCAGCACTTTGAGACACTGTCATTACCGAAGGAGGCAACTAGATGAAGTTTGCGAATTTACTCAAAAGCTTGAACATGGGAACCTCCGGAGAGGTGGCAATAACAGAATTTATGCCTGGGGAGCCTGCTGAGAAATGGTAATTTCAATTCAACACTCTTAATTTCCACACAGTCTTTGAATATAGACCTCTGGGTAGCCACAACCACACTCACTGGAAACAGAAATGATTGCAACACTGACAAATGAAACTAAATCCTCTCGGAGCTTTCTTTTTGTTATATTGCTTCGTATATGACATTTTGCTGCTGAAGGGAGGTAGGGCTATATTTTTTTCGATGTATTTTTTAAAACTGACAAAAATCCTCCCTCCTGTTCACTTTTTAGTGTAAGTTTGAAAAATGTAATAAAAGCAGGCATTTTATCTATTTTTATATAGATTAATCCTCACCTGTAACTTTCTTAACATTGTACCTTGCTTTATTTACATGCCATGAAGAGGTATTCTTACTGAAATCCATTTTAGTTGAATTAGTCAAAAGAGACAAGGTCTTAGAGAGATACAAAGTGAGAAAGGTGACGGTTAGCCAAGGAGGAAGGCAAAAGTCATGTTAATCAGTCATAGCACATCAAGCACAATGTGGGTCAACCAACCCAGAGGTTCTGGATCACAGCTGCTAAACGCACCTTGCCTGTAGGAAGCCACCCAGACCGAGGAGTCACATTTGCCCAGTACTATTCTGAGCCCACCTGCATATCAGGTGAATGAAAATGAAATAGCTGAGAGTCTACAAAAGTATCAGAGAAACATCTATGACCAAATCAAGCCTTCTGAATAACACAGGGTAATATTTAGCCAAGTACTCCGTGGGAAAGCATATGGGGAACAAAAATGACCAGCACGGCATGAAAACATTTTTAAAAGTTCCATGAGTTCCATGGGGTAAAACAGTTGAGGAAAATGATGCATAAATGGGTAAAATTAAAATGGAAAGAGGGAGAATTAGTGACAGTACTTTAGAAAATGAAGAATAAAAACGCAGAGAAGGTTTAGTAGTATCTAATCATATGTTATGCATTTTTTGGTTTACTGATTAGTTGTAGCAGTAGTAAAATAACTCACAAAGTGCTTTATTGCATACTGATTCTTCTTAATGACTTCTTGACATGAACCAGCCATTAGCTTCACAAGAAGGTGCAGACCAGTTAAAATGCAGACAATATAATAAGCTCAGTCTCGGAAATTCTACTCTAGTACATTTTTACTCTTTGATACATTAAATTCAGTATTTTCTTTTTAAAGATGAGCGCATCTTCAGTTACATTCAGACCACTTTTAGACAAGATGTATGCAAGTTAAACAGTGGTGAGTCTCACCCTGGGACATATTTTCGTCATCCTCCGCTTCCTGCTGTGGTCTCCCAGACAGACAAGGATTGGGAGTGGGTTTGGAAATAGGGGAGACAGGAGAATCACCATTCCTTGTCTTTGGGGTTTCAGGCTAAAATCTCGCCAATTTTTCTTTAATGTTTTCCTCATCTGTAAAAAATAACGACCTTTTTATGTGACTAGAAGGGTCTCCTTATGGGGAACTGCATTATAGCTGTACATGTTCTATTGACAAGGAACCTAGTTTTATTTTCTGCTTCTGGAATCATGTCCCCTTTATTCAAAAACTAGATGTTGGCAATTGTATGAATTTATTTTTTGCTCTTTGTCCAGATATCAATTTGATAATCACACATTTGCTTGTCAGTGATATATTTTAACTCACCAGTAATGCATTGGTGAGTGAACGAGGTCTTCTTTAGATGCAGTACTAGGCTCTTCCATGTGGATGTCATGTCATAGTCATGTCATTGCTGCATATGACACAGTGGTGTCGTAGTCATGTCATTGCTGCACTCTTTTCATGATATCAGAAAGGTAGATGGCTCTTCTGCAGAGAAGTCAATGAGTCACCTTAGTTTATGTTACAGACAGAGGCCAGATGAGTCTCTTTCCATGAAGGGCAAAGACTTCAACCAGTGGTGACTCTGACAGGGCCTCAGTGATTTCTTTGAGCAAATCTGAATGGATTCATGCAATACCTTTTCACTTCTGAAAATTATCTATGCCCAGAAATCACCTAGTAGGTCCATACTCCAATAAAAGAGTCTTAAATGGAAGATTTTCTTCTCTCTTTCAGTTCCTCTCTTAATTCTGTCAAAGTACATCTTGAATCTGAATGAGATGCAGACAAGCCTCACATACAGCAGCCAGGGGAATTCAGACCAAAGCATTTATTATGCTCAGGAGCCACAGCTGACACTCAGGGTTGCCAAATCCAGCGGGGTTTACACAGACTGCTTGTGGTTTTCATAAGCATTGACTGCAGCCAAAATGCTGTTTTGTGAGCTGAATTTTGATTCGATTGCCAAGTGACCAATGTGAACTTTCCATCAGTGTGAGGCTTTATTAAGCTTATTTATGGCTTTTTGTTTATGGGCTTCTTAGGTTGTGCAAGTATGTAATGTAAACATGAAAATTTCCTTCCAAATTACTGTCATGGAAGACAATGCTTTGTTTTGCTTCATTTCATATTGTTTTCATGAATCCTGAGCAGTTGGACTATGATCACATACACAAAAAATTAATAACACAAATCAACCCTTCAACAGATTTGAGGACATAAATAATTTTTATTTGTAAAGGGAATGGTTTCACTGCATCTTTACCTACCACTAAACTAATTACCTTTGCTAGAGCACTATAAAATATAATCAATTTTCCATATACCATATTGTAGAATAGATAATAAAAACAAAGAAGAATCCAAGACCCAAAGGGATTTGGAACATGGCGTTCTGCATGGAGATGGTGGGAACAGTGCAGGACTTAAACACAGTGACAGAACTGGACCCTAATTGAAACTCCCTGAGGACCCCGTTACTCTAGTATCTATCTAACGCACTTCTAAAAGCTGTGTGGTGTCAGTCATTTAGCCAGCATCTTGCACTACCTGCTATTCTTCCAAATTCATCTCATTGGTATTTATTATGTTAGTAGGGAAAGAAAAGCGTAAGCAGAGTTAATATTGTGGATGGTGCTCTTTCCATTAAGATTTGAATGTGCTTAGAGGAGATATGTTTTCCCTCTCCTAATTGTCAGTCTCTGCAAGACAGTGAGCAGACCTGAGAAAGGGAATGAGAAGCAGATGCTCCTGTTTTGAGTACTGGCTCCCAAAGAAAGAGCTCCTCCTGGGAAGGATGTTACGGACATGCATTCCCTTGGGCTTTGCAAAATAAAGGAGGCACAGCCAAGCAGGCACAGTGGCCCATGCTTGTAATCCCAGCCCTCTGGGAGGCTGAGGCAAAAGCATCTCAAGTTGGAACACAGCCTGGGCAACTGAGTAAACTTGTGAGACACTGGTTCAAAATGAAACATTACATAAAATAAAATGTTAAGCATGTAGCTCACAGTGAAAGGTCTGAGTACAATCCCCAATACCACAAACTAAAAAACAGAGTAAGAAGAGGTGGGGTGGGTGTGGAGGTCGTAAAGCAAACCATCCACTAGGAAATTCCCAAGTCTCCCGGATGAGTATTTGATAAAGTGGCGTGTACTTAGTATCACAAAGGCAAAGACAAAAGGAAATACAAATCTCAGGTAGTCATTAACCAGGAAATGTATTGCTCATGGAAATCTGCTCACTTATAGAAATTTCATTTTTTGATTTCTGCTGATACATCAGTGTTGTTGTTGCTCTGGAATCCTTGATATTTGTGTTTCCTTGTGGAAACTAACAGCACACAAAGAACTGGGCTAACTCCAACTACTCTTAAAATCCCAAACAGTATCCCATAAAACATTAGCTTTCATATACAATGCATTTTGTCACTATTATGAAGATAATTACAAAATAAATTTGATATCAAAGTTATTATTAATATTTAAAAACATTTTCAGAATATCTATTGCTTTTAAGTTTTTTTATTTTAAAGAGAAAAACCTGCAATAAGAAAATAACAACCACATAAACAAAAACAAAACAATGCAAAAAAAATAAAAACAATACAAGATTTCAAAATGAGATGACAGGAATTAACAATGGTTGTTATATTACATATTGTTACCTTCAGTGAAGTAGCTCAGATTACCAGATATAAGAATGCAAGATTGATCAAATAATTAAAGACAATAACAAGGAATAAAAATTAGAAATGATACAAAGCTTCATTAAACAAGATGATAAGAATATCCATATTTAATTTTGTAATTTCTTTCAATGATACCTAATACCAGAAATATTTTAAGTTTAAATCTATAATACAAAGTGTAATCATATGTAAGACTCATTCTTCCAGAGGCATTTTATTCAGAATAATTTCAGGATTTAATCTCTAGAAAAATTTTATTAGAGAACCTAAATGATATTAATACAGTATTTGACAAGATCTTTAAATAAAGTGAATGTAATACATGAAGATTATCTAATAAATGAAAATAGATGACAAAATTATCAGAATTTTGTCTCTTTTATCTCTGATAAAATTATCAGAATTTTATCTCAGAATTTTATCTCAATTATCAGAATTTTATTTTAACATAGATTCATTCATCATTGCTTTAATATGTTGAATAAAGAAAGATCCAAAAAATAAGAGGCTGGGGATTTAGCTCAGTGGCAAAAGCGCCTGCCTGGCAAGCGCAAGCTCGTGAGTTCAGTTCCCGGTACTGGAGAAAAACCAAAAAAAAAACAAAAAAAACAAAAAATGTAGTGTATCTCTGAGCTCTAGGTAAGATCATTTATTTGACCTCTACTAGCTCACAATCTTCATGTGAACAGACAGCTTCTTAAAAAAAGAGTTCCCGTTCATTCCTTGTTATATGTTGAATGCAGGCATGACCCAAACTTTGCACTAGTGACTAATAATGAAAAATGAGCAAGAGTACTGCTTGCCTTCCGTACCTTCACCTTCTACTTCCAGAGACAGCCACAGAAGTACATAGTCACCACAGGGTGTAACATGGGCCATAACCCTATTACACACAAATCACTGTAGCTCCCTCCTGCCTCCTGCTGTGCCTGGCCCTCTTCTGCCTGGAAACTTTTCTCAGCTTCCTGCCCTATCCCGTTCCACACAATGCTCAATCGCTGCTCAAATTCTCCCTCACAAAAAGGCACTGTATTCCTGCCTTAGCCCTTATCAATATCAGTATTTTATTTATTTTCTGACTTTTTCATTCAGCATTGAGTCACTGTGAGCAAGAACTCTGTCTTGTTCCCCTCCTACTCTGGGCTATCAGAAGACTGCCTGGCATTCCAGGCCAAAAACAAAGCAAAACAAAAAGAACAAACAGAAAAAAAACAAAAAAATATCAGTTGTTGAATAAAATGTAGAATCAATAACGGTGGCAAAACTAATGAGTTTTGTTTTTCTAAAACTTTCGTTTCTTCATCAAACTCTCATCATCATGAAGAAGGCAGCACGGAAATGAAATGATGCATCATTGAGGGGATGATGAGCAAGTCAAGGAGGAAGACAGGAAAGGGTGCTTTTCAAGGTCTTTGCTTTCTTTCATAGTTAGGAAGCCCAGGTTCTCCCACCGTCATGTCCCAAGAAACACAAGACCCCGGGCTCTGCTACTCTATCGGGAACTATGTCACTGTGCTTTCTTGTGCTGTGGAAATTAATTTGCCCTGTTCTCCACTTCTAAAATTAATGTGCTCTTATTAATTTAAATTATGACGAGATTAATTCAACATATTACCAATGAGTTCGCTAGTTTTTTCTTTTTAATAAGGTTTTTTTAAGGATTACATATGTTTCAATTCTTGTATCTGAGTCTTCTCCAGCTTTCATCTGTATTTGTAACAGCCAAATTCCATTCACTCCGGTACAATATTTCTCAGTTTAAAAATCATGATTAAACTGAAGGGATTTGTGTACATGAATAGGTGTCTGCATTTCCAAGTCCTACAGCTGGACATGACCTTTGGTGGGTCACTTTTCTTCTCTCTGCCTCTGTTTTATCAGTGATAAAATTTAAACAATTAATCTGCATCATCTGAGAAATGTGTATTCATCTCAGATGCCCATTTTTGGATTGGGTCTTTGAATTTTGGGGTCTGAATTTTTTTAATTCTTTATATGTTCTAAATAGAAGACCTTTGTCTGAGGGAAGTTGGCTAAAATTTTTTATCAATTCATGGATTTTCTTTCATTCCGTTGGTAATTTCTTTTGATGTGCAAAACCTTTTCAATAAATGAGATTCCAGTTCTTGATTCTTTGAAGTATTTCCCATGTAGTTTGGTTTTTGTTCATGAACTCTCTGCCATCATCTATGTCTTCAAGATTTCTAGTCAAATAAATATATGAAAAATGCATTAAAATCAAATAAATATATGAAAAATGTTCAACATCATTGGTCATTCAAGAAATACAAATTAAAACAACACTGAGATTCCACCTCACCCCAGAAAGAATGGCTATCATTAAGAAATCAACCAATAACAAATGCTGGAGGGCTGTGGGGAGAAAGGAACCCTTCTCCACTGCTGGGAGGAGTGTAGATTGATGAAACCACTGTGGAAATCAGTAGGGAGATTCCTCACAAAACTAGGATTAGAGGTCCCAGTTAACCCTTCTCCACTGCTGGGAGGAGTGTAGACTGGTGAAATCACTGTGGAAGTCAGTGTGGAGATTCCTCAAAAAACTAACATTAGCAGTCCCATTCAACCCAGCTATTCCCCTTCTGGGTACTTTCCCAGAAGAATTAAAAACATCACACCACAGTGATATATGTGCACCCATATTTATAGCAGCAGAATTTGGCATAGCTAAATATTGGAAATAACACAAATGCCCATTAGCTGAGGAATGGATAAAAGAGATGTGGTATTTTTATACAGTGGAATATTACTCAGCTATAAAAAAGATAAACTCTAGGCTTTATGGGTAAATGGATGCAAAAAGAGACTGTACTCATAAGTGAAATAAATTGGGTCCAGATGTGTAAAAGTTGAATTGTCTCCCTAGTGTAAGAACCTGAAAGACTAAATAAAACCCAAACATACAATAGGTATTATGAAATGGAAAGAAATTGCTCAAAGGGAGGAACAACTGGGATGAGGGAAAGGAGAAAAAGTTAAAAAAAAAAAGAAGAATGGGAATATAGATAGATAAATAGATAGAGAGAAAGAGACAGAGAGGTGATAGACAGATAGCTGGAATAACTGTACTGCTGATGTCTAATGGTTTATTGAAAGGAAGAGTTAATGCTTAATTTTTTGACCAATTTTGCATGCTTATATCTGATAATCTGAACAACTAATTGAAGACAACAATGTGCAAAATAACAACCATTAGTGAATTCCTACCATCTTGTCTAGTGAAACTCTGTATCATTTCTAAGGGGCTTTTTATTTTTATTTTTTATTATCTTTAATGGTTTGATCAATCTTGCATTCTTACATCTGGTAGTCTGAGCAACTTCATTGAAAATAACAATATGTAATGTAACTACTGCTAATTCCTATCATTTTGTTATGAAATCTTGTGTCATTTTTATTGTTTTTGCTTTGTTTTGTTTTTGTCTATGTTAATAATCTTCATACATTTTACAATATCATACATAGTTCTAAATTTTATGTAAATGAATCTGGACTCTATTGTCCTCCAACCTGCTTTTTCTTTCAAAACTGAGTTGGGGAGATTCATCCATACTGATACTTGTGGCTGTCCTTCATACTCTATGGGAATGCAGGGCAATTCATTCACATGCTATGTAATAAAGAATTAACTTAGCAAGCCTGGGTTACACACACCCTGGACATTCCAAAGAAACTTTTATTTCTTACTCATTCCTGAGAGGTAACCCTCTAGCTCCTATAGCATCCTGCTTGATAAGCATGTTCTTATTTACCTGGTGGCCTTAGGTGATCTCAGATATCCTACACTTTCAGTGAAATTTTTGGTGGAGAACTTGGACCTTGCATTATCAGCTTGATCATCGGAAGGACTAGAGACCACGGTCAGCCAGAGATGTGGCACATAAGCAGTTAGCCAAGGCTGTATTACTATGACAAATTCTTCAGAAAGGGTACTTGACACCAAGGCCTGGTAAGATTCCCCCACTGACAATAATTTGTGTTTGTTATCACACATTGTTGCTGAGAGAAGTAAGTGATGTTTGCACAACTCCTCTGGGAGAGGACAAGTGGAAGCTGGTGCTGGTGTCTCCTAGAGTGTGCACTTTGTGCCTTTTTCTGTTGTTGACTTAATGTGTATCCTTTGACTGTAATAAACCATAACCATGAAAATATTCTGCTGAGTTTCATGACTCCTTCCACCAAATCAGTAAACCTGCAGTGATTTGGGGAACTCCAAACACAGGTACACTCTCCTATTGGTACCATTGTTTCCAGATTTTTACCAAATCTTTGCTATTCCATACAATATACAGTATGAAGATATACTGAATATTTTTACATATCTGAGTGAAATTCCCAAGTCATAGGAATGGTGTTCTGAGACTTTGACTTGTTCTCCAAATTAGCTTTACCATTTCAGAATCCCCCTAACTTATCTTCACCAATAATTAGTATTACTAAGCTTTTTAGTTTTGAGGAGTTTAGTAGTGTAAGATTTGTTTCACTTTTTAAAATTCACATTTACCTGATAATCTGTGAGGTTGAACATCCTATGGTGTGATTTAGGGGTTTCTTTCCTGGGGATTCTTTAGGGGTTTTCTTTCCTGGAGAATTCCTGGGGATTCTAGTTATACCTTTTGGTCTTTTTTGTTTTTACAAATGATTTTAGAAGCTCTTTATGCATTTATAATTCATTACCAAAGGTTTGTAAATATGGCAAATATATGCGCCTGTGGATTACTAGGGGAAGCAGTTGAGCTGCAGCTGAGCTGGGGTTGGCAAACTCCTTGAGACTAGAGCAAAACCTGTCCCAAGAATATAGAATGCCAGAGGTTGACCATGTAAACAAGTTGACCTCTGGCTCAGTTGCATATCAACATGTGTCTGGCCTTGGTGTTCTTTCTTGTTAATTATATCACAGATAGCTCTGAGGATGTTTTGGCTTTTAGTGTTCTCAGAAAAACACCGAGACCTTGCACTCTCAATCTCATTGCATGCTTTTCCCCTTTTTTACCTTGTATAAATAACGATATTAGGGTTGGTAGTACCTCTCCATCAGAAAGGTCAGGTCCCACCAAGTCCCAGCTTTCCTTTCCTGTGTCTAGTGTCTTTTCAGTCTCCCATCATCCCCTTTCAAGACCCCAAGCTCTGTGCGGATTGTGGCAGATGGTGCCCAGCTATGGGGCCTGAGCACTGGGGGAGAGGCACTAAGCAAAACGAGATAACAAGACACTCTGGAAGTGCGCACAATTAAGATTAAGGTATGAAGTGCACTGAGTAATCACCTAGTGTAAAACTACAGGGAATTCAGGATTTAAGGATCATTCTTTGTATATTGAAATGCCTTGTTTAAGATTAAAGAGACATCTATTAAGAAGGCACAGCTTGCAGTCTTAATTTTTTTAGTTTCTTAAAGAAACTTGTCTATGGTTCCCAGACGAAGGAATAGTAAATTTATACACTTGAGAGAAAGTGGGAAAATAGCTAAGAGCAAGTTACATTGCCAAGGGGCCAGATAAGATCCCTCTCCTTCCTTTTTCTATATGGACTCATGACAGGGTGTTTGTATCCACACTCAGACAATGAAGAAATGGCAGGTCTGGAAATCATGGAACACTTATGCCATACAGTGCAAGGGTGTGAGTCACTAAAATCACCTGAGCCCTCGGCACCTTTAGGATGAGCCTCATTCACAGCTCCCTGAGTATGATTAGGAAGAACATGACACCTCTGGCTCAGAGTTCGAAGAAGATGAGAGAGTAGGGTCTGCTGTGCCACAAATGGCTGCACTGAAATTAGCTGACGCAACAGTGTCAAAATCAAAAGTAAAAATATGTTGCTGTGTGAGACCAATGACTTCCCTTCTCTTCCCAGTTCAGCAGGCATAACAACAAGCTAGAAGGACTGGTGAGGATTTGTCTGGTTTTTGTATTGGGACTTACCCCATTCTTGGAAGACTTGATCCCCAGAACCCATAATAGTTTGTTCAAGAACATGAGGTTATTCCCTTGAAAACACTCAAAGAACTAAATCCGGCCATATCTATGTATAGCCCTACAGCTCCATTTACCATAGGGCTTCTTGAGAGAGTTGCCTAAGAAGTTTTCATTGCAGGCAATTGGCAGAACATAGCAAAGCCTACCTAATACCAGGTGACTATTTAATGTGGAAGACAAATTGGGCAGAGCTGTATGCTGAGCAGGCAGATAAAAACAGGCAACATAATGTCCCACTTACTTTAGAAATGTTAACAAGAATGGGACAAATGTTAAAAGAAAGGGGTGGCTGACCAATTAACTTCTAACATTCAATGTTACCAACAGCTTAATATCACCAGAACCCAACCAGGGAGGGAGCTGCTCACCAAGGGCAAAATCTCTGTTAATTTTTGTACTGTTAGGCAGGGACCTGAAGTTTGAGAAGTTTGTAGCCCAGCTGTTACAAGCCCTGAAGAGAACAGTAAGTGATTCAATTTCAGGGCAAAAGCTTGTGAAGCAACTGGCATTTGAAAATGCTAATAAATATTGCAGGAAGCCATTAAGAACTTATAGAAAGAAAGCCTCCCTACAAGAGATGACAAGGATTTGTACAAAAATTGGCCCAGCCTATGTATAGGGTGGCATCTTAGCAGCTGCTATACATTGGGTTTTTAAAGGAAATGGTACTAAATCAAAAGGTACATGTTTTGCATGTGGAATAAAAGGACATTTTTCAAGAAATTGCCATTCTCCTCAGGTTAATAACTAAAAACAGACAGTAGAGACTAAAAAACCCCAGGCCTTTGTCCTTGTTGTCGTCAGGGACACCACTGGTCTAATGCGTGCCAATCTCATACTGACAGCAGTGACAATCCTTTGTTAAGAAATGCTTCACGGGTCAAACCCCATCCCAACACAGTGGGGGCACTTTCCATGGTGAGTCCCAGCCTTCTCTGCCAATACGGTAAAGAGCTCGGTCCAAGACCTCTATAGGGCAACACCAGGCAGTGCAGGATTGAACCTCTGTCCCACCTCTACCTTTGTGCTAACTCCAGAGATGGGACTGTAGGCAATTCCTACAGGAGTCTACTGTCCCCTGCCCTCTGGGACTGTGAAACTGCTCTTGGGATGTACAGCGTTAGTTTATAAGGGCTCCATGTTATCCCAGGAGTTATAGGTTCAGATTATACTGGAGAATTAAAGTTACGGCCAGTACCTCTAATACAATTATTCAAGTGTCACCAGAAAATAAAATTGCTCAGTTAGTGTTAATTCCATCATAAAGATGAGACAGAGTCTACAAAATAAGCCTCCAAGTGATGCAGGTTTTGTGTCTTCAAACAGGAGAAGTGTGAGCTTATGCTAAAGAGAGATGGAAAAACTTCAAAGACATTTGGGACACTAGAGCTGATATCTTGGTCATTTCTAAGAATCACTGGCCTTCTGCCCAGCCTATTGATATTCCTAATGTGGACCTACAGGGAGTAGGTCACATGGATGATCCTGACAAAAGTGCTTGGCTCTGGAGGTGGGTAGATCCAGAGGAAACCACTGCCTACTTTACACCTTATATTTCAGAACATCTCCCCGTTTCCTATAGCAAATCAGTACAAAACTATACAGACTTATGAGACTTTTAAAGAGTTATTTTATAGGAAAACCACCGCTTGCCACTCCTCTTACCATTTCTCACAGAAATGAGGGTGGGGGAAGGAACAGGATCAAGCCGGCACAAGCCGGCAGCAGGAGCAGGAACCAAAGAATTACACCACTCAGCATGGAGCCTGGCCCAGGCAAGAGAAGTGGGAGAAGCCCAAAGGCCTGTTTTGTGTTGTGTCAGCTGTACTGGGAAACACAAGCTGTGTACCCTGGCTCAGGACACCCAGTGGCAACTGCACATTTTCCTGGAGCTCACTGGACAGCCACAGCTCACCTTTTCAGAATCTCAATCAGTGTAGAATACCAGCACCCACCCTTTCTCAGGCGCACACCCACTCTTAACATTAAATGCCTGCAGCATGGGCAAGAACAAAAATCTGTGTGAGCACGGTCATAGTGACCCAGGAGCAGGGCACAGCCCTGGCAAATGATAACCCAAAGGTACCAGCAAAGGAAGTCTATATAAGAGATAATATTAACCTAAATTTTATTAAGGCTTACAGGGAAAATTGTTAGAAGAAAAGATGATCTAAGTATGTCACAGAGGATGTGGAGATAACTGAGCTGGAAGCTACATAAAAAAAAACAGAAAAGTTTCCAATATTATTAAAACAAAATAAAATTATATATAGTATATGTATATATATAGTGTATGTAATACATATATATTCATATATATATATATATAACTTATAGAAAAAAGGTTTTATTCCTTCCAAATTCTTCTTGTAAGAAATCTCTGCTGATTGACCTAAAAATAATTCTGATTAGTCTATTTATAATTACAAACTTCTAAAATTATAAAAAAATTACTATAATTCAATTTGGCTAAAAATATATTTGACTGCACTCTGATTTTATAGATTTGTCTTATTCATACTTGTTTGTTTGTCTCTGTGTCCAATCTGTAATAGGCTGTTTTATTTGAGCTCAATAAATTTTTCTTCATTTTGCATTTTTGGATTTTTGAAGCATTTGTCCTATATGTTTCCACCAAAGTTGCCAGATCCTCAAAATGATATTAAAATTGGTTTTATAAGTGTAATGCATATTGTTTATACATTATGACTTGAGAGTTTCTCATTGTTCAAAAATAATGTGTTAAGTGATATGATCTGGTTTTCATAAGTCATAAAAAATTGTTAAAATAGCTGAACAAAAATCCCTTAGAGTGAGGAGAGATTATTGGACAGAACTCCAATTAATGAACAATGAATTAGCTGCATGAAATAATAATTATCCAGTTCTTGTTCTTTAATGGGAGACCCCCAGTGATCTCCATAACATTTTGTGAGATACTCCAAAAATATTGTTCAAAATATATTATTATGATATATTTACATTGGTTATTGTCAAAAAGTTAAGTTTTCTAAAAAGAAGAAAATAAGCTTCTCTGATTTAAAGATGCTCTGGTACAAAGCAAAATTAAGAAACAAAAGTTTTCATATGGCTATGACAATTGATTGTTGCTAATCTCATGGTGTAATTTATGTATTAATGCCTTCCAGATGTACAGGTCTTTTAAAATGTAAAACTAAGATTGTTCATGATCATAAGCCTTTTCTTCAGCTTTAGACATTTGCCTTTCTCTTGTGCTCCAGCTATTTCTGATAACAGGTTCGTGAAGCCAGAATGAAGTCACCAATCAATGATAATATTTTAACAAAACATATGTGATATGCATGTTATGTATATGCCACTATACTTAAAAAGATTTAGACATTAGGCAGTTTGGAATTTATCACACACTTTAATGACATTCCATTGAAAGACAAATTAGGTGAGAGCTTCTTATTTACTAGGTAAAGATGACTCACTAAAAATGATTACTCTATGTCAAAATGAAAACTTAAGTATGCTAGAAAAATGCCATCATGATTGTCATGCTGGAATATTATGTATAACTTCTGTTCTCAATTTTTCTCTGTAAAACTATGTAACTGTTGTCTGTCAACATTATATAGGGATTCAACTACTAGAACATCCATGGTTGGTGAAAAAACAACAGTTCTCTGGCTATACTTTATATTTCAAGGTGCTTGATATTCAGATAAAATTATAATAGTTAAAATTCACTACTCACATTACAATGTAATGTCATTAATCATCTCTTCTGGATGTTCAATTGAGGTTTGGAGACCAAAACCTAGAAAGATAGATGGGTTAAGAGGTGAGCCAACATTTTGGCCCTGGTCCTCCCAGGTCAACAAGGACCCAGGACTTAAGGGAAACTTTTCAGTGAAATCCTATAACTCTAGTGAGTTATACAACCTCCTGCCCAAAGAGATGGTTGGATCACAGAAAAAGGAGATATACATTATATAATGTGCCTAAGGAGAGTCTCCAGGAGAGAAAGGTTTCCCAAGCTTTCACAGAAAGCAACTTGGCCAAACAATGGTTGTGACTAATCCAGATGGCTGACACTGACAGAAGAACTGAGAGATGCTGCACTTGATCCTGAGGAGCCTTAAATGATCTTGGTAGATAGCAAGAGATTAAATTTAATTAATATAGGTCTCTTTTTAACTTGTTCTTAAACATCCAGCAGAGAAGTGTAACTTAAAAATGTATAAAACAATGCCATAGTAATAAGATAATATAAAGAGGAACTCAAATAATTGACACCTTCTGGTGATTTCGAGCTACACTGATAACTGGCTACTGTTCTGGGTTAACAGGCAATATAGGGATAAGTTGTTAAATGCAGGGAGCTAAAATTCTTGGGCTGGAAATTTTTAGCCTAGATGAGTAAATCCACTCAGAGCAGGAAAGGTTAAAGACAAAAAAGTCTTCACATTAAAAACATTGCTGTAGGGGATGTAGCTCAGCAGCAAAGTGTCTGCCTGGCAAGCACAAGGTCATGAGTTCGATTCCCAGTACTGGAGAAAAAAAAAAAAAAAGTTGCTGCAGATGCCAGGGGAAGAGAGGAAAAATAAAGACTTCCCCAAGGAAGGTCTTCTTCAGAGTCCTCCAAACACAGCTCCTTCAACTCCAATGTGATCATCCATCACTTGCAACTAAGAAGTAGAAATGGGGGAGATGTGGGGAACAGTTGAGCTGAAGCTGAGCTGGAGGTCGGCAAACTCCTTGAGACTAGAGCAAAGCCAGTCCCAAGGACATGGAATGCTAGAGGCAGACCATGTAAACAAGTTGACTTCTAGCTCAGTTGCATATCAACAAGTGCCTAGCCTTGGTGTCCTTTGTTGCTAATTATAACAAAAATCTCTGAGAGTGTTTTGGCTTTCAGTGTTCCCAGCAAAACACTGAGACCTTGCACTTGACCCCATTGTGTGTTTTCTCCCTTTTTTTGTATATATAAAGACTCTGGAGTTTGGACATTGTTGCTGCCTCTGCATTAGAGAGATCAGGTCCCACCTGGTCCTAGGTTTCTTTTTATTCATCTTGTTTCTTTTTAATCCCATTGCTCCCTCTCAGAACTCTGCTCCCTGAACAGGTCATGGCAAATTATCACTTCTGTGTGTGCTGAGAAATAATAAATGCTGCTTTTGTTTCCCATTGAAGTAAGTTTTCCCCCCACAGCATTTTTATATAAGTACCTTGTTTTCACTCAACCTCTTTAATTAATACATCTTCTATTTTAAAGAAAGTTTCCACAAATAAATATCCCCTCTATTTCTTCCTTGTCTATTCTCTTTTATCTCACTTTCATCAATAGCACATTTACTAATTGCTGCAGCTGGATTAATAAAACTCAACTTAATTAAATCTTGATATTTAGGCAGTTGTATCTATAACATCTTGTTCTTGCACAAAATGATTTTAATATAATGGGAATTGCATAATTTTCACAAAAGCTCACTATTGAGCTTTTAGTTGAAATAACACCATATACAAATGAACAAAGAGTATACAAAGGTACAAAGAGTACATATTTGCAATATTTAATCTATATTATATGGTGATTCCATTCCTTACATTATTTTCAATATCTTTCAGCATAATTTTTTCTTTTTCTATTTTCTCTTGCATCTAGTTTGTTACTTTTACTGGTTGGTACTATTTCAATTTTAGTTGCTATTGTAAATGGTATTAAAATACTTTTAACTGTTACATGTGTAAAAACATATCCAATTCCTAAATATTAATTATGAGTCTTGCTACACATTCATCAGCTCTGATAAATGGCCTGTACACTATGCAGGATTTCATTTCCAATCAAGTATATCATCAGCACATAACGACAAATTTTGTTTGCATTTCCTTCTTCAAAATGACTTTAGATTTGATTATCCTAATATACCACTGGGAAATTCTGCCTTGGATGTTATAGGTCATTGGTCACTCATACCACACATCCCATGTGATTCTAATGGCCAGAATCTAAAACATCCCCAACAATCAGGGAGGTCACATTGGTCATTGTAAAGGTCCATGCTGGTACTCCTTACACAGTACTGTTCAGATACCTGAACACAGAGTCTCTCTAGGGATGGTGGTTTAATTCTTCTATGCTATGCTCTAGATTTTTTTTTTTCAGTACCAAGAATCTAACTCACAACCTCGTGTTTGCCAGGCAGGCGCTGTGCCACTGAGCTAAATCCCCAGGTTATGCTATGCTCTAGATTCAGAAATCTTTGCCAATCCTGAGAGTCCTGGATCTCAGACACGCCACCTGTGACCATTTCCTCAGGGATCTGGCTGCCTCAGGTTATCACCACACTTCCATGGGGACAAACAGGATGTGAGTTCACCATTCCCTATTTGTCCTTTGAATACAATCAGAGGGTCTATCTACATGAGGTACACATTCAACACAATCCCAAGTAAAATACCATTAATATACCTCAAAGATCTAAGGAAAACATTCCTAAAATTCATCTGAAACCAGAAGAGACCTAGAATAGCAGAAGCAATTCTGGGCAACAAAGGAAAGGCAGGAGGCATCACAATTCCTGACTTGAAATTATGCTACAAAGCTACTGTAATAAAATCAGCATGGTACTGGCAAAAAGATCAGACCTGAAGATCCACGAAATAGATTAGGAGATGCAGACACAACTACAAACACACTTGGCCACCTAATCTTTGACAAAGAGGCCAAACATGTTCAACAGAAGAAAGGTAACCTCTTTAAAAAGTGGTGTTGGAAAAACTGGCTTTCCACATGATGAAGACTAAAACTAGAACCATATCTATCACTATGCACTAAATTAAAGTCAAAATGAATTAAGATCTAAATACTAAAACAGAAGCACTAAGTCTACTGGAAGAGAAAGTAGGTAGAAATCTGGAAGACATAGGGGTAGGAAGAAAATGCATAAACAAAAACCAAACTGCACTGCAAATGCCTCAAAGAATCAACACCTGGGATCTCCTCTTATTGAAAAGATTTGCACATCAAAAGAAATCACCAACAGGGTAAAAAGAAAACCCACGAATTGAGAAAAAATTTAGCCAACTTCCCATCAGAGAAAGGACTTCTATCTAGATCATATAAAGAATTTTAAAAAATCAGACCCTCAAAATTCAAAGACCCAATCCAAAAATAGGCATCTGAGATGAATGTACACTTCTCAGATGAAGAAATACTAATGGCAAATAAATATATGCAAAAGTGTTCAACATCACTGGTCATTCAAGAAATGCAAATTAAAACAACACTGAGATTCCATCTCACTCCAGAAAGAATAGCTGTCATGAAGAAATCAACCAATGACAAATGCTGGAGGGGCTGTGGGAAAATAAGATACCTTCTCCACTGCTGGTGGGTGTGTAGACTGGTGAAATCACTGTGGAAATCAGATTCCTCACAAAACTAGGATTAGAGGTCCCACTTAACCCAGCTATTCCCCTTCTGGGTATTTTTCAAGAAAAACTGAAAATATCATACATAGCGATATATATGCACCCATGATTATAGTAGCACAATTTGTCGTAGCTAAATCTTGGAGACAAACCAAATGCTCTTCAACAGAGAAATGGATAAAAAAAGATGTAGTATTTTTATACAATGGACTATTACTCAGCTATAAAAAAGATGAACTTGAAGCTTTTATAGGTAAATGGATGCAACTAGAGACCATACTCATAAGTGAAATAAACCAGACCCACATGTGTAAACATTGTAATGTCTCCCTAGTATAAAAAACCTAAAGAGTAAATAAAACCCAAAAGGTACAATAGACATTGTAAAAGGGAAAGAAATTACTCATAAGGAAGGAACAACTGGGATGAGGGAAAGGAGAAAAGAAAGAAAGAAGAAAATAGATAAATAGATAGATAGATAGATAGATAGATAGATAGATAGATAGAGAGGTGATAGATAGATATACACACACAAGGATAGCTGGGATAATTGTACTGCTGATGTCTGTTTATTGAAAGAAACAGTTAATGCTTAATTTTTTTCTTGTTAATTTTACATGCTTATTTCTGGTAATCTGAACAACTAATTTGAAGACAACAACATCCAGTATAAGAATGATTGTTGAATTCCTACCATAATGTTTAGTGAAGTTCTGTATTGTTTCCAATTTTTTAGTTACTTTTTATTCTCTTTAATTGTTTGATCAATCTTGCATTCTTACATCTGGTAATCTGAGGAACGTTGCTGATGATAACAATGTGTAATATAACAACAATTGTTAATTCTTATCATCTTGTTTTGAAATTCTGTATCATTTTTATTGTTTTGTGGTTTCTTTTCATCTTTGTGTTGTTATTTTATTAGTGTTTATTTTCTCTTTAAAGTAAAAGAAGAAGAAAGTGAGCTACCAAACCCAGAAATACATGCAGGAATCTTAAATGCATATATTTAAGTGAAAGAAGTTCACCTGAAAAGTCTACCTAACATATGATTCCAAGTACATGATATTCTCAAAAGGCAAAACACTACACAGGCAGTAAAAATGATCAATGGCTACCAGTGGTTGGGGAGAAGAGAAGAACAGATAAAGAAATGGAGAAAATGTCATTTTAGAGCAATGAAACTAACCTGTATGATATCATAGCATAGAATTATTAAACTATGTATTCATCAAAACCCATAGAACAGTGTAGCACAAAGAGTGAACCCCACAAATAAACCATTAACTTTAGTTAATAAAAATATTTCAGTACTTGTTAATTAATAATAACAAATATAATTCAAGAATTCATTTTACAGCTGTGTGTGAGGGCTTGGGAGATAGATACATGCACTATTGTCTTCATCTAATTGCAAATATAAAACTGTTTTTAAAGTAAAATGTATTAATTTTTAAAAGAAAATTATCACAATAAGCAGACAAAATAGTTACATCCAAATCAGTGAATACTTTCAGCCAGTTATGCATGTTCCATTAATTTCCACACTATTTACTACATATGCACAGAGTGTTCCAGACATCACAAAATGTATTGATATAAAATGTCCATGAAGACAATAATATTTGTCATTGAGATTTGTGTCATTGATATATCCCAAGTGAATGTCACAGATAGGCCCTTCACAATCAATTAGTAAAATAATTTTTAATTAACATATAAATTAATAATTAATAGAAATAGATAAAAGGGAAGAGAATTTGGATAGTGTTTGAAGAGAATCCCCAATGGATTTTTAAAAAAACCTTTGGAGTAAGGCAAGAGTATTATTATAAAAACAGCAACAATAACAAAAGAAGAAATAGGGCCACATTGGGAGGCTCCATTGGTAAACCAGTTGCCTGTGATCTATGGAACTATTAGCATGGTTGACTACTTAGAAAAGATTTGAAAAAGACACCTGTTCTTCTTAGTTGGTGGGGAGAGCTAGAATGTACACCAGTTTCCCTTTTTTCATCATAGATAAGTGAATTGCCTAAGAACTTCTAGTGCCAATGTTCAGGATGGGTGTGCTCCTTAAATATAAACCAAGTTTCTGTCCCTTATTTTGCACATGGAAAAGTGCTTTAAAAAGTTGAACTGAATTAGGGGAATTTCAGGAGATTTTATGACTTCACTGAGATAGTTTTCCCTAGATACAATATTTTCCTTAAAACACTCAAATCTCAGCTTAGAAAGATTGAATTGCATATGAATGTTAATATAAGTGGGGCTGGGGATTTAGCTCAGCGGCAAAAAGCGCCTGCCTGGCAAGTGCAAGATCGTGAGTTCGGTTCCCAGTACAGGAGAAAAAAAAAAAAAAAAAAAAAAAAAAAAAAAAAGAATGTTAGTATAAGAACTAGAAGAAAATTTATGAAAGTGTTCAAATAAATAGAGTGTAGAAACAGTAAGAGAAAAGAATGTCCTGTTGACTATAATAATTGTGAAATATTTATCTGGCTAAAGATGGCATAAAATGATAATATATAATTATTAACATTTTCAATTTTAAATATTGGACTAATATTCACTAATTAAAGATGAACAAGTATTTTAAAAAATCTAGTAGATAATTCCAAGCAATAGAAAATCACAGGATTAAACATACACTTAAAATTTTCAGTCAGTGAAGCAATGTTAATAGGGTCATTATTTCCTTCTAATATGTAGGGAAATATTTAAAACATTGATTTTACCCAATTATCCAGTGTTGCCAAGAATGTAGGTAATATGAAGAATAATTTGTTTCAACATTTTAGTGGCCAAATTGGCAAGTTTATCAATAATAATGACAATTATTTACTGTGTGCTATATTTGCTATGAGTACTTTCAATTAACTTTGAATCTCTACTTGATTTTTGGTGATATAGATACTATTATTATCGCCCATTTTACAGGTAAATAAATTGAGTCATGAAGAGTCAAGTAACTTGTGTAGTAAAAAAGTATCATTTATCTAAGAGGCAGAGACACTGAATTTAAACCAAGATATGATGGCATGAGTGTTTGTTTCCCTACTGTATCTGTAATACAACCTCACATGTCTCATATATTGTAAAATGTGCTCAAGGTTTTGTTTTTATTTAGGGATGATGAGTCCAACAGATGGGGAGGTAACTGCTATTACAAAGATAGTTTGTGGTTCCAAGTTCATCCCAGCACCCACCTCCATGCTGCATTTTTAATCTCTATATATCAGCCTACCCTAGAAAGGAAAATCTCTCCAGGATCACTGATGCCTCAGATTGCAGAGCATCAAGAATATAAGAAAAATATAAGAAAGAATACCAAAAATAATATTTTCTGGATACATGTGTATTTTCTTTGACTCAGAAATTTGTCATTTGGAGGTTATCCTATAAAAATACACTTCAGGAGAGCACTGTAAACACATGTGCTGAATACAGCGGTGCTTACACCTGCTGACATTAGGAAACAGCATATGTAACAATTGATTGAACTGATTTTTCTATAAACAGAGTGGGTTTATAGCTCTAAATGGAAATGGAGAGCAATTGAGATGGTAGGCTGTCAGCGGGCCTTATCTTTGAGAGAGAAAGACTAAGCATGAAGAAAATACTCTATCCCTATCTGAATGTTGTAAGAGGAGGTCCTAGTTTTTATAAAGATTATTTCCCATTTTACATCCTAGTAACAGCAGAACTTATAAGTTGATTTGAAAGATAAAAGGCTGCAAAGAAAAAAGTAACTGTGGCATTACTTTTGAAGGAAATAATGATTCCATTGTTTGTGGAAACTAAGAAGTGAGGCTGTGCCTAAGGAGGAGGAAGTTGGGCTCCAGCAAAGTATTGCTTGAGGGACAGAAGTTTCTGAAGAGTTCTAGCCACTGGCTAGGAAAGGACAATGGTTCTTAAACTTTAATGTCTGTCAACGTCATGAAGGGCTCCTTAGGATAAGATTGTGACCTCTGCTCCTCAACCTCAGAGTTCTGAGAGTCTGTGGTAAGGCCCCAAAAGGTGACTTTCTCACAAGCTCCAAGGTGATACTGATACTGTGAGTGTAGAGACCAGACTTTGAGCTCCACCCTGAAAGAGGAGGAGCTGTTGAAAGGGGACACCAGCTTGGAGAGGTCTTTTTAACCACTGAAATTATTGATTAGGTCAAGGGACCCTAACAAAGGAACCACCAACCACACCAGTGAGACTGGGGGAGCAAGGCAAAGCCTCCACCAGAGCGCGATGCCTGGAATCTTGGGCACCAGGGTGTGGACAGAGCTACTGTTCTAGTCTGACAAGAATCCTAAATGCTTAGCCAATTAAGGAGTATCTTTTTAAGCAACTATTTTATGCAAGTGGCCACAAGATTAAAATTTCAGGTCAATCCTTATGTCTGGAGTGCTCATGTTGATACAGGAAAATAAAAACTCCCAACCTGAATGATATCTAGGACGAGTTCATGTTCTCTAAAATCGAAGAATGAATTTTAGGAACAACAGAGGTTAACAGCAGAGTATATTTATTGAGGGAAAGAAAGCTTCTGTCTAAGAGAGGGACGGAGGGGGGCTGAGTGGGACCCTTCCCCTCCCAGGGACTTTATAGAGCAAAACCCCGAGGTGAGGCGGGTCCAAGACAGGGGGAAAATGAGAATAACAAGGTGAGCATGAGGTGGGACAAAACTATGGTCAGCCAATAAGATTACAAGTATAATAGTTCAGGTAAAATTGAGTAAACTGGGATCAAATAGGGAAGCGAGTCACATAGCAAGCGGGCATGAATACAGAACAGGGGCTTTTTCTGTAGGAGGTTGGGCTGGTGACTCTTTCTGGCTTTTTGAAGGTGGTTGTTACCTATGTAGAATATCAATCCCTGATGTTGACACCTAGGGAGGTATGTGGGTGCATTTGTTTAGTCCCTTTGTCTTGAGGTCTGGCCCACATGTATCTTGTCTTTCCTGTTGGCTACTTCAAGGTTTGGCCCTGTCTGACTGCCTATAATACTTCTAACTCAGCTGCCTATAACAATGTGGCCAAGTCACGCATGGAGTTTTGAGAACCCCAAAAGAGGAACTGAAAAATTTTACAACGTGAAGTCCAGGTTCCCGGGAAATTAATTGGCAAAAACATGTTCCAACTTTCTGAGCCTCTCCAATAAACACTTGAATTGTTTTGTGGAACCTGACTGTGTGAAAGGTCCTGTTCTTTTGCTAGGATAATGTCACAAGAGTCTTTTGCAATATATCACATTCTTGGAAAAAAATAGTATAAAATCCTAAATCTTTGTTTCAAATTTTAACCAAAATCACATAAAATTGGAGTTTTGTTGCCATTTTACTTCCAGGATTCTGGAGCAAGTGGTGAAAGACAATACCAATTAATAGTTACGTTTGTTTGATCTCAGATCAAGTGTGTCAGAATTTGCACAGAACTAGTCTTTAAAAACTTATCAAATTGACTTAGATTATAAAATGGCAAGAAATTATGCTTTTTTGTTCATTTTTGTTACTTAAAGGTAGCTTCCTCCATGCCAACTGATTTTCAAAAGGGACAATAGTGGTAAAGGGAATACTACTAACACATGTTGTTTTATAAATAAAGCCCAAAGTTGAAACAAAAATAAATCATCTCAAACACTAGAATTTTACTTAGTCAAATATTATTCTCAATGTGAAATATTTACAAAGTAAAAACATACATTGCTTTTCTTTATAAAGCTAATATTTATATTCTATGTTCAATGTTTAAATTAGAATGTTGTTCCTTTGAGAAATAAGGAACTTTCTGATAACTATATGTTTCCTTCTGAATAATTGATTGTACTAAAAACTTTCATGACATAGTGTTCATCTGTTTCTGTTTATGATTGCTCATTTTATGATGTTACGATTACGTGATCATGGCAATAATCGAGTGCAGTGACTAGTTCTTGCACCACAGATTCTCATACTTACTGTGGAACAGCTGATAATGGGGGCAGTAGTTGGTGAACAGGGATGAAGAAAGTGTAAGATGGACAAATGGTATTTACAGATGAGCAACACAATTCGTGACTATTAATACCAAGTACTGAATCACAGTTGATACAACCTTCCTTTTTAAGGCTGCTAAAGGACTTTGGCACCAGAGGACTGAGGCGTTTCTATCTACCCTGTTGCCATGGGATTGTACTGCCCTCTTGTTCGCACGCTGAGCCCACAGCACCAGCAATGGGTGTTACTTATACTGGGGGTTCTCCCAGGCTGGGAGTAGAGGACCTATCTGGAATCCTTAGAATCAGAAAGTGTCATTTCTACAGTGGTTAAGTTCTCCCTTTGTTATGAGTGACTTATTTTGCTTGATATTTTTGCTTTTCACCTAGCACCATTGATAGCTGTATGGATATGTTTTAATGTCTGTGTGTGTGTAAGTGTAACTGACTTTTTTACATATTAACATAAAATGAATTATCCTCTCTGAGCATAGAGTGTAAATATATGCATCATTACCTCCAGAGCTTTGCTCTTCTGTTCTGCTTAGAAAAGAAGAAAAAAAAATATCTTTAACTTAGAGAAAGCACAAAATATTCAACATGAGACAAAAATTCATACTAAAAGCACACATTGTATTTTATATGACTGGTGTATGTATTTTGTGTTTTAACATAAAGTGAGTATGTCTCTGCTGATAAAACTTTCATGACATAGTATTCATCTGTCTATATTTTATGATTACTTAGATTTGACTGAAATTTTGGTTTTACTTTTAAAAAAGTAAATTTTTCTTAACAAATTAGTAATATTATAAGGCCAAAAAGGAAATGTTTGTACATCTTCAAAGTAGATGCCAAACATGCTAAAACAACTTAGAATGAGTTGTATTTAAGTAATCTGTGTGTACAGATCATTTTTCATCTGTGAAAAATTTCATCACTAATAATATTCTTATAAAATAATTCCTAATTCATACAGGAAGTAGTCAAATTGGAGCAGAGAAGTAAAATGTACCTTGGTTCTTTGTTTCTCTAAAATCTCTCATAAATGGATAGTTTTATGAAAATTTAAATTTTTAATTCAACTCATATTTACAGGATCACCGTTTTGTGCCAGATGACATTACTTGTTGTGACAGAGACTGGAAGGTGTTAACCAGTGTTCAGTCTTTACTTCCACCGGAGCAGGACTCTGCTTTCTGCTGAGTTTAAGAACTGGAGTGTATCAAGCTGAGAAATTGCGTTCCTGAGCTTCTTTTTTAGGTAAATGCGGCCACATGACTGAGATTTGGACAGAAGGACATAGCACAAGTTGCAGGGTGAGCTCATTTGGCCGGATGTTGATCCTTGTTTCCTGGAACACAAAAGCCTGGAGCAATGGTCTAGAAACCACCAGGTAGAGGCCAGAGGAGAATTGTTAGTGAGACATTGGTGACTGTGCACGTCAATGTTCTCCAAAGAAACAGGGCCAATAGTAGGGATGGATGGATGGATGATAGATAGATAGAAGATAGACAGATAGATAGATAGATAGAAAGATAGATAGATAGATAGATGACGGACACTTTTACAAATATACATGCCTCTGTCTCTGTCTCTCTATCTTCTCTCTCTCTCTCTCGCTGTCTCCTCCCCCTACCTCTGTCTCTCAGGAACTTAGAAGTAATTGCCTGATGACTTTATACAGGCTGACAGGGTCCATGATCTTTAGTAAGCAAGCTCCAGCTCCAGGAGATCCAGTGGTGTCTTCCCCACCTGAAGGGCAGCAGCCTCGAGGCAAAAGCAAAAGAAAACTGTTATAAAGGATAAACTTCTGTTTAACTCCCTGTTTTACATATATTTTACAGCAAAATGCAACACCTAGCTGATATAGTGGCTATAATCACATTCAAATATGAGATTTTGTACAATTGTAGAATGTTACATATCATTTTCACATGATAAAGTCTTAACAAACATTGTAATACAAATAACTAAGCACATAAAATCTTAGAATATGAAATCTTAAACCATTTTAACTATAAACTATAAATGCAGTGATAATGCAATTTATAAATATTCTTGTTATTAAAAGTGTTTTTCTTTTGCACTAGTTTTCATCCACCTTATGTGACTAATTCAGTTTCATCTTTGGGAGTTCAATTTCTTTTTTTTTTTACTTTATTTTAAAAATAAAAGAAGGAAAACATATTAATAAATAGACATCCATTTACAAAATAGCATAAGAACAGTACAAGCAATATTGAATTACAGACAAAGTGGTAGGAAATTAACAATGGTTGTTGTATTACATATTGATATCTTCAAAGTGGTTTCTCAGGAAGACAAATATAGACATGCAAGATTGACCAAATAATTAACTATTAACTGTTCCTTTCAGTAAAGCAATAGAAGTCAGTAGCACAACTATGTTAGCTATTCTGTATATACATACATGCAAAATTTCGCCTTCTTTCTTTTCTCTTTTCTCTCATCCTTATTGCTTTTTACTTTGGAGCAGTTCCCTTTCATTTCATAATGTCTATCATACCTCCTAAATTTATTCACTTTTTCAGGTTCTTACATTAGTGAGACAATATGTTGCTTACATGTGAAGATTTCCTTTATTTCACTCATGAGTATGGTCTCTAGTTGTGACCATTTACCTGTAAAAGCCTTGTGTTTATCTATCTTTATATGTGAGTAATATTCCATTATATAAAAATACCACAATTGTTTTTATCCAATTCTTTTATCCAATTTTATCCAATTCTCAGTGGATGGACGTTTGGGTTGCTTCCACATTTTAGCAACTACAAATTGCGCTGCTATGAACATAGGTGCACATATATCACTGTGATATGATGTTTTCAGATCTTCTGGGAAAATTCCCAGAAGGGGAATAACTGAGTTGAATGGGACCTCTAGACTTAGTTTGCTGAGGAATCTCCAAACTGATTTCCACAGTGATTTCATCAGTCTGCATTTCCCACCAGCAGTGGAGAAGAGTTCCTTTTTCTCCACAGCCTCGCCAACATTTGTTATTGGTTGATTTCTTAATGCTAACCATTCTTCCTGGAGTGATATGAAATCTCAATGTTGTTTTAATTTGCATTTCTGGAATGACCAATGATGTTGAACATTTTCTCATGTATTTATTTTCCATTTGTATTTCTTTATCTGAGAAGTATGCATTCATCGCAGATATCCATTTTTGGATTGGGTCTTTGAATTTGGGGGACTGATGTTTTTTAATTCTTTATATGTTCTAGATAGAAGACCTTTGTCTGAGGGACAGTCAGCTAAATTTTTTTCCCAATTTGTGGGTTTTCTTTTTATCCTGCTGGTAATTTCTTTAGATGTGCAGAAACTTTTCAGTAGGATGAGATCTCAGTTGTTGATTCTTTGAAGTATTTCCCATGCAGTTTGGATTTTGTTCATGAACTCTCTGCCTGCCCCTATGTCTTCAGGATTTTTACCTACTTTCTTTTCCAATAGATTTAGTGTTTCTGTTTTAATGTTGAGATCTGTGATCCATGTTGACTTTAATTTGGTGCATGGTGATAGACTAGGGTCTATTTTCAGTCTTCAGCAAGTGGCAAGACAATTTTTCCAGCACCATTTATTAAAGAGACTGTCTTTCTTCCAGTGAGTTTGTTTGGCCCCTTTGTCAAAGATTAGGTGGCTGACAGTGTGGTTGTGGTTGTTTCTTCCAGTCTGTTCCGTTGATCCTCAGGTCTGTTTTTGAGCCAGTACCAGGTTTATTTTATTACAGTAGCCTTGTAGTATAATTTCAGGTCAGGGATTGTGATTCCACCTGACTTGTGTTTGTTGTCCAGGATTGCTTTCGCTATTCTGGGTCTCTTCTGGTTCAATTTCTGTGTCTATCCTCCCAGGGTGTTGTCTGAAGCTTAGGTATTTCTCCCAAATTCTTCTTATCATCCTAATATCCCCTCTGTAATGCTCTTTCCTATTATCACTTTTGATTATTTACTTAGCCCATGAGCCATTGGGGAATTGAATTTATATTTTATTTTTCAGATTTTTTCTTCTAAATATTTTAGACTTGAGGAAGGATGTTTATCCTGCTTCTGAGTTTATTGTATATTGATATCCTCAGCTCTTGTAAAACCACCCACCATCTAATTTTAGCAATTTATCTACTCATTTAATTAATCCTTTAAATTTCTATACAGTACTCAGCCTATGTAATATATTAATGCATTACTCACATTCATATGTCCTTATAAGTTGTTTCCTGTTTTAAGTGAATAAAGTTTTAAAAGTTTTTAAGTGGTACTGTGCTTCAGTCTATATTTTAATTTAATTAAATTTTTCTGTGTTTTAATTTGATGTCTACTCAATACTATATATAATATCCATTTTACTACATTTAATCAATTGTTTCTGTTACATAATATTCTTTAGTACACAGCTACCACAAATTATTTAATAGTTGCTCCTAAATTCATATCACCACAGTAATGGAGCAACAAGCATTTATTTACAAGTCCCCTGTAGAGCTTGTGAGAGCTTGGGAGATTCTTTTTGGTGTATGTATCTGTATGTATGAGGACTTGTCAAATTTATATACATATGTGTGTATAAATAAATGCTGTCTATGATCTTCATTGTTGGCTTACAGAAAATTCATATACTTAATTTGACTAAATAGTGCCAAAATAGCTCTTTGTAAATTTGCTGAACCCATCAATGCTCTGACCAGCATTTACGAGAATGTCAACTAATCCATATCCTCTCCAATACTTAGTATCACCTACTTCTCCATATTTTACTTATATGTCAATGAAAAATTATATTTCAAGTTTTAGTTTACATTTCCCTAATAACTAATAACTTCATTTACTTTTTGTCTACTTCAACACACATATTTGGATTGGGGCTGCTACAGTTTTGTATTTGCTGCTTTTCATGAGTTCTTTGTTTTTCTTGTATTGTCAACTCATTCCCAGACTTAGACATTTGAAATGCATTGTCGCATTCTATCACATGTCCATTAAATCTTACTGAACAGTAATGCTTAATTTTCATATAAAATAATATTTTACTTTATGGTTTGTACTTTTGGAAATTGTAAGAAGTTGTTCTGCATCACAGAACATAAGATGTGCATATATTTTCCTTTATTAACTTCCTAATTTTTCTTTCATATTTGGGTATTTAAAACAATTTGGAATCTACCAATGTATGTGGCAATAGGTTGGAATCTAGTTTTATTTTGATTCATAGAGTGAATCAAATTTCTCAATATTTTCTATCAAACAACCAATCTTTTTCTTCATTATTTACAGTTCTTTTATTATGTATGCATATAAAAAGTCTCTAAGATTTTCATTTTATTTTATATATTTTTACCCATCCTTAAAAACTGATCTTTATATCTCGGAAAACTAATAGAAGGCCTAGAGTTTTTATTGAGTAAATATTGACAATTTATAATGAAACCTTTAAACCAATGTCAAGTCAACAGAGTTGTGAGGTAAAGCAGAGGTCTCTCGTCACTTAAACACAATCTGATATGAATGCTCAGAGTTGAAATCCCACTATATTTTCTTACAAGCTCATACCCACTAGTTAAGTTTTATTGCATTAGGTATCTCAGTTCCCAAACAGATTATGCCTTATTGTAATTACATAATTTAAGTCCTATAAATGCAAAGAGAGAGTTACATGAACTAGGATTAAAAACACAGTATCTAAATTGAGAGAGAGGAGGGAGACCTTAAAGGTTCAAAGATGAAGTTGCATACACAGAAACACTGAAATAAAAATCATATATGTATATGATCTAGATATATATGTCATTTGTATGATTCTATGTTTTAACCCACTTTTTTAGTTGAATAACAAATTATAAATTTGGATAAGAGATCTATAAGGCAATCATGTAATAGAGGTTTCAGATTACACATAAGCTGCAAATTCAAACCTTGCTGACACACTTAAGAGAACTATTCTACAAAAGTGCATTTTAGTCATTAAAACTTTTTCTTTATATTATTAAAATTAAAACCACTGGATAAATATTATATCAAGATGAAAATTGCACATATAAATCCATCTTCCCTACTACCTAAGTGTTTTTAATAAAATAAATCTATTCCAGCAGTGACAGACCAAAAGAATACAGTCATCTCCTGGGAAATTTTGAGGAATTCCTGAAAGATAGAAAGCAGATGGAATCAGAACGTCAGCCTCAAACACAGAGATAAGGAAATTACTTTTGAAAGCAACTTCACATACAATAAAATCTCATTCAACAAACAAGAAGAACTTAGGACATAATCAGGGTAGTTCCATATTGTGATTAATTAAGACAGTTCCACTCCCTCTTGCATCACTCACATAAGCTATCCGCAGCAGCTATGGTTTGTCCATGTGTGCTTTCTATCGCTCCCTGCAGAAAAACTCCAGGTCCATAATGAGATGACTGATCTTGCAGGACAGGGATCTTAATGCCAGTGTGGCAATGTGGAGCAAAACAGAGTAAAGCCTAAAGAAACGTCACCCTCCAGAGGAAATCAGAGAAGGAAACAAGAGGAGAATGTACCTTTCAACTCGCCCACGCTAAAGTCATTAACACATCACTCTGAAGTGTGCATTTTTGGCATAAAAAACTCAAAATAAATACTAGGTCTATGGAAGTGGGGTGGTACCCCAATAGGGAGCTCCTTCACTATGAAAGAATCTTCACCATTGGGAAACTACATACCTATCTTCTCAAAAAATTTCCAGTGGAGGCAAATTTAATGGGAACTTTTGTTCACAAATAATTAAAAACTAGCCAGATGTGGTGGCGTGCACCTGTATCCCAGCACTCAGGAGGCTGAGGCAAGAGGATCATTGTGAGTTCAAGACCAGCCTGGGCTACAAAGTGAGTTCAACGCCAGCCTGAACTGCATAGCCAGACCCTGCCTCAAAAAGACAAAAGCAAAACAAAACAAAACAAAAACAAACAAACAATTAAAAACTGACTAATATGCACATGAAAATACGCAGGAATCACTATGGATTTGAGGGAAAGCCACATCATGAAAAGTAGGTACCATATGCATCAAATAAATGAACACCAAAAGAATGGAGTTTAAAGAATAATAGAAGAAAACTAATGTGCAATATATAAGGATTCTAAAAACATACACAAAAATCTTAGAAAAAAGTGATCATAAATATTAAAAGTAGAAGGCACTCAATAAATGTGGTGAGTTGTACTTTGTAGATAGCAGAAGATAGAATAAATAGGCTGGAATATCACACTAGGGAATGCTATAGGAAGGCAAAAGGAAAGAGATCGGTCTTTTGATTATGTATATGCATTAGTACTCATTTTAAGTTGATCATCACAGTCACTTGACAAGGTGGATTTAATTATACTGGTTACTGGACAGACATAGAAAAAAATCTAGACATGGAGGAAGTCAGAGGCAATGCACAATGTAGGCCTTGGATTTCTTCAGTCCTGGGCCAAGGTCTTATTTTCCCTGGCTTGTTAAAGCAATGACTATTTTGGGCGGATAAATCAGTGGAAAGCACCTGTTTTGGTATATTACTGAGAACTTACAGGAGGAAAATATAAGCATAGCTATTTTTAGTACAGTGTAAGACTGAGGATATAAGATGTAAGTATGAACAAAACTATATTGTAGGGTAGATCAAAGAGGCTGAAGAGCTAGAGAAAGATTTGGGGATTGACACCCTTGAGTCAGGTTTCATCAGAGGTCTATCGTGTGCATGGAAGCATACGAACTTGTAGGATTCTCATCACATCTTCAGAAACGATGACTCAGCTGGTAGGGATACATAGCTTCAGGACTGCTACGTTAACAGATACCCAAATAATTCACAAGCAGGAGCAGAGAAGAGAACAGAGCAGAGGATCTGGAGAAGCCAAGGAGCTAGAATTCCCATGGTGCGGTACTAAAGAGGAGAGCCAGCTCTGCAGACGTGGAGTCTCCCCTTCAGCTAAGAACTGATCAGCATGCACTTGAGAGAAAACCACTCTAGGCTGGGGAATCGAAAGGTGAGAAAGTGTTCTTGTGCCCCCATCCAGAGAGAAATTGAATTCTGTTTTTATCCTCCTCACTGGACCTATCCTCTTATAAAAGTTACTAGGAGCAGATGAATGCCTTGGAAGCAGTTCTCCGGAGGGTTCCAAGGTCTTAGGGGCTGTTGTTAACCTCTGTGACAGTACAGATGGCAGATCTGGTCTGCCAGATACAAAGGCACTAAGTAAAGTGCTCAGAAAGACTTTGCCTCAGAAGTGGAGCTAAATTATCTCCAACTCATTGCAGTATCTCATCTACAGCAGAAAAGTGAACCTTGACAAGATCAAACTGTTTGCAAGTAATTTAGCTGCACCTCCAATAAGAGATTAAGAAAGAAATATGATTCACTCAAACAGGCAAAATGCATAATATCTTCATCTAATAAAGATTACCATACTTGATTCAAAGAGGCAGGATTACAGTGAAGTAAACACTTACCTGAGGAAAATAGAAATTATGTATATGATCAAATTAGTAGAGAAAAATATAAAAGCTTATATTTATACCTCATAATTTACATATATTACATTTTACTGTTCAAAAACACGACAAAAAACACAAACTTGTTGAAATAAGCATAGCAGATATAAAAAGAAGCTAGTAAAACTACAGATTAATTTTCAAAGAATAAGATTAATAATGGACTAAATACTAAAAAAACAATCAGTTTAAGGCGCTAGCAGTGTAAACCACCAAAGAGTAAAATGTGCAGACAAATGGGACTGACAAAATGAATACAGAACCAGAAAAGTGTGGGCAAGTGCTTTATGCACATAAGAACTGATCCAAAAATATAGACAATGTGTTAAATCTTTTTAAAAATTAATATATCAATTTTTTCCAAATCTAGTGAAAATGATAAACTCATAGATGCAAAAAAGTTCAATGAACTCAAACACAAAAAACCGGGAGAAGAGTGCATCAAAGTCTAGTATAATTAAATTTCTTCTAATCTACAATAACAGATCAAACTGGATGACATGAGACTTTTCCTTGGAAACAAGGTAAGCTAGGATAGTGGATGGCATCTCCACAGTATTGATGGGAAGTGATGAGGAGGAGAAAGTGGAACCCAGGGTGAGTTGTTGAGTGCAATAATTCTTTCATATGTGAAGGATTAGACTGCTCTTCCTGTGTTCATTAGTTGGGTTAAGAATTATAGCTGTCTTTGTAAATATAAAAATAAAATCAAAGCTGGGAATAAGATTGTAAATGTGAGCACAATCCTGTAACACTAAATGCGAACACTTTGGCCGTGCTATTTTGATGTATAAGAGAGACCTTTAAAAATCATTATGTTGGAATCCAAGGGGGAAAAGGGAGAGATGATGGATTGAAGCAAGAAAAAATAACATTCTTTTAAAGTCTTCTCCAAAATAAGGGGTGGTTACTGTCAAGGGAAGGTCCCCACATATACTCTGGCATTTAGCTAAATCCAGTCATGCTGAACCTACAGCTGGGTGAATTTCTTTCATTTCCTTTCCGTTTTCATCCTCCTCACTGGACCTATCCTCCTATAAAAGTTACCAGGAGCAGATGAATGCCTTGAAAGAAGATCTCCGGAGGGTTCCAAGGTCTTAGGGGCTGTTGTTAACCTCTGCGACAGTACAGATGGCAGGGCAAATCCGCAGAAGCAACCCAGAGGCCCAGGCAGAGAGTTCAAGCACTTATGAATAAATCATGCTTCTCCACTCACGATTCTGACTCGGGTACTGGGCTGCATTTGTTATTCACCTGCATCCTGAGCATCTCATTACAGAGTTGAAGAGATTTATGATAATATATTCTTTTTTATTTGTTTTTTATTAGTTCATGTTTGCCATACATAATGTTTACCTTCCTTGTGGTCCTCTGACCATCTGAGAAAGCTCTTATCTCCCTCCTTCCTGTCATCTGTCTTTTATTTTGCTCTTTCATTTAGTTCTATTTTGGGTTCTCCCACAAGAGAAACCATGCAATAATTAAGCTTATGTGTCCTATCTATTTCATTTAATATTATGGTTTCAAGGTGCATCTCCTTCCCCACAAATGACTTCAGTTTATCTTTCTTGTAGGCAGAGTGGTCCATGAGTGTAAACACCACGTTTTCTTTGTCCTTATGAACAGCTAACATACAACACTGGGGACTTCTTGACCATATGTATGTACATCTGTGCAAAGAATTCTAAACTTGATCCTCACACAATGGCCTTGACAGTGACAGCCTCCCACCTGCCTCTCAGTGAAAAGATGCATTTGGCTCAATAATAATTAGCATCAATTACTGGGAGCTCTTTTCCCAGAGTGGGGATGGCCCTCCCAGGCTGCAGGTGCAGAATTATCCCGGTGACCTTTTGCTCTAAGATGGGTCATCGAGGAAAGGAATGGGATTTGTCAGGAGAGAATCACAGGCTGTTCATCTTCCTTGGGCATCATTGTCCGCCTCTGCTATTCATGTCAGCGGCAGCGTTTTCTCCTGGGAAATTGACAAGGGAGGCGGGAAGCCTCATCTGTCCGCATACTTGCTGGAGCTTTGAGAACGGGCACCTGGTTTTATTTTCTCGGTATCCTTACACCCATTCTTAGAGAAAGAAAACCATTTTATTACAAGGAACAAAAACATCTCGGAAAGAGCACAGGTGGCTGGAAGCTGGCTGATGGGCGAGGACATGAGGAAGAGGCTGGACCGGGCTGCTGTGTTTCCAGCAGGCGTCTCGGGCTGCCAGGGCCAAGGAGCCTGCTGTGCGTACAGGCCCAGGAGCCCAGGCTGCCACTCACAGAAGCCAGTTGGTGCAAGTGGACAAGATGCATGCAAATATCTGCCTTTCCCCTCATTCGCTTCATGTTATAAGAAAAGAAAATCAAAGAACCTCTGTGCCCAGCTCTTCTTTCCGACACACTGTCTGCAGAATTCTGTGGATTGACTGCTCTTGTTCTCTGCTGCTCTCAGTGATGACACAATGCCTGCTGAAGCCCCTCTCAGTTCCTAGTGATCTCTCACACTGCTGTAGTGATCACTTTGTTCCTTAGCAGACACCGATCTCTCCTGCCCACCCCAAGCACCCAAGCTTCTCCACAGCAAACTCGGCATCGGACCCATCTTTGCTGGTCCCCAACCCATCTCAGAGTTCCCAAAGGTGACTGTACACTAAGGACTCTGGGAGCCAGCATAGCTGGGGCCAGTCAGCTGGAGCCTGCCATGCTTCAGAGTCCTGCTGTGAAGGTTGGGGTCAAGCTCTATTTTGCTTCCTATAATCACCTTCTCAGCAATTTTCACCCTCAGAAGTTTCAAACCCACTAACAATTTATACTGCCTCCCCCAAATTTATTTTCTTTAGTATTTATCATTTAGTTTTCTTGGTTATCTTATACATGGGCCTTCTAAAATGGCAGGCATTTCTGCCTACCTTGTGTACTACTTTCATCATAGTGGCCAATTAGTGTTTGACATATAGGAGCCCCTTAATTTAAAAAATCTACTTAACAAATTAAGAAACAAGACATACAAATTTTTACGTCTCTTACGTGCTCACTTTTAGCTTAAAAATGACTATGTTCAGTGAATAAACCTCACTAAAGTCAGCAAAAAGAATCTTTCTTATTTATCAAAGTCCTTTGATAAATTAGATGCTTAGTAATAACACAGTATTCTACAATGGTTTTTATCCACATCTTTTTAAAGAAGTATTACTCAGACATTCTTTACCTACTTCAGAGATACTCAGAGTAGCACTGATATCACTAATGCCATTAGTAGAAAGGAAAACAAAAACTGATATTAAGATTTACAAAATCTTATTCATCTATTTGTTTGCCAACATCAGTAGAAGAGGCACAGGTAAAGTTTAAGAGCTGAGCAAATCATTTGAATACAGATTGTCTCTGACATCATAGCTTCCAATAATCTTTGATTTGATTACATTAAGCTATCCACTCGGACCTGTTTAACTGCTCTTGTGGTCATTAACATAATAATGTTATTGGTATGAAGCATGTTTTGTAAAGTCTTTTGTGATATCCTGATCTTTTCATCTCTGGCTTCTGCTGTCCCCCAGTGGTTGGCCTTGCTTTCAGGCTCCGCATGTGACAACTGAACAACACTCTTCTAACTCCAAGCCCCAAAAACATCCATGTCCTAACTCTGCAAATCTGTGAGCATCACCTTAGCTAAGTCACCTGGGAGTGCACCATACACTGAGTTTGGGTAAGGATTTTGAGATGGGAAGATTACCCAGATGGACCTAGTCTAATCACTTGGGAAGTGAGAGCTTTCCTATTCTGGCATATTACCTGTCCTGGCCTCACTGCCTACTATGCCGTTCTATGCATTTTATTCTAATGGTTGTGGTGTCCACAGAAATAAGGCATTGAATTAAGAACAGAGGCTTCTATAGCTACTCTTAATGTTCCCTTGATTGGGCATCATATTTTCACCTTTAAAATTACCACCTATCAATCCCAATGCAGATAAAACCATCCCCAGATCTCCAGACAAGGGTAATCACTCTTCTTCTTTCTTACGAATGCATATACAGCCAAGTAGCAAATTTTCACTTTTCCTGGCATTATATTTATTTTGTTCCCTTCTACCTTCATAATTCCCAAAGGACAAGACACTGTGTTTTTCCGTTTTTATTTTATGTATTTATTATTTTTTATTTTAAGGCAGGGTCTCATTAAGTAGCCAACTTGTGGGGACTGAGCTTGAGCTCACAATCTGTCTGCCTGCAACTCTCAGAGTGCTGAGATTACAGGCAGGCATGAGCACATCTGGCTGTTTCCACCTTTGTATCTTCTGCAGAGCCCAACTCAGAATTAAGTACATATTAGGTATTTGATATATTTTCAGTGATTAAATGATTTCAGATGATTTCAGAATACCAGATAGTCTGTGCAGGTCTCTGTTTGGTAAGATATCGGAGGAAGAGATCTTCTCAGTTGTCCTCTCTGATTGCTACTGAAAGTGTTGGATGCACACTAAAACAGTTGGTAAATATCTATTCCCAGGTGTTGGGAAGTAAATGCAGTATGAGGTCTCATAAGTCCATGGAAAGGCTTATGGAAAGCAGACTGAATGACTCCAAATTACTATTTAAAAAGAAAAAATACATAATGCAATCAAAGAAGAAAAAGATGAATAAGTAATAACACAGGTGGCAGTGTGGCACAAATCAAAGAAAAAAGGACTAATTTCTACTAGTAAAAATAAAAGTAAAGAATCTGGAGATTTTCTCACCAATAAAAATGACAAAAGATATTAAAAAGTAAACACACACCCAAGTGAATGGCGGGAGTATGTTAATTGTTCACCGGGCTCAGAAAATTCACTGAGCAAAAAGCATTTAACCACTTGTTTTATCCAACAAGAATTATTTATACACCTGATATTTGCAATACATTTTGATATTCACTTCTGAAGATATGGAATCAAAACAATATACTCCTTGCTCTAATAGTTACTCAAAGAATAGTAAAAGTAAAGAATGGTATATATAGCAAAGGTATGAAGATGGAAAACCAAATAGTTACTCAGTAGAATAACTATTAGAATATCTGTTACTGTTTTTAATGTGTGTTAAGACTCCTTTTGATTACAAATGATAGAAAATATAAATTAAAATAAGTTGAGAAAAATAAAAATAATTGACTTCTATGTGTGAAAAGTTCAGAGGCAGATTTACCCTCAGACATAGCTGAACCTGGGGCTTTAATATCAGAATATCCTTGTCTTTTCATCTCTGGGTTCTGCTGTCCCCCAATGGTTGGCTTTACTTATGGGATCCACATTAAAGCAAAATAGATTTGTCTTCACCAGGTTTATTTCCAGTGTAACTGAAAGTGTATTCTTTGAGAACTTCCAGGAAACATGATTGCATTGCATTAGGGCTGATTATGTCATTTGCTCATCTTTGAACAAATTGCCATGACTGGGACAATAAAACTATCTGATTGATCAGACATCATTCAGGCTTCAACCTTCATGGGGGGCAATCAACTCAACTTAAAGTACAGGGGCTGGGAGAAAGGAAAGGAGTGGTACACATAAAATTCAAGGTGCAGCTACAGCAAAAGGAGACTCATGCTGAACAGAACAGAACACTAAAAAAACCATGGATGTCCACTAAGTAATAGAAACAGGAGATGAATAAAGAGGAAGTAGCAAATAGAATTTCAAGATTCAATATTCATTTGGTCAAATAATTGCTAAATTGATCTTGGGTGATCACGATAATCTAGATGAATGTGGTCCCCTCTTCACCTTAGTGCAGAACAGTGGTGAAAGGAAAACTACTAGGTGGGGTCACCATGACTAACGTGTGATAGTTCCATTTCTATATGTGTTTATCTTTAAGTGTGGGTCAAGAACTGCCCACATCAGGATCATGGAAGTTACTTATTTGAAAATGCCACTATATCAGGCTTTGGAGCTTTATACTGTGACTTTGAAACCTTGGTACTGGGGCCTAGGACCTGTACTTTAACTAAACTGAATTACCACAGAGGATCTTTGTCAGAAAGGTTCTGTGATATCTTGTGTAAAAGACAGGTAGAAGGTTCTGTGAGATAAGAGAAAGAGGCAGATGGATCCAAGATTGCACAGAGTGCAATTTATTGGGAACTTGCTGACTCAATCATGGTCAAAGGTGGCAGTAAAACCAGTGAATTCCTGTGATTTGGGTCAGAGGGAGGGTGTTTATGTAGTGATCAGAACAAAAGCACTTTCGTCTAAGCTGGAATGATCTCATTTATCTGATGACACCAGAGTCCAGGGTTGTAAAGCTCCACACTATTGGGAAGGTTTCAAGTATTTATAGAATGCAGGCAAACTCAACTGGGAAAACAAAACAGTTATTTAGGAGCAGTTATGGTGGCTTCTTACACTCACAGGTAATCACACACACACACACACACACACACATATGCACACACATACATTTTATGATATGTTCTGCTCCACTTAGCAAAGTTGATTGCACCAAATTTAACTCAAGGTCTATTTCTTCAGACTTTTGATTTGAAGAGCATGGAGATTTTGCATTTGGTATAGAATGATTGGAATAATTTTTCCACTTATTTCATCAGTGGTTCTCCCAATCTGAGCCCTCTACCAACAACAACAGCAGCACCTGTGGACTTATTAGCACTGGTCCATTCTGAGGCTCTGTGCTGCCTGATAAAGCCGGAGAACTCATCTGAACAGTCTTCCTTCAGCACCTCCCTGCTCCAGGTAGTCAGACAAATGTCCCAGACCAGTGTTGATGTTTGGCAACTTGATCCTTGGCTATGCTAGGAAACCATCTCTCAAGCCACAGCTCTTTACGTATTCTGTTCAGGGTTTTGTTCTGAGACCATGGGCCTCCTCTCATAACAGTCTTCCTCCTCTCAGATATATGAGCCTCCACTGGTGTCATCTCCTGTCCCTTATGCTTCAACTTAAGCCAGGCCCATACGCTGAGGTGAGCTAGACTCTGCCATGAAATGCAACATTTCTTTTAACCCATTAAAAATCCAAGCTACAGAAGTAAAATAGAAAGTCTTAAAATAGGCCCAAATATAAATGGTGATTCATTATATAATAAATGTTGTAATGCCACAAATGATGTTGGAATAGATTTGTCCTCATCACATACAAGGTTCCAGTCCTAGTACACCAGAACTGCGATGGGAAAAACATCACTACACAAGAAAATTACTCATTGCAGTAGTGTTTATGATAGTCAAAATTGAGTTGCAAAACAAATGGTCATTGAAATCACACAAATTAGCTGCTTTCAATGAGTTAAATGAAATGCAACTGTAAAACAAAAATCATGGCACATTCTTATCATGTTATAGATATTAAGTGAAAACTGAAATCTATAGAACAATGCTTATCATGTCCAAATTTTATGTGAAATAAGAAGGCAAACTAAGACATATGAATGTTTTAAAGTGGCAAGCAATAGGTGTTACTGGTTTTACCCTTTTTACATATACAGCTTCTATGTGCACATATTTTAAAACATGGCTTTTTATAAGACACTCTATTTTCAAATACTCTATGACCTATTAAGCAAACTTTACTGAAACATTACTATGACCTATTAAGTAAACATATATTCACTTACAACACAACAGTCAGCTCTTTGTTGTAAAACTGCCTATCTTCTACCCTTCTCTACTTACATCATGAAGGACCTACATGAAGACTTTGTACAAATAAGAGATAATATCAGTACCAATTATGCTGATAGTCAAAACCTAAAAAGGGTCTGCTATGCTTTCATATTTTTAAAATGTAAAATAGATTTAAGCTGAAAAATCTTGTGAGTGAGGTGACAAAGGCTGGGGAGGTCACAGGACAGGGAAGGGGAGGGACTGAGCAGAGGAGGAGCCGGCCGCCTCCAAGCTGGGCTCTTCTTCCCTGCTCCCTTCTTCCCCACTGCTTTAAACCATTACATCTGTAGTGTACCTTGTTGGTCTCTCATTGTACCCCAGAGAGAAATGGAGGTGGGTATGAGAAAAATAAAAACAAGAGACCAAAGCTGGGGTCAGGTAGAGTTACCTCTTGCCTGATGAGCAGGACTGACTTCAACAGCAGGGGCGTTTATTTTATACACTTGCAAAGTTAGTGTCATGGGAGGGGTAATGTTGCCTAGCAACTAACAACTGTAATTGTCTGGCAGGATACCTTTTTCAATACTGAGGTAGCTTGACTGACCAATAACCAGCACCAGTGGCTCCCAACAGCATCAACCCTCATTGATCAAATAAATTAATACACAAGAATTTTCACTGCAAAGGAACAAATTTGAGATGTTGTCAATTAACAGGGATCCCAGTCCTGAAAACCCATAGAAATATATACAATTAAAGTGAAGCCCTTCCTGAGAAAGCTGCAAGAGTTTGATCCTGAATGTGACCCAAAGGCTCATGTGTTGAATGTTTGGTTCCAGTTTGGCACTGTCAGGAGGTGATGGAAATTTTAAGAGCTGAGGTCTTGTGGGAAGTCTTTATGTCAAGGGAGGCATAACCTCAAAGGAGACTGTGGTACCCCAGTCTTTTCCTTGCTCTTGCTCTCTTCCCAGGAGTGAAGCAAGCAGCTTGGCCCTGCTGGCTATTCTGTCACTACCATCCAGATCCTCCATGAGACACCTACAATCTATGGGTCCACCCACTCATGGATGAGAACTCTAAAACTATGAGTCAAAAACATTTTCTCTTTATAAGTTAATAATCTTGAGCATTTGTTATAGTGACATAAAGCTGACAACCACAGAACTTGTTAGATAGCTTTTGTTTGAAAGCAAAATGACTTTAAAACTAAAGACAAATAGGAACCCATATTAAAGTTCAAGGAAATTATACATGGCTCAATCTAAGGTCACTGATGATATCATCATGACAAAGTCTTTCTGGCTGGCTGCCAAGGCCACCACTGCATTTTCACTATTTCACATTCTGTTTTCCTATTTTCATTTTTTTTCCCTCTAGGTTGACTTTATTCACCATTCTGACTTAGCTGTACCTCAGGGATCACAAACCACTCTACAAAATTGGACATTTCTTTCCTCTGTTCACTGTCTGGAAGTAAGTTAGACTTGCAGGCAACTTTATATTTTACCTTTATATCTTAGTGCTACATGTTTGCAAAAGGAGAATAATACTCTTATACAGAGCAGCAGGAAAGGCTGCTAAAACTACAAAACCTTAAATTCCATGTAAGAAACAGAATATTTCAGGATAATGTGAATGTTCACTAAGCAGAGGGTCGAGGGAGGAGAAAAGAGGTCATTTTAAAAGTAAAGCCCATTTTTCTTAAGCAAAATTTCCAAAGTCATAACTTTTAAATGCCACTGCAGCAGTTTCACCTCTTTACCTGGTGTTTTCGGGGAACCCAAAAGTACACTGAAATGTGCCAGCTAGCATCAGAGGGAGAGTGGGGAGGAGTCTGAAAGTCATGAGCTCTGGTTGCCTGCTCAAACATTCACCTTTGTCATCTGTTATTTGTTTTCCTTTCTGTACCAAAAAAAATGCTAGTCTGAAAGCCAATTGGAATAAGAAATGCTGGGGAATAACTTCCTACATTATCTTAAATTAAAATCAAGTGAGAAAAAAGTTAGCTATAAGGATCTGATTGTGACAGTGGGACAGCTGGGACTATTTATGATGCATCCTCTCCTAAAATGGAGCTTCTATTTCCCTAAATAGATTTATCAGGAATCCATTTGGATACAATATCTGCATTTTCTTCATCTATATGTCACCTCTCTGTGTCTCTTTTCCAATGTATGTCAGGTAGAAGAACCTAAGACGTAAGTAAAATCAATTAGAAGGAACCAAATCTGTATTTCAAGGAATGACACTCAAAGGGTGTCTAACTCTTTGTGGTTGTCCTGGAATTTTCCATTTTAGCTTTGAAATTATAGGTGTGCCCCCAGGAACCCTCTTAGTCCCCAGAAAGACCAGTCTTTTAGCTGTGCTTGGTATGAGATGTGAGGCACAGATTAGAAATGGGCCACATATGCCCTGTATGATTAATGATTATTTAGCTAGACTGCAGGTGTTAGTCTTGAAAACAGCACATTAGTTTATAAGGCCGAATTTTACAGTAGGCCTTCGGTATTCCTAAAAGACAATTTCCAAAAGCCCACTAAAATAAGTAAATGTGAACATCCCAGTAAAATATTTCTAATGTTGCCAGTTAAAGAAGCAAGAACTGTACATAAAATACACAAAGAAGAAAATTAAGCTGTAGAAAGTGAGTGGTTTATTGGCTAAACTATGAAAATACCATGATAGATTTCTCAACACTCTTCTAGAGTTCTCTGATTTAAAATGCCAAGCAGCAAACATAATAAGAAATCTGACAGTCTTTTTTAAGAGAACACTCTACAAGTGAAGCACCTGAACTACACTGACTATCCTGTCAATTTGACTTCAAATGGTATTGTCTAAATCTTGCCATTAGGAAAGAGAATAGATATATTCTTAATGAGTCACACTTCACTTCTTATGTGTTTGGCAGACAGACATCTACTTTGATTAGAGAGCAGAGAGAGAGTGGGTGAAATGAAGGAAAGCCTGTGCAGGCTATTGGAACAAAGAGGAAACCAGCCCTGGCACCAGCTACCATTTTCTCTCCTACAGTTTCTGGTCTCTCTTTTAGTTAGGTTGTGGTCCTGTGGCTGAAGAGTCACTGATAAAATATAAATGAAAGTCTGATCTCAAGTGATTAAGAACAGATGTGAATTCTCTCCTGCCTCTAGCTGGAAGTGAAGAACTCAGAAATGGAGTCACTGTAAAGTGGAAGCAGCTGCATTCCTGAAACTTGGCTGGGGAAGCTGAGTCGCTAACACCTGACTTGCATCATATTATCATGTGGCACAGTTCTCATGGCTTTGTTCACTCAGTGCTGTTGTGTTGAATCACTCAGAGTATTGCTTGTTGAAAACAACAAAAACTAAGAATGTTCATTTAAGTTCCTCTCAAATTTCTTCCCTGAAAGATCTTGAATCTATATTACAAAATGGCAGGTTGGCATCCCACCACATAATCAATTATGAATAGGTGCCAATGACTCTTTCTGTCTTTAGTAAAATACTTAACTGGAGAACTGTATACTCATAAAGGTACAACTGTGTTGCCCAGCTTGAAATGTAAGAACATGAATAATATTTTCTTTGTGTGAGGTAGCTTCTCTGGATTGCCACGTGCTTTGTTCTTTTTACCTCTCAACTCCTTGATTCTTGCAGTGTAGCCTTCATTTTTCTCTACACCATTATAGACTGTTATGTTGCTTCAAATGGGTGTGTTGATTATTCATTCAATGAATATAGCAGTAGTAAGAAAAAAAATATCATTAGGGCTTTTCCCTTGACTTTAACCCTGTCCTGGGCTCTCCATCAATAAGTCACTGTGGCTGAAATGTTGCAAAGGGTAGATTTACACAGTGGAGTCAAGCTGGGGTTCTGTTACATGTTACCTGTACCACCTTAGAGAAGTTATTTAGCTACTTTAAATCTTACAACTTTTAAATCTATAGAATGAGAATAAATATATCTGTCTTATGGTTATTAACAAGATAATGCTTATGTGATTGTGCATAGCAATGCCAGGCACGAATGAGTGCTAAGTAAATATGTGCTGATGTTTGTGAACTCCAACAAACAGCATACAAGAACTGCAGTATGCACAGCATCTGTGAGACATACAGAATGGTGTGCTGGTAAACAGTAATACTTTGTTATCCTGGGATGGCTCCACATGTGAAGTCACTGAACGTGCAGATGTGAAATCATGCACATCATGTAACATTTCTACCACAGAGACACAACAGACATCAATAAGCTCAAGTTCACAGATAACATTAAGGTGTAGAAAATAATTAAGGAATCATGAAGTTGGCATGGTGACATACACATTGCGGAGGACCTTCTGGGTGACTCTCCTTGAAGGAGGAGCAATTGTTTCTGCTTTGGTCTAACCTGACCATATTTTTATGTATTGATAAGTAAAGAGCTGACTAGGACTTTTCCTTGATTGGTTTTAAGCATGCATATCAGTCCATATGTAGTCTTTGAAGACAACAGGCAGTGTTTCTCCAGACACCCCGTTGTTCCCTTGTGTAAGCCAAGATGAGGTGGGATAAAAAACCAGTGCTCCAAGCTGTCAGCTGGGATCTGGGATTGAGCCTTGAGATAGGGGCTATGACTTCCCAGGGCTTGAAAAATTACGCATCAGAGCTGAAGCACCAACCCCAATGCATTAGATAGTGTTTCAATTGTGTTATACAGATTACTCTTTCTGTATATCCTTCTCTCTGCATTTGCAGAGGTGGTTTCAGGCCTCCTATTTAGCCCAGCTCAGAGCACTCGCTTATTTCCCACCATTCTCACAGTTACTCTTCCTCAAGTTACTCCCTTCTTCACAAATTAATAAAAACTGGATTCGGTCCTGGGTCGAGGCCTTTGTTCTGGGTAGATATCATCATGACTGCACTTAGGATGCCCTTGGCTCCTCATAACTACAAATATGACTTAGTGTCTTTATTCTCATCATGGGCTGCATTAAAAGTAGTAAATTAGAGTTAACTCATTAAAATTCCAATAACTTTTCCACTGGATTACAAATATAAATTTCCTGGGCTGAGACAAGGACCAGGGAAGGCTGTCCATAACACATAAAATTCCAGCCTTCTTGTTCACTGAGGTAAGAAGATTATAAATTCCAGACCAGTTTGGGCAACTTACTGATATAGGGAGAACTTGTCTCAAAATTAGAAAAAGGGATCATGAGGTAGCTCAGTGCAAAGGCCCTGAGTTCAGTCTCCAGATCCACCTAAAACCAAAACCAAAACAAAAGACCAGTTATGCATTTTGGATTTTATTACCTTTGCATATAAACATAATTACATTCAAGTTAATAAAATTTAATTTTTAAATGTCCACATTCAACAGATGACACTTGAAAATTTAACTACAGCCTTCATGAGCTGATTTAAACCGGCTCCATCACACTTGGTTTTCATCTACTTAAGTTTCATTAAATTATTTGAATTAGTTAGCTCTGTGTAGTTTATTCCACTATATGACTCAAAGTTAGGAACAGTCCTATGCTACAGTATGGAAAATAGGCTGAATCCCAAAACTGAGAGATGTGGTGCTGTGTTAATAAAAACACCATAGACAGGCAGTGATTCCAAGCCTCATTTTCTTCTTTTTTAAAATTGAGGACCAGGGACTAGAAATAACACCTAACACATAAAATGTTTATAAAATGAAATCATTCATATGAAGAACATGAAGCCACGCTTAACACACATAGGAGTTCAACCTGACCAAGGACAAACAACAATGTCCCTTTTGGTCTGATAAAGAAAAGCTCTTGAACAGAGCAACCTCACCCAGGTTGTGTCTTTGTGTGTTTTGATATGTCTTTGTTGTCTTGCCAAAAGTGAGTACCTAGAATTAGCTAGAATTGATGCCATACTGGGGAATGACTGTTTACACAAGGCAGCCCTTGCATCATTATGCAGATGAGAAAAAGCCTCCCCTGAATCTTTTGAAAGGACTGAGTCTTGTTGAATTTGGGTCAAATGGGATGTTATGTCTGCATTGGAGGTGTATATAAACAAACAAAACAAAAAAGGATCTTGAAAATACTAACTTCAAGAGGAAATCCAGGACCCAATCTAAAGATGTCCATTCCTGATGGCTACTAATTTCAAGCAACATATTAACATGTTTAACATATAAAAGTTCCACATAAATTTGTGTAATGTATAAGATCACTATTTATTAAATATTAGACCCTTCATTTTTCACTTAAAAAGGTTTATTTTAGATTTATCCCTAAAAAATAATATAAAATCATGAGGGTATCATACCAGCTGCTCAAATATTATTAAGAATTTATACTTAAAGAAAACTTTAAATGGGTTATTTTTAGCCTTAGCTAAAGGAGTGTGTTTAAAGGATGAATTCTGTACCTTTGTGTTTTGTGTAACCAACAAAATGTCCTCAACATGTCCCACCCCCAGCCTAAATAGAGCATGTTGCAGCTCACTCAATCCTATTTATTCTTAAAGAGATACTTCCTGGTGCTGCCCACTCCCAACTCAGTATCAGAAAACCTCATTAATATTATGAAATAACTAGGGTGAGGGAACAGAGAAAAGAAAGAAGGGGAAATTATATATGTATGTATATACAGGATAACTAACATAGTTGTACTACTGACTTCTATCGCTTTACTGAAAGGAACAGTTGGTGATTACTTATTTGATCCATCTTGCATATCTCTGTTTTCCTGAGAAACCACATTGAAGATATCAATACGTAGTACAACAGCCATTGTTAATTTCCTACCACTTTGTCTGTAACTCTGTATTGCTTGTATTGTTCTTATGCTGTTTTGTAAATGGATATGTTTTTAATACATTTTCCTTCTTTTATTTTTAGATTAATTTTGAAAACATTATGAAATAATAAAAATGTCATCACAGTTACTGCAACACAGAGATAGTGACTACAATTTAATAACTAAGGAAGGATTTAAAATAACATGTGATATATCTCAATGTCTTCATTTCCTCTCTTCCCAGCTGTCTTCTGGTTATTTCACTGTGCATCGGTCACCACCAAAGCTTGAGTCTGGGAAATCAGAAAAGATAAAACTCCAAGAGTCAATATTTTGACTTATCAATAACTTTGTTCAAAGATTTGTTTAAAAATGTGGTTCACATTTCAATGATATCTAAAACTAAGTGTTGGACCACATACTAATTTCTTTCTATCAAGCATTTCTTGAAGATTGCCCATGGTGGATTCAGATTTGATTGAGCTGCAATCCATCTGTGCCTATGCATAAAAATGTATATGAGCTGGGGATTTGGCTCAGTGGCACAGCACCTGCCTGGCAAGTGTGAGGTCCTGAGTTCCATTCCCAGTACCAAATAAATATATGTGTGTATATGTCCTGCCTTGTATAAGTACCATAGGTATCAGACCTATGGGTGCATCTTATTCTTCACTCTGAGAGGAGAACATGTTAAGGATTCATGGATAAAGAGAAGATCCATCAACCATTATGCATCTTAAATATCACGGAACTGAAACAGTGATTTTGACTAAGAAGAAATAATTGTACAATTCCTATTATGGACCAGTCCCACTTGTTGTTCTAAGTCATGGTTTAGAAAGATAAGTTAAATGTAAAATCTATACTTTTTGAAGTTTATAACCTATTGGGGAAAGCAACAAATGCTTGTATTTATAACACTATCTGCTTTTCTACCGATGCTGAGGAAAAGAAATGGTATAATTCAGAGGTAGAGCAATATCCTAGCAAGTATAAGGCCTTGGTGGTCCATTCTCAGGAATGGAAAAATTAGAAGGAAGGAAACAAGGAAGGAAAGAAGAAAGGAATAAAGGGAGGAGAAAAGGAAGGGAGAAAGGAGAAAAAAGGAGGAGGGGAGATGGAAGGAAGAGAAAGAAAAGGAAAAGAGAAGAAGGGAAGGGAAGGGGAGGGAAGGGAAGGGAAGGGGAGGGAAGGGAAGGGAAGGGAAGGGGAGGGAAGGGAAGGAGAGGGGAGGGAAAGAAAAAAGAAAAGAAAAGAGAAAAAGGGGCCGGGGATAGAGCTCAGCAGTACAGTGCCTGCCTGGCAAGCACAAGGTCCTAAGTTCAATTCTCACCTCAAAGAAAAAAAGAAAAAAAAAAACACCAGGACAAATACAGAAAGGAACCAGAGGCGCACTTAGCACGTTGAACCAATGCAAAGTTCAAAAAGGGAAGTTCTTCTGAAGACCTAGGTTCACAGGCAGGATAATATCCTC
>NW_004955526.1:3276483-3371167 GCF_000276665.1 Chinchilla lanigera | reverse complement strand
GAGGGAAGGGGACTCTCAGATTGAGATGTCAGTGTAAAATGTATAGTAGATTTCAAAGGCTTGATACAGGCAAAACAATGCAAAATACCACTGTATTAGTTCAATGGGCTTTTTTTGTTTTTTTGTTTTTTGCTTTTTTTGCTAATAACACTATCACAGACTGGGCAACTTTTAAAGACAGTTCTATTTTTGCCTCATGATTCTGAGTGTCTAAGGTGGAGGGCCCACATCTTACGATGGCCTTGTCTGCTGCCAGAGTCTCAGGGTGGTGCTGGGCCTCACGCTGTAAGAGACAGAGACTACAGGCACATGTGTGTGTTTCTGCTCTGTCTCTTACAAAACTCCCAGTGTTCAATCATAGGGGCACAAACATGTAGATCTAATGCTAAGCCCCTTCCAAAGGCCCCACTTCTAAATTCCATGGTTGGAAAGAAGTTTCTATCTTTTTAATACCATGCAATTAGCATTCAACTCCAATATGGATTTCTAAAGGGGTAAACTCTATTCAAACCATAACAGCATCACTACTAATTTTTATTACAATTGCATGTGACAATGATAATATTTTGAATATACTGAACTAAATATATTACTAAAATTGTATTCACCCATTTCTTTTGGCTTGTTAAAATGCCTACTAAAATTTATTAAATTTGTACCTGTTTTGTATTTCTGTTAGATGGTGTTGATGTAAAAATTTTTTCTTAGCATTGAGTTCAACAAAAAATAAAATCTCCCTTCATAAATGTAAGATTCTCATTATGGTGTTAAATCATGATATATCTATAAGGTTAGCTGGCTTTGTCCTTCTGTTTTGTCTTTGAAATTCACCTTGTACCTCATGTATGTATTAAATATCATTTTTAAGTTTTGATGTGAAAGGTCTCGAGTAAAATGAAAGGAAGAACGAAATTTCAAAGAGCTTCTGGGAAGACCAAAATTAAAATAGGACCAAGGACACCTGGAAAGCCTCAGGCTGGGAAGCACAGCAGGTTCAGAAGTAAGGCTTTCAGAAGGTTCCAGTACCTGCACTGGACCTTGGCTTTCATAACCAGTGCCCCTATGGTCTCATCCATCTCACTGTCTTCAGCAGCAAAATGAAAAGCAGAACAGCTCCCTCCAGTTCCTGTGACTTGATGCCAGAGCTTTATGAAGCACAAAATACTTCTCTGGGCTTATAACCATGGATAGGATGTGGCTAAAAGAAAGAAATGGAATTCCATCAAGGAGAAAGGACTTCAAAAACAGCAATACTTTTGAAGGACTAATGAATATGTCGAGCCTCATAAGACAGAAGTTTAAGGGGGAAAGCTTGGCAATGTCGAGGATAAACTGTAAAAGATTCCATATGTCTAGTCTGGTATAGGGAATAGAATTTCCCTGGTATAGGGAATGAAATTTACCCTTTAGGTTAGCGTCAGTCAACCCTCCCTACCGCCACTGTTCACCCCACAAAGCATTTGGCAGTCCCTGCAGATACAGTTTTAGTTGTTACTACCAAACAAGGGGTGCCTGCTATTGGTGTCTAGGGGGTAGTGGACAGGGACACCACTAAATAAGCACGTTCCACTGCACAACCCCAAAGCATTTTTGACCCAGTTAGGAAACCTGGCTCCATGTAATAAAGAGTGATTACAGGTAGATGACTCAGTCAGTAGTTTAAATTTCCTTCTATACTTAGCTGCGTGTCATATCTGTGTACTTTAAACAAGACAAGAGAATAATTTATATTCTATCTCTCAACCTTACAAAGTCCATGGTTATATCTATGCTTATTTTAAATGAAAATAATCATTATGGTGACTAGAACTTTGCACAATTAATCTTCTTCAAGATGTTGCTTTACAGATTTTTATTTAGCCTTAGAAAGAGCACACCAGTTACTGAGATGGAACAACCTATTCTGATAAGGAGAATGTTAATTTGCAAGTGACCTGAAAGTGAACCCTTATGAAAATCAGGAATGTGCTTCCACTAATTTTGGATCTTATTTTGCTATTCTATCTGATCTAGGAGATGTTGAAATAATCAGAGCCAGAAACTATCCTCATTGAATTTCTGGAAGGAAAAAGTGATAGAAATATTGGAGTAATTCATCCCAATTTTTGCAAATTCCAGAGTAGAACTATGGAATGAACTATTGTTTCAAAAATTCCTGGAACATAGTAGCCTTTGGATAAATGTAATTTCTTCTTTTGTTTACCTCTTCTGAGAATATCTCAACCTCTTGAAGCTGACACATATTTTGTAAGATTTTTGCTTTTCAAAATTAGGCTCAATGTGTCATTTTACATTTCTAAATTCTCTCTTTCTTACTTATTTCAAGCTAAAAGTAAGAATCAAGACAGTGTCTCAAATAGCTCTCAAGAATTATTTGATACCCCACAGCATAAACTGTCTGTATCTGCCAAGAAAATACAGATGCCATCAGGGCATTGACCAACAAAATGAAACGGATCAATACAACTGGAATCTGTCGTAGTGATTTTTTTCCTACCATATGGTATTAAACTTTAACCTCTACACTAAAAGCTATGAGACCTACATTCTAGACCTCACAGCAATCTGTAACCTGTCTTGGTGGCTCATCTATTTTGATGACAGGATTTGTCAAATGTACAAATCAAACTGTATGAACTCAAATTGCTACTGTGTACAAATGAAACTACTAATCTGTAGTAGTTTCCGCCTTTCAGTTGACGGAAACTTCTTTCAACTTTTTACTTCAAAGTCTTTCAGTGTTTTTTGCCTTTATAAAATATACAGAACCAACATTATTCTTACTAGCTCACTTTTATACGTACCACCCGAGGGTGCTCTCTCCTCCACCCCACTGCAATCACAAAATGGTTTCTATCCATTTACTTTTGCCTTTAATTGATTCATATTGCATGATAATTCTTTGTAAACATAAATCAGATCAAGGTAGTCCACAAACCCTACTTTGGCATTCTAGAGTACTCAAGGTAAAATTCAAAGTCTTTGAAATGGTCTTCAACAAATAACATAAAAAGCCTTAAACTTTTTCTGTAAAGGACTAGAGAATAAATATTTTAAGATTTTCAAGATGAATAGTCTGTGTCTCTCCTTTATTCAAAGCAGCTGAGGAAATGTAAATGAATAGCTATGTTCACCTAAAACTTTATTTATAACAGCAGGTAGTAGACCACATATGGCTAGTTAGCCTGAGGTTTTGGACCGCTGTCTAATATCCTTCTTTCCTGCTTTATTTTTCTTCATGATACTTAACATTATCTGCCATACTGCTATTAACTTGTTTATTTTATGTTTCTCACAATTATAATATAAATTACACAAAGAAATACACTATTTTTATGGAGTATCTCTAATACAGACAGCAATGCCTGGTAAGTAGTAGTCTTTTAATAAGTATTTATTGAGTGTATAAGTAAAGCACTGCAAGAGTAAATGAATGAACTGTGATGATGTAGCTGTGGTGATCACTGGACAAGTGCTAGCTGATATTACAACAACAAGCAGAAGCACCAAAACGACACCCAGGGTTTGAAGGTAGATTTATTCACATCAATGGGCCCTGACTGGGATCATTCCCAGAATATCAGCCCTTGATCTCTAGTGGTCAAAGGGCTTTATATGATGCACAAGCAGAAGGTACAAAGGAGGTACAAACATGAAACAGAATGGCCTGGAAGTTCTGATTAGCTAACAGGGTGAGATCATCAGTTCTTAGGGTAGATTAATGATCAGTTCCTAGGGTAGATTCGTGAGGCTTGGTACAATGGTAGTGTCAGGCATCCTGCATGTTTGGTTACACTCTTGTAGTTACAGGGGTCAAGAAAGTAATTACAAAACCATGAAGCAGTTGCAGAGCTACGCCATTTAAAAGAACAATTTATTTTTTATTTTTTGGTTTTTTTTTTTGTTTTTCTCCGGTACCGGGAACCGAACTCACGACCTTGCACTTGTCAGGCAGGCGCTTTTTGCCGCTGAGCTAAATCCCCAGCCCCTAAAAGAACAATTTAAACAAAACAATTTCTTTTACACAGTTTTTCCCTTTCGGTATACCACTTTACACATGTGCAGAAAACTAAAACTTACACTACACTGTACATATCACGATGCACAGACCTCATTACATTGATTAAACAGTTCCCAGCACACTATTTAGATTTCTTAACTATGGGGGCAACTATAAATTAGAAAATAGAGAATTTAGTGTTTCAGTAACAGTATTTCAAAGCCACTCTCAATATCTATTATTCCATTTCATCCTGATAACAGTCTCATGAGGAGTCAGAGAACAAATTTAACTTGTCAACAATAAAAGACAAGACAAAGAGATTGAATAACCTTCCCAGGGCTGTAGGTACTACTGAGCCATTCAAAGCACTCAGGCTGGAAGGTAGGTATAGGAACTTCATGAAGCAATTAAGTTGCCGTGAGGTTTTTTTTCCTCTTATGGTACATTTGTTTCTTGGTAGTTAAGGTTTTATGTTTTACAATAAAAGGAAAATATATTTGGGGGGAAAATGAGAAGAACTTTGGTCCTGAAACACTTTGCAAAGTTGAGGGAGAGAGCAAGGCAGTTAAATTCACCCATCCTTGAAAATAATAACTCTCTAGGCTTTAATAAGAGAATTATTGGGTGATAAATGACAATTTGCTAGTAAGAATGAAGAATTAAGGCAATATTCACTAGGAAGGTAATAAAACCCGGAAAAATAATCAATCCTTTAAAATCCTACTGCCTCTGTTTTTCTAGAGGCTCTTCCCCCACGGTTTTGGCAAGGTTCACTTGCAATCTCAAAAACATTTCTGTGCTTGCTTCCAACTTCCTGCTTAATCATGGGCTTGGGGGGAACCAGTACCTGCTTTCTTAGCAGCATGAGGAGAGCAGGAAGATTTCTGAGTTCCTACATCTTAGGTCAACCATGGCTAAGGGAGAAATGGAAATGTGAAATAACGCTTTTCCAGCATAACATTCTGATTTCTGATATTTGGTACATTAAGGCTTAGGGTTTTTGGAGGTAAAATCAACACAAATTCAATACAAGTACTCTTTCTATCTTCCAAATGAACAGCTGAGATGTGTAGCCTTTTTATATCTGTAATGTGAGTTATACGTAAAAGCACACTTCAATGGTTTCTGGCATGCTTTTTGGGAATACTCCCTTCTATTCATTATCTGCAACTAAACAATCAGAGAAAAAGTTTATAACCAACAATCAGTCCAAAACTTCTAACAGAATGAAAGAGATCCCAGAGGACGAACTGATTAGAGTGGCTCCGTGAGCAGTAGGTTGAGAAAGACTCTAACGCTGCCCTTGGGCTGAGCAGGAGCAGCAGGGTGGAAGAAGGAGAGGAGAGGGCCAGGGCCCCAGCTCGGCCACTCCGGAAGGTCTGTGCTGGATCTTACCCTTCTCGCCAGTGCCCTCCAGCTGGAATTCCCTCATGCTGCTCAAACCATTCTGCAGTCACTCTTCCGCTTTTCTACAAGGCTGCTAATCTTGCTCTTTTACTAGAATGTAGCCCTTCTAGTGCTGCAAAGCACTCTGCGTGTTTAACCCTCTCCTTGGAACGCCAGTCTCTCCTGCCTTCAAATTCCGTTGCATGAAGATTGGTGCATGTATACGACACATTTCCACCTTCACTTTTCAGATTAGTGTTTCCGTGACTGTTGATGCTTTCAGTATTTCATATATAATCATCTTCTCTCTTTCAAGGATGAGATTAAGGACTTGAATATCTTTGAATCGCTCCACAGCAGATTCCACATGATGAATGGGTAAATAACTTGGTGCATAGAACAAATGATTTACTTTTCACTTTTTTTAGTGTCTTCACGCCCTCTGGGTTCTTCTGAATCTGTAGTCACATATAAAATAAAATAAAACTTTTTGTCATGACGCAGAGAATTACTTCTGGTGTGGAGCCAGCCTGCGTGTCATCCTGCTCACTTCCCATTGCAGCCTTTTCCACTACCTGTGCTATCATCCTGCAAACCCATGCATAAATATGTCCCTCATGTCAGGATGGTGCTAAGCTGACAGACTTCCCTCAAGTTTGCCTCATTTTCTTTAAATATTCTTGACAGCACTTAACATTTTCCTTGGGTGTGCTCGGCCTTGTCTAAGTGCATCACCCCTCCTCCAATTCTCAAAGGCCCAGCTCAGCGACAGCTTCTCTGAAGCGCACCTGATCTGCATGAAGAGCTCCACCAACATGACAGCACTACCACTGTTTCTGCACACTCTTCTCTGGCAATAACAGTGACACCTTAGGAACAAAAATACTTGGCTATAGGCCTTTTGCTCCTATAGAGGAAGAGATTGCTGATATCCTTATTCTACTCCCCATCAGTCAGAAACATTTAGTAAATATAGAAGACTGTATGAAATCCTCAAGTTAATTTAAAATATTTTTAATGCAGAAATAAGGGTTCCCCTTTATGGAGTTTAAAATGTATTTAGAAGTGTTAACTAAGGATACACTAAAGCAAAGAAGTAACTTTATGTTAGTCGAGGTCTTATCTGGAAACACATGATATCAGTCCTTTGAATATCAAAACTATAAGGAATTAAGTAGTAAAAGGTGGTCAGTTACTAAAAGGAAAAAGGAAATGACCCCTTTCTAGGCATCTTCCTGAAACAGTTAAAAATATCAGATTATAGTGACACATGCACACTCGTGACGACAGCAGCGCAACTCTTCACAGCTAAATCTTGAAAGCAGCCGCTGTGTCCAGCAGATGAGTGGATAAAGAAAACTGGCATTTACACACAGTGGAGGGCTGCTCTGCCATAGGAAAGATGAACTTGTGTCATTTGTGGGAAATGGGTGCACCTTGAGACCATAATATTGAGTGAAATAAATCAGATACAGATGCTTAAGTACTGCATAGTTTCTCTTATATGAGAAACCCAAATTATAAATAAAGAAAAAAATAAAAGATAGGTAATAGGAAATACAAAGGTAGATCTCTCTCAAATGGGAAGGGGATCGAGAGATGCAGGGAGGATGTAAGGAGCGGAGGGAAAGAGGATTAGAAAAGATTTAAAATGTGTCGTATACATGCACCCATCTGCACAAGGAATGCAAACATTATTTACTACAAACATCTACCAGTAAAAAAGATTTTAAGAAGAAGCAAAAATGGCAAATAGCCTAGAAAAATTCAGGTATCAAAAAGCAGCTGCTACTTGGGAAAGTAGCAACTTGGGAAAGACCAGAGGAAAATCAAGGGACCAGAGACTCAGAAAAGGAAATTCTTAAGGCTGACTTTCAGGTTTCTCAAAAAAAGCAGGGTCTGAAGCCCAGCTGAAGCTGTCACACATTTGGCCCACTTAGAAGCTGCTCCTGGCTAGGAAAAAGATGGCCTGGGATGCTAACCCCCTTTTACAACCATGCAGCGGCTGGGACTGCCGTACTTCTTCCCTGAATTAACAAATTAAAACCAGAATCAAAAAAGAAGTGTCCTTCCGCTACTGTCACCTTTCATTGTCCCACCAGTGCCCCCTACCCACAAGGATTAATATTATACCAGCAGGCCAAGGACAAATGCTTAGAGGGCCCATCCCAGTTTTTATAAAATAGGCCAAAGAAAGGTCTGTTTGGAGTTGAAATATAATAGGTTGAAAACGGGGTACAAGTTGAAGGAAAAATTGAATAAGGGAAATGAGCATAGATAGAATGATCAAAAACTACAGTGAATGCTTAAATTTTATTTTAGTGAAAGACATAGTGCCACTAATATCCCTCGAAATACTACCCCTCACATTTTGAACACACTAGTCCAAATAGATTTGGAAGTCTTTTATGAATACCTTTATGAGGTATGGTTAAAAACTACAGTAAATGTCCCTGCTGAGTGCCACCCAGCAAAAAAGGCAGGCTTGTAAGAATATTATGGTCTGTCCTCATCCACTCTATTCACTGGATCAGCACCCATGTAACTTCTGGCTTTTCCTCAAAGTCAAATTGACCATGGAAGGTAAACATTTTGAATGAATCCAAGACATTGAGGCAACAATGACAGCAAAAGTAAAGGCACTCATGAAAGAGGACTTCCAGAACTGCTTCAGAAAGTAACAAGAACAATGGGACAAGCATGTTTAAAATATGGGGAGGATATTTTGAGAAAGATTAATGGCAATTTGTCTCTTACTGTAATATATTTTATTTAAAACTCCAGGGGCATCATGGCCAATTTTTTGAAAGGTGCTTTATGCCTGGCATATGATGCTGACATTTATTTTTTAGAAGTATTTCTACAGATGAATTATTAATTTTAATTTTGTGCATTTCATTATATTAAACAATATGTACTTAACAGGAAAATAAAATAAAATATTAAATTTTTACCATGTAATGAGTATTTAGAATAAACATCAATATTTTCAATATTAACTATCTGGTTATAAGATCTAAAAAATTACAGCAGAAATAAATTCCTATGTGAATGACAATGAAAACACAAACAAAACTCTACCACAAAAATAAAATCCTTGCTTCAGTTATTATATCTAAGGCAGTCTTCACACATGAGAAAAGCATGTTCCATACACAAGTATTGCTTACATTGATAGCACATGTGTTCTGTTTTCCTGTCTTTTTTGGTAGGACATAACTTGATGTCTTGCTGGTCTTCCTGTCTTCAGAGGAGTTCCTCATGCTGATTCACCTGTCTGTCCATTGGTCTGATCCAGAATTCTTTTGTGGAGTTCTTTTGGCAGATACATATTGTCTTTCTCTGTTGTAACTGATCGTTTATCAATTCCAGTCCCAATTTCTAAGAAAATTTCTCTGTGATATTTTGTGCTTCTTATTTTCTTTGTAAACTATGGAATTAATCATGTCCGACATGTTTAGAATTTGTTAAAATTCAACTATTGGCTAACACTTTATGTTTTGAGTAACATAATAGTTGCTGCATAACTTGTCAATAACATCTACTCTGACTTTGGTTGTAAATCGTGACTATTTCTGGCTTCACTTGTATTGAGGATTCACTATCAATCTGTTTGTTTGTTTATTTGTTTTGAGACAGGGACTCACTACAAAGTCCAGGCTAGCCTTGAACTCATAATATAGCACAGGCTGAACTTGAACTCACAGGTACTCCTGCCTCAGCCTCCCAAGTGCTAGAATTACAGATGTGCACCATCAAGTCCAGCTTCACTATCAATCTTATCATCATGGTGTAACACTGACAGTATCAATACTACTTTGCTTTTCTTCCACCATATCGGAGGCCAATGTTATGTGTATCTGAAATCCAAAGATTGTACTATACATTTCTCTATTGTGAACTTCCAACATTTTTGCAAGAATTTAGGCTTTGTTCTTATAATTTTATTTCCGTGTCAGTCAACTGGTGTTCTGTTGGCAAATATGACATCAGTAGGTAACTAGTGAGCCAATTGTCAAATGTGACACTTGGGTACTTTTTAAAATAGCTTCAACAAATCTGTTCACAAGTCATATGGTTTAATGCCACAAGAATAAATACCTAATGGCTGAGTTCTAGGATACATTTCTAAATTCAGGAGGTAAAATGTCTTCACATCTATCAAAATATATTTATTTTATACCATATTCAGATAGTTTACTTGGCATATGTTGCTGATAGCTTCAGCAACCACAAAATGATGCAAATTGTTCATCAATTGTCATGTATGCAGACAGTGTATAAATTGCCTGACAGTTCAAAACAAAGCACTCAAAAAATGAGTGAATAGCAGCCAAATTGTTGGACTTTTTCTTTTTTGGTTGATCTTTTTGTTGCCAAAATGTCGGTAATTCTGAAGGAAATCAAATCTCTTGAGTGTCATTATTGTTCTAAAATTCTCAATACCACATCTGTCATTTCTCCATAAGTCCTTTAAATTCTGACAATTAGAATGATAGTGTCCTGGCATGAAGACTTTTGTTCAAATAGTGAAATGCCATGATAAATATATTTTTGAATATTAGAATTGATGCATGTAGAATGCTTTACTTGTATTTCATTATTAGTGTATTTCAAAATATCCTGTAGTATGTCATCCACTGCAAGCAATTCCCAATACTGAATTGCAGTGTTAGCATTTGTCCAATAGTTTTCACCCCTGGCAAGAAGCTAATAACATTTTCTGACCTAGTTCTAACATTGGATCGTTCAAGTATACACAACCATTTCACAGCATTTTGATGAGTCAAATATTTATTTACATTACTGTTCTCTTCCTCATCTGAGTCAAGGTCTTCATTCTGTACTTTTCTATCTGTTCCATCTTCCTAACTTCTTCAGCTTACCTGCTGTGAGTCATCATCAGTAGCCTCGTCACCTGATGACTTACTTTCAGCTCTCTCCCAAAGTTGTAGAAGTGGGTTTTCATGCACTATTATACTAAATTGGGCTAATTCTATAAGAAAATTTTTTTAAAATTTAATAGAAAATTATAAACACACAAAAATGTAACACAGGACATGACATGGACAAATCTCACCCATTTACACTTTTCACACTTGCACACACCTTGCTGTTCATTCATCACACTGAATGGATGAACACAAAGATTGCTTCTTGTACTCACTTCAGCATAGCTCCTGAGCAGCACAGCCAGCTACCAGTATGCCAAGGTACACATTTGCGTTAAGAAGTATGCTATGAACATGTGTGAGGAACCAGGCATGTACTATATTTTTACCACACCTCCTAGGAGATAGCAAAATGAATAAATAAGGGTATTTTATAGACAAAGGTAATTAATCTATTATATTTCATTCTTGAAAGAAAATTATAAATACCTTTTTAATTCTTTATAGACCAAAAATATTTACTATACAATGATGCAAAGTAATACTTCTTAAGTTTAATTGATTACAGGTTTTAAACCCTGAGAGTAAAACATTTCTCTGTTTTTAAAGTTGCAATGTTGATGTTAAATGGCAGTTTATTTAACATAAAATGATGAGCTTGGAGTAATTAAGATATTATCAGGATTGTTGAAGATTACCTTAAGCATAAATCAAAATAGAAAGTATTTTTCATAGAATCTTCTTCCTCTGTTAGAAGGGTGAGAGAAGATGGAAGATGGGAAGAAGACCATGACCTGTTTAATTTGCCAGCTAAGCAATTATTATTTCATCTAATAGAATAAAGGAATAAACTAATGTCATGGGAAGAGATCAATCGAAGTCATACATTAACATTGGGCATGGGCCAGAGAATACTAATAGAACCTTCTCACATTTAGGTTCATTGTCTTTTAAAGCTTCCCAGTTCAAAATATATATCTGTCCAGTGTCTATGGCCAAGTTTCCCATCCCCAAGATGGATTTAGATATGAGAGTGCCATTTTGCACATTGTCTGTGCCATTTGCAAGATATGTAACCATCTTGAAATTGATGAGGAGAAGCATGGGATTCTCAAGTTCAGATCTGTGAAGACTGCAGAGAAATCTGTGGAACTGACATATTGGAAAAGCTTTCTGAAGGTGACGCTCATTGAGGACTGGCTTCATAACATAAGCATAAGCATTTTTTCAGACTATGCTTCCAAGGGAGGTGGGAAAGTTTGAGACCGACAGCTATGCACATTAATGTAGTGACAATGTGCTCGCTTCGGCAGCACATATACTAGAGTAGTGGCATAAAAGGTACTAACTCTTGATTGTATTTTTCCACACCAACTGTTGTAGCAAAAGTCCTAAGTGTCTGTCATGGCTCAGGCTGGTAAATTTTTCTTCAGTTTGATATCAAGCCCATGCATCTTTGGTGTGCTCTTTCTTTCTTATATCCTTTACATCGTCTGTTTAACTTGAATGACCTCTCCACGCAGGCCACTGGATTTCACTGAGGATCAGAATGGAGCCCATTAGAGATGCTTATTTTTCCCAGTGAAACAATACCCATGATGCATTCCTTCTTCTCAGGGAGTTCACTAACCTTAGTGCATATGCTATGGACTCATCTTGAAAGAGGTGACTAAGAAAAAGCTGTTCCTCCTGTTTGGGGAACATCTGGAAGTAATATTTCCACGTGTCAAATCTGTTAGCTCCTGTCTCAGTCACACCAACGCACCTGGCTGCCAGATACACACACTGGCGGGTCAGATTCTGTCAATTTGTCATCAGCACAGAGGGCTTTTGGATTGGGGTGGCCCAAAGGTGGAATGCCTACCAGAGAACTATCTGTCCTTTCTCCCTGAACAGGGATCATCAGAGGAATTTATCAGCCAAACCTTGTCATTTTTCTTAATGTCTGGCAAACACTCTTCTGACCTCTTGCCCACATTGTTGAGCATTGTTGGAAAAGTGAACTAGGATCACATTTCTGAAATACTCATCAGATATTCATGGGAACTCATATGTGTTTTTCTTAAAGCAAATATAAGCAACCTCTACTGATCCCTGAGAAGGAAGTTTCTTGCTGATTTTGATAAGATTAGTAACCTGTCCTGGGAAAGGTTTACATACTTAGATAGAGTACTGGAGATTTTTTAATGAGAGCCAGGAACTCCAATTCTTTCCCAAGAATGCACTGGGGTTTAAATTCAAGCCAGACTGAACTCATCAACACATGCTTCTTTGATGAATTATTATTTATATGAACTGACAAAGCAGTGTGATTTTTCCATTAGTCATTAAATCTGCCCTTTCCCAGTTGGCAATAAATATTTACTCTCTTCAGTAAAATTGACCTAAATATGCTTGAAACCTACTGTTTGTTGTGATTTTGAGGATAGAAGAAGGATGACAGTCATTCTTTCTAAACAGTATGATTCAAACTGTAAAGTTCTTCACTGGATTCAAAACTAGGAAAGTCACCTTTCTGTAAATTTAGTCCTATGATAAGTACTCACTAAGTGCTTAATAATGTTGGATGCATTTATCTCAACACTGATTCAACCTTCAAACACACTAAGGAAAATTAAAGAAGATAATAAAATACAGAATCACAGTCAGTGATGGAAATAAGATGTAACAGACCACCTCTCAGTGAACTAGAATATATGGAGTAGCTGTGGAATATGCAGAAAGATATGGCAATAATTGCTTCCAAGTAATAGCAAACGGCTATTTTCCTGATACAGTAGAAGTTTAGGGCTATGTCTTTTATTTTTCTCTTTGTACCCCATTGACCTATCATGAAATATTTTTAAATGAATATCTTTGTATTTGTTAATATTTCAGAGCTAGTGAAAAATATAAAAATTATAAGATTGCATAAACATTTTCTCTAAACCATACAAATCTAGAGTAGAATTTTCCAGTCTCAGCCCTATTGACATTTTGTACCAGATAATGGAGACTGTCCTATTTTTGGAGGGTTTCTAGCATCCTCGTTTCCATCCGGTAAGTGCAAATAATTCTCCCCTATTTGTGACCAACAAAAATATCTCCAAAAATTGTCAGATGCACCCTGGTCACAAAAATTAGAACTCCTCAAGACCTCATTGTGTAAAAACTGGAAAAGGACTTATGTATAAAGCATTTAGAAGAAGCCATCTCCTCCAGAAGCCAACTCTGAAGTAGGGGTGCATGTGCAAGTGGTTTATCTGAGGGAAGATCTCAGAAAGTGTTCGCAGGGGAGTGGACGTGAGACAGTGATGGACAGGAAGGGTTCACTTCCAGCTGCATACCTCAAGGCTGATGGGGCTCTGTCTTGCTTGAAATGATTGCTGAGCACCCCTGAGAATGACATAAAAATTGTGTAAACTGAGAGGCAAGGGAGTGAAGACATTTATCCTTGGCCCGTCCTCAGGAGTCGTTAGGTATTCTGCATTTCTGGCCTGCTCTGCCCTTGAACACAGCTCCCCAGGAAGCTGTGTGAACCCTCAGGCAGAGTTTCAGGCTTGTATCTGCAAATCAGAGACTTTGCTTGCTTGGAGTGGTGAGGGTCTGTGGAATAGGGTGAGTTGACTTGTCTCGGTTGTGCCTAATTCTCTGTTTGCTTCTTCCAACTCAGATTCATACTGTTGCCATGCATTCTCCTTGGAGGTGATATCTGCTTTGTGGGGGCTAAAAACTTACAGTCTTGTATACAGCTGACCGATCCTATAACAAATATTTAATTTGCCTGGATTATTAAAATTTCATGGAGCAGGATGTAGAAGGCAATTAGTAGAAAAATATCTAAAAAGACTTCTACAAGTGGCAATGATGGAGAAAAGGCTGAAAAGCACTGCCATTCACTGCCCCAAAATTATGACTACAACAACACTTGTGATTATTGTGGCTTTTCCTCTCCCCCAAATCATGGATGCTGCCCTATTAAAGGTGATTTCTCATCAAATTAAGAAACAAAGTCATTGATCTTACATCCAAGATTTGCCATGCACAATACAAACCAAAGCTCAGAGGCAGGAAATTTGGGGTCTGATTGAGAGATGATGATAAAGTTAGTTTTCATAAACCAGGGCATTAAAAGGGGGCCATAAGAGAAAACTGAAAAGAGACTGTGTAAGAGCATGGCAACTTGAAAGATCATGGAACCTGGAGAGAGTGGGAGAGGCGATGAAAAGCAAGCACCTTTGGCCATGGAGAGTATGTTCCAGCATAGTGCTTTTAACACCTAAAGTGCTCAGTTTTATTGAATGAAAAATATATTTTAATTCAACCTTCCCCTCTCCTTTTTTGAAGAAAATTTCTTTTTGTCACAGTTTAACCCTTGGATTAATGTGAGGGTTAGTTTGAGTCCTTCTATGAATTTTTGCTATTTTAAAAATAGTATTGACCACAAACTATCAGCAAGAGGATATTCCACAGATCCCTTCTCAGCCACTGTCCCAGAAAGATTCCTCTCACCTTTAAACTGGTACTAATTATCCATTGTCACTGAGAGACTGTAAAGTAAGATAGTCTCAAGAGAAATAGTTGTAAAGGATCCTCCCCCTTCTCTTGGTAATCAGGGAGGTTTGTATTTTTTCCAGTGTCAAGATGGTTCTGGTTACATCTGGGAAAACACAGGCCTTAACAAACGCAAATCAGCTCCAGAATGAATGAATGATAGCGGTGTGGTGCTGATTTCTTAAGTTCCTTTGCTTAATGATATTCTCCTGTCTAGTTTCAGCAAAGGTGCTGGCATGCTAGAGATGATTTTCAACAGCAGATAAACAGAAAACATATTCCTCACACTCTGAAAGAGTGTTGATATACTCGGTCAATGATTCAGGAGAAAGAAATAGTATTTCCTCCTGTCCAAGGAATCTGAAACTTTGGGGGAGGGGGGGGTTGGTTAGGATATTTATCAAAACCACAAAGCTTATCTGTGGCAGAATTGGAATATGAACCTATATCCATATGGAATATGAACCTATATCCATATGATTTTAAAGGTGGAAAACTTTGGTGACAGTGCCCACATAACCTTCTCTCAACAACAGCCTTCTCTGTCACTCCAAACTCTAAAATATATGCCATTTGAGTCACATGTAAAAATGCACATATTGCTACTTCAGAGATGATCCTCAAACTCTTAAGGAGAGTGAGTCATCAGCCTTGAAAGTCCTCTGAATGACTATAATGTTTGCTTGTAACTGTGAGAAATAAAATAAATGTAATGTTCTTCAGTGATATTGTTTCTGTGTTCATCCAAGTTGTCAAACTATGTAATGAGTTTCTAAGGACAGTGGATCTAGTATCATCTTTCGGTTCTGGAAGAGTGTTCATTTGTCCTCAGTGATTTGAACAGATAAGAATAAAGTGTCAGCATGACAACCTTCTGCTATGATGTGTTATCACTTGTCTTCAGTGGGATTCACTTCATTTTCAAAGTCTGGCCGCAACTATAAATAATTTCAAAGTTCCCAGCATCCTTGATGCAATTTATTTCAGTTTGTAACTTATTTATTGCATCCATACAAGTATGTCCAAAATTAACCTTTGCTAAAATTATAATTAACATGACATACACTTGCTCACTGACTACACTTACTGTGTATTTTTGTGTCTTAATTACTAACTTCTAGAAAGAAAACATAATGTAAATCCCAAAGCAATTGCCTTTGTTCTTCACTGTTGGAACAAAGTTCCCTCCCCAGTTTCTTGCTGGGTGTGGGAATCCAACAGGTAGTATCTTGCTTCTGTTTTTGTTAGTAGTATTAGGTCATCAGGTCTTTCCTGTCTCATAGATTCATACCTGAAAAAGGGTATAATAAATTATGTATTCCTAATACCTTTTACGAAGAAGCTCCTGCAAATAGAAATTTGAGACTCTGGGACATAGAAGCAGCAAGAACTAGCTAACATTTGTATGCATGAGTCACAAGAAACTATTTCATCTCTAACTGATGACAAAACAAGGAGAGTGAGAATATATACCGAGGTAGACACACTCTGTTTTACTTGCTTACTTTGTGCAGAGCCAAGTATATATATCTGAGTCCGACGCTTTGACCTCTGATTACCTAGAATTAAAACCAGAATGTTGAAGTCCAGAAGCTTAGTTCTCTCAGCTCCACCAGTAATTCTTGATAAGCTGGAAATACTGCAAAAATCTTGTGACTCCTAGCTAAAGACCTATGTATGCTACATGCATACATCTATGTGCATACATCATTTACATATAATATACATTATGTGTAACATATGTAACTTATGCTTAATATTAAAGATAACTCAGTTAAAACATCGAGACAGCCTGATGCATTTTCTGACCATTCTAAGGGCCCAGATTTGACTTCTAATAATTTTAATATATAACTTATTATAAAGCTTGTAGTTTCTCTCATTTCACCGGCAGAAAATAAGAAAAAATGGGGAGTTCAATTTTACTCAGCAGAACACAGGAAACTTCCCCAATATGAAACAGAAGTGTTGAGGGAATGGCTGTTCGTTTGTTTTGGTTTTGCTTGGGTGTGGCTGCTTGGCCTGTTGTTTGGGCCTGTGGTGCTGCAGTGCATCATGGCAGAAGCACAAAAGAGAGGGTGCTGCTTACCTTATGACGGCCACTAAGCAGAAAGAGAGATCAGGAGGTGAGGCCCGACGTGCTGACAAGGGCACACAGCCAATGCGTGTACTCCCTCCTGCTAGGTCACATCTCCTGAAAGTCCCACCACTGCCAAACACCACCACAGGATGGCGGCTAAGTCTTCAATGGTTGAATATTTGGGTCACACTTTCCAAACCACATCAAAGATGTTCCAAGCTGATGAGTTTATTTCTTGGTGTCTATAGAGACATGGCCAAGAACTACGGTGATGGGGTGTCAGTGTACACTATAGATGAATAAAGTGTATTTGGTTGAATATCTAATATTCATGCTTTTACGTGGAAATCATTCTTGTTACCGTTATGTTTTCTTCACTGTTTATATCAAATTATTCTACTAGTACTACAAACAAATCCTTTCTGGCTGTTATGGCAATGAACCTTACAGATTAACATCAGATTTTCCCAATTCTCTGCCTCAGTCTTTTTTGCTGCCTTTTGTCCCAGGGCAATGTGATTGCTGCAGAGGGTTTTCAACAATTTTTTTGGAAGTGTGAAGGTAATTTTAAAACATTATAAATTTTTATATAATTAGGGTATATGTACCATAAATATGCATAAGATGCAAGTAAGAATAAAATTTCAAACTACCTATAGTTAAACCTCCACATACTTCAGTGTATGATGTTATCAACTAGATTATAAAAATTTATTTTATAAAATGTATCAAGAAAGAGGAAAAGAATGTGTTGGTTTAGTGCAGTGATTCGGAGCAGCCTCCCAAAGCTGACTGTGATATTTTCTAGCTGAATGACTGTGTACACATTGCATAACCCCTCCTTTTCTCATTCCTAACCCAGATGGGTATCATGAAGTAGAGATAGCCTCCCCATACTCCAACTTGCCAGACCATGGCTTAAGAATGGATCAAAGGAATCAGGTGCCTGTCTGTCTGTAGCTTTTATTTTCTTCTTATTGTATTTGGATTTTTTTCCTGCTTATTTTCATTCCTCCTTCGCATTTGTAGTTTTTAAACATAAAACAATTAATTAAACCTACTTCTTAACAATAATAAATCTCAAAAGCCTTTTACCCAAACCCTTTTAGGATAAAATGTAAATTTTGACTCTCTTTCCAAAGGGAGAAAAAAAAAGGTAATTATAGGTGAGGTCAGATAAGCAAATATTAGAATAATGTTTCAGAGTTTTCACAGCTCTTAAGTAGTTCCCCAAAGAAGCTAAAACCCTATTTTAGCTTTTATTCTTTCCTCTGTTATTTGTAATCTGCTTCTTCTGGGTTTGTTTTTTGTTTGTTTGTTTGGTTTGGTTTTCTGTTTATTTTTTTTCTGGAATTACAAATCAAAAATACACTGGAAACTTTCCTCCAGTCATTGTTAGACTTTCTATTTTCTCATAAAGTTCTGGTTTAGCAGCTAAGGGGCTAATCAACAGCATTAGAGGAAAATTGGATGGGGGTGAGATACAACAGTGTGGTTTCCTCCTACCTGCGTGGCCCATAGGTCACTTACATGCTAGTCATTCATGCATGTGGCAAGAATATTTGTGAATCTCAACGATGTGGGAGAAAGAGAAAAGGAATGAGAGAGTCTCAAAATAAGCAGAAATTCAACATAATATGGGGAAATCTTTTGAGGGGTTCTGGCCACTCGATGCTCACTTTTCAAAGACCCAGTTGCTGGGCAGTTCACAGAAGGCTGGCATCCTGGAAAATTTCCTAATGGCATTTACAGTCCTTCCCAAACCAGGAGGACTTCAAGAGTGCTCCCTGTGAGCTCAGCCTTCTTTTTTGTTCACGTAGCAACCTGATCACTTGCATAAAGAGGGAAATAGACTGTTTTTAAGCTTACCCTGAGATTATAAACTTCCAGTTATAAAAATAAGAAACAGTATGTGAAACCTAGAGTCAGATCCCTCGTTGGTTTCAGGATTCTCAACAGAGTTGCTGTGCTTTGGAGCAACAAAGTAAGGGGAGATTAAGGTTTCAAACTAGTATCTCAATATCTTGATATTTGTACATTTGACAAGAGGCTCTTATCATCATGGAAATATTTAAAGAATTAAAAGGCCATTTTCTTTGTTGTAAATCCAATTTTTGAAATAGAATGCTTTAGGATGGAATACAATAGCCACAGACCTTGAAAATTTGAGTAATAAATATCCAGTAATAAATATCAATCCAAGGGTTCAGTTTGCATATTTCTTTTCATACTTCAGCAATGTACTTAATACTGCAAACCCTCACTTTGGCAGGAGGAAAGAAAAACAATAAAATATCTTCCACCATGTGATAGCCCATGATAGCTTCCTCAGTTGCTGGTCACGCTGTGCTTTTGGCCGTGCCCCGGAAACCACAACCCTCAATCACATTTGCTTTCAGACATGTGGAAGAAACACATGCTAAAACAATTAACGAAATTATGACATTTACATTTTTCCCCTGACTGTCAGGCCCTACGATTCTTCAGCATATGATTTTACAGGAACCAAAACAATTATCATAAATCAAGCTGGCCACATTTATCCTTACCTAGCACTTTGAAAATGTCAAAAAGTAAAATAAAAGACAAAAGTTTTTTCCGTAAACTAAGCTCTCTCTGTTTGGCCTCCAGAACCCCACGTGGCAATGGTGAGGCAAAGGCTCACATCGTATCCTAGGCACTGACCGCAGCAGCCAGCCGGCTGCTTTACGCAGCAGTCGCTCTGAGATGTGTCCCTTCCTCTGAACCTGCTTTTCCTCCTCTGTTCACAGACTTTAGTGATCACAGAGTGGAAAGCATAATGCAATCTGAAAGTGATGACCTTTAAGCTGAAAATGAAAGTGGAACATCGAATTTTCACAGTATCAGTATCAGGAGAGTCTTTGCAACAGTGGTACGGGAAGGTTCTAAGTCCATCAGCTTGTATATAAACAGAATATCTTAGAAAGCGATAGGAGTATTAAGCATTTGTTTGTATCCTTATTACTCAATTTATTGGAGTCTGATGCTAGTTTGCCATTGGTTTTATATATTTATAATTCCACAAGCACTTAATAGTCACCTGCTAAGCCCAGGCACATAGGTCATGCGGGGACGAAGAGGAGTAAGACGTGCCCTTGCTTGCAGGAGGAAGGAAAGCAGGAAAGGCAGACACATAGACAGGAGCACACAGTGAGAGAAGGAGAGGGTTACAACCAAAGGGTTAAAGCATTCTAAAGCACAGAGGAGGAAGAAACAGGTTGTGTCTGTGAGTCACAGTAGAGCCCATGGTCCTGACCTCAACCCAGACATTTGTCTTTGGCAATTGTATTATGTGTGCCTGTCATGCTCCTCCAGTTCTCCTCTTTATCTCTGTGCAGCCAATTCATCCCCAGGAAGCTAAGCTCCTGGTGGACTGGCCCTGTGACCAGAGATAAGAAAGCTGAAAAATACTTCAGGCCTCGAATGCCCGGCTGCTTCCCTGCTCAGGTTCCAGGTTTCTACCTCAAGCCACATCTCCTGTCAGGAGCCTTTTCCATACACCTCCCCCTCCAGGTTTCTAGCCCCACCCTCTTCTTCTTTTTAGCCCATAGAGATACTACATTGTCCCTCGTATTCCCTAAACCCTGCCCATATCTTTGTAAGTTAAAAAAAGAGATCATTATTAAACTCTCCAACTTTCAACTAATGTTGTCCATTCTTGAAAGGATTCTGCCTGCTACAGTAACTTCCTAGGAATTTAAGGGATTCTGCAACTTCAATATTACTCTTACAGAAACCAACTCAGAAGCACAGAATTCTATCCATCACTGGGCAACTCATTGCAAATGTCACAAGTATCTCTCCCCTCTAATGATTCCATTTCTAATCAGAAAGACTGCATGGCTCTGGAATGGGCCCCATCTCAACAATCTTTCCACTGGCAAATCAAACTGATGATGTGGTTTGGAACACACTATCCCCAAATACAGTAGCTAAGCTTTTGAGGAATGGTAGAAGCAGAGCACAGAAACTAGTAAGAATTCTCCTTGCCCCTTCTCTGCCAATGTGGACCATAACACTTAGATGACTTACCTCTTAATAATAGGCCTTCAGATTTTCATTTCAGGGAGGATGTTTCTTCTCTACATGTGCAGAAAGTAATCTCATCATCCACAGTTATAGAGACACCTGGAGGAATTTGAACAAGTAAGCTGTGTTAAGCCATCCTCCTGCTCCCCATCCACACTTTCACCAGTGCCTTACCACTAATCCTATCCTTTTCCCTCCAATCATATTTCTCTGTGACTGTCCATAACAACAGTCTTCCCTGATTTGGGGGGATCTTTATTTCTGGGTCTTCAATGTCCCATAAAATTCATTGTTCATAAATATGTGTGCTTCTGTCTCACAATTTTTTTGTTATGGAGGTGGAGAGTGGCTGGAGGTGAATCCTTCATGGTGCGACCTGGAAGGATGTGTTCTTCCTGAATGTCATGGTGTAAGCTGCTTTCTTCCACCAAGCCCTTCTGCTGCACAGTTTCTGCACTGGAGTCAATCAACCATGGACTGAATCCTCTAAAATATGTAACTCAAAATAAAACTATCCTCATTTAAGTTGTGAGTGTAGAGTATTTTGTCCTGGTGACAAGAATTCTAATGAACAAAGAAAATTGGCACTAGAGAAATGAAGCCATCGCTATGACTCCAAGTGCTTCTTACTTGAGTTTGGAAAAGTTTTGTGATGCAGAATAATAAAAACCCTAAAATATTGTGAGCAGTGTTTGATGAGTGACAGTAATCAGAGCTCAGAAGAGCAGAATGCTCACAAGAATGTGGACAGTAAAGGCCAGGCTCTCGAGGATTTTTCAGGGACCAAGAATTCCATTATCAACTCTCTCTCACTGATAAAGCATTGTGATATCCTAGAGGGATCTGTATCATTCATTTCTTACAATACTTGTGAAAGTACACACATGATGGCTTCTGACAAACACAGATTTGCTTAGCATTCAGCAATGCAAAAGAATTTCTCATTAATAACCCAAAAGCTTTGTGAGGTCAGAAACTCTGGTGTATTGCTTTGTGACTCTCCTGGTTCCAAGATCAATACAGTACACTTGGAACTGTGTCATGATGATCACTGCAGATTCCAGAGATGAAGTCCATAGTCTTGGTACAGCTGAGCCACTTATTAGCTGTTTGTTATTAAACCAAATTCTCTATGTCTAAGTTTCCTTCTCAGTAAAATTAGGATAGTGAATCTATTTACCTTAATGGTTTTGAGAAAGTGAAATGAGATAATGGATGTATATTGCTTAACACAGTGCCCAACATATCTTGGGAAGTCAATAAATAGATATTTTGTATTGTCTCAATATACACATTATGCAAGTAGCTGACAGTCCAATGATATAGTTTCACTGCCTCTACAGAGTTAGAAGCAGAGCTATAAATGATATCTTTTGCAGGACAGATTCTTTTGAGATTAAAATATTAAATAGGAATTTTACACTTTAAACATAGACTTGAAAGTATATTGTAAAAACCTCCAGCTCTTGTAGACTAAGGCAGCTAAGAAAGGTTCTGATGTAGCTCATCCCCCCTTTTGAACAGTAAACAGGGAGGCTTCAGTAGGGAACTGTTTAAGTCTCACTCTGTTGGTGTGCACAAAGGAAAATTAGAGTCAGGTGGTTGCATCCTGGTTTGTTTGCTCAAGACTCCTTTAGGTTAGGTTTGGTGGTCCAGTATTTTTATAAATAGTGCCACCTTTTCTTTCTTGCCTATGTTCTGTTCTGGATAATAAATTGCTTGGCTACACAGCTATAAGCAATTCTTTTCTGCTTCTCCTCCAAGAGCAGAAAGTCAGGCTGGAATTAAACCTGATTTTGCTGCTAATTAAACCATATGACAGTGACAGTCACTAACCTTGTCTACTAGGGAAATGCACTAATTTATTCAAGATGATATAACAAGTTATCAGAGATTATGTGACTTATGAGCAACAAAACTGTATTTCTCATAGTTCTGTAGTCTGGGAAATCCAAGATCAAAATACCAGCAGATTCAGACTCTAGAGACGGCTTGCTTTATGGTTCATAAATGGTGCCTTTAAGCTATTTCCTACCATGGTAAAAGTGATAGAGGATCCTCACTTTCCCATTTTATGAGGACACTAATCCCATTCACAAGGGCTGCACTCCATGATGTAATCAGTTTCAAATGTAATCAGTTTCCCCTTATATTGGGCATTAGGTTTCAACATATGAATTTGGAAATGGATACAAACATTCAGATTATAGTAATAAATCTGGATCATTGGTAAAGTGGGAATAATGATACCTACCTAACTCATGTAGCTGTTGATATAACTACATGAATGCATAGGACCTGCATACAAAAATGTTCAAAGATGAGATTTCACATTTTCTTTCTCTCTACCCTACATGTGTGAACAGAAAACAATCCAGTAGTATCTTTTGTGTGTGTGTGACTGCAGGGCCATGGGGCCCTTGCTTTGCACACAGATTTTTGCCAGACAGTAGAAAGGGAAAACACCCTCCTGGCGGTGTGTCTCAGAGAATTCAGAAAAAAGCAGGGGCCCTAGGGCTCCTGATTACAGTCCTTAGCTGTAATCATTCAATTACACCCTTTTATGTTTTATTTTACTGCATCTGAAAGGAACAGGGATATCTGGATATCTAATAGCTACGTTTACTGGGAGGTGAGCTGCTAAAAATAGTCCTACAATCTGTGGGAAGGGTTCCAGGAAATGCTTGACTTGTTTGAGCAGAACTGCAGCATCTGTTAATCAAGCCTTCATCTGAATCACTTACCCATGCAGCTTTCAGAGAGCAGAGGGCATGGGCCTTGCTTTTATCAAGTGGAATAGACAGAATAGTAGAATCTTAAAGGAATATAATGTTAAGAGGAAACTGAAGATGAGTATTGAGTCATTTGTAAAACTTGTACCAGAATTATTTTTAGTCAATTTAAGTTTGGAATTGATATTTAAAATATCACACCACTATCACCACAAGTGAGAGCAACTTGTAATTGTTCTTGTGAGAATGAGATTGTCCCTTGAATTCCAGGCCCTTGGTGATGACGTGCATTTTCACCCCACACCTAAGGATGGAGAGGCAGAGGACCCATACCTTTGCTAGAAATTAAATATGGTAAAATATCTTTAAAATTCACAGGTGGGTTCTTCTGTCTACATTTCAGAACACTTACATAGAAAATGCCCAGGTTTTTTGCAATTCTTACAAAGGGCAGAGACAAAGCCTGATTAGATGAATTTTCATTGTCAGAGTTTTTGAGTCTGGCATTTTCCTTGAGTTTAAATGTTACATTACTAAATGTTGAATATAGTTTAATGCCACTACTTTTTTCTCATTTGAATTAAAGTCAGTTATTAAAAGGTCAAACATCACAAATGATTCTCAGGAAAGAATACTACGGACATGAAACACAATGCACACACAGTGAGCATTTTCTTAAAAAAAAAAATGTAGCATGCATTTGTAGGTTACACCAAAAACTAACTAATAAAAGTCCAAAGTTAAATTAGTAATTTGTTTTGAACTTCAGCATAATAAATAAAAACACACCACCACCTGAAATTAAGATAGAGCATAGTTATTCATCTGCTGAAAGCACAACATTAAGGTGTTTTTTAAAGATTAATTTAAGGAGTGATTCAGAATGTAGCAAAGATGTTTTATAAAGAACGTTTGACAAAACAAATGGTAGATTGAACGAAGGAGATATTTGCTGAAGTAGTACATGACAAACATTGCCATGAGGAAATGAGCACCTTCACATGTTCTTAGCACTATTTGGAAGTGGGAATTGAGCTCACCTCCTTCAATTTGCTCCACATTGTTTATTTCTCTAAAGGATGGGAGGTAGTGCTCTGACAAAAATCTTTCAGTCGGCTGTTAATGAATCACTTGTGGTCAGGTTCACAGACAAAAGCCTTTTTATTGACTGAGCTGGGTCAGGTTTCCAGGCTTTCCCTGTTCTCTTCCCATGGAGACAAAACAAGGCACAAGAGGAGTGTTGTGGGGCTGCACATCACTGCAGGTTTTTTCAAAAGAAGCAGGAATCAAGAAAGTTGCTTTAAGGATGGATCTGTGTCCAGATTACCAAGAACATTCAATGCGCTAGTTCAGTCTTTATTCCTTTGAGAAGCAGCATTGTCTGTCCAACCGGAATGTCATCTTTGGGGAAGAGATGGAAGTAAACAGGACTGGGACCTAGGATTTCTCTCTTCCCTCACTGGGCATGTGATCCACAGGTCCTCTCTCCCCCTTTCTGTCAAATGATTGGTAACCAGGCCTCTGCTGAGGTCCTTTCCTATTAATTATTAATCCTATCTGTATTTCCTGCCATATGTGTATGTGTGTTTTCAGGTCAGATAGTTATTTATATATCGGTAAAAATTAAAAACTTATTTATAACAAAGAAATTTCACAATTCAAAACAATTTTCCTTGTCATTTTTTATTTTGTGATAGTTTCATGAATCACATTTTACCACTTTCCTTGAGGTTACAATTTTAATAATATTCAGAGAGGAGGTGGGAATTTGTACAGTTCATTGTGTGCCAAATGTCACAAAAGAATAAACACAGCTACAAAAATGAAAAGTGATGGGGGAAACAAAACACGATGAGGTCAAGGAAGGAAGGAATTTCTTGAGCAACACCATACATGCTGGAAAGTTAGGAAGCAGGTTGATGTATACGGGCGTGTACATGAACATGTGTGCAGACAAGGTGGTGTGGTACAGGCACAGCCGAAGAAGTGATGAGAGGTAACATGAGTGTGGTTTTTGTGTGTATTTTAAATGCATTATTCTTCCAAAAACTAAAATGTGACTAGCTAAATAAGTGCTGCTAAGACAGGATATAGAACTTGTAATACTGTGAAAGCGCTGCAAATAATCTTGAGGAAAATCTAAGATTATTTTACACATTAAATTATTAAATAAGATTGAGTTTTATTTTCTTTCATCTTTGTTATGCAAAATTCACTTAGAAGTGATTAGGACTCATGTGTGTGTGTGTGTGTGTGTGTGTGTGTGTGTGTGTGTGTCTAGTTGTGGTCTTATGGCTAATGTCCTGAATTGAATCAAATTGTTTCATGGTCATTTTGAGCATGGGGAACAGCCAAAAGTCAGGGGGTGCCAGATCCAGTGAAAAAGGTGGTTAGAATATACCATAATGATTTTGCCAGCCTGCCTCTCCACTGATTGGCACTTGGCAGCAGCATTTAGTATATTTGACTATACCTTATAGAGACATTCAGGAAAGAGGATATCTAGAGCTACTTTAAAAAGTGGCAAGAATAGTGGGAAATGTGTACTGGAAGCAAAAATGTGTATTTTGAAATGGATTATTGACAGTGTGTCTTTTACCATGATATATCTTTTGTTCGTTTGTTGGTTGGTTGGTTCGCTGGTTGATTGGTTTGTTGGTTGGTTGCTTTTTTGTATGTTTGAGTCAAGGTCTGCCTATGTAGTCCAGGCTGGCTCTGAACTCACTGTGTAGCCCAGGCTGGCCTCAAACTTGGAGCAATCCTCTGCCTCAGCCTCCCAAGTGCTAGGATTATAGGCATGGGCTGTCACGCCCAGCTAAATATTTTTATTTAAACACACACTGTATATTATATTCACCCCTTGAAAGTATGTATCATAACCTAAGTTTTCATTAAATTGCTAAAAAATTGTTTAAAATTGAAAATTGCCCTCAAGTCCTTTTGATATGGAAAAGCATTGCATTCTAAGGGAAATATGAAACTGAGCACACTGTGATTTTAATTTGATGTTTAAGTTATTGCAATAAAATCCCAGGCACTGGTATCCACACAGCTTAACAATCAACCTAAGACTTTCAGTCAGGTCCATAATAACTCCTCTGCCAAGGAGGGGTGATGGGGCAGCCCCTGCATGGAGGGCCCATAGAAGAGACTTCTTGCTCCTGCTCCACCCCTTACTGTGTTGCTGAAAACACGATTCTGGCTCCATCTCCCCACTTTCTAATTACCTGGTCTGTAAAATTGTGGTAAACAAACATCACAAAAAACAGAGAACCTGATCAAGAGTTAGCTGAGCTCATTTCTAGCCTGAAGATCTAGTGGATATATCAATTCATGACTAAATCACACTGAAATTTTAGTTTCTAAAGCAATGAGAGGTACACACACACACACACACACACACACACACACACACACACACACACAGTGACCCAGCCCAGGCACTCCCCACATCCCTTCAGATTCCCTCCCTCTCAGTTGCAAGCACACTTGCAAAGGTTCTCTCCCAGCGGTTGCCAAGTAACCATAGTGACCTACAGGCTGCCCCACCCCCACCGCATCTCTCTCTCACATAGTACTCACTGCTCCTAAACACAGCTAAGATTATACCATTCCAGTGTCTCAAAGTTGTAAACTTCAGATTTCATTTACAAGCAAGGCTCTCCATAATCTAATCACGTTTCTTTTTCAGTTTGACCACATTGTTTCTTGATCCACACAAATTCTTGATTCCAAACTATCTCAGCCACTAGCGTCAGGAAGAGTAAGATGTTCTATAGCTGGGACCCTTTTCACAGCGTTCTCCCGCCCACTCTCCCTCTGTGCAGAGTCGGAGAAGTCCTCTCCCACTAGGCGATCTTACTCATGCTTAATGTTGGTGCAAATCCTACCACTTCAACCTATTTCTCTTCCCCTTGAACTCTATTGGTAAATCATATCATTATTCCTATGGATTTCTACATTTTTCTTGATGATTTTGCTGACTAAGGACTCATGCTTCATCCCCTAAGTGGTCCCTAAAGTTCTTGAAGACTCGACTCTAGACTTGTCTTCCTCTAGCTCCTGCACAGTTACCCAGGCATTTTGGCAGGGGGCAGTGGGGAGAAGGGGCCTTTTTGAGTAATATAAAAAGGGCTAAAGTCTGTCCATTCTATTGATGCCATGCCTACATTCAAAATCAAATCGTCCTCCAATGTGAGCATTTCTTATTTGTAGACTACGATTCTCATTGCATGAAATATGCTTATTTGACAAAGTGTAAAAATGTATAGAAATCCAAAATAATTGTGTTATTTATCTTAATGTGTTAATATCCTTCCGAGTCCTTTCATTTACAAAGATCAATAAAATAGTAGAAGTAAAATCAAGAGTCATCTTAATTTCTTTCAAAGATACTAAACAGAATTCTAATCTTTGGTCATAGTATATTCTACAATTATTTTCATTGCCAAAAACTTGAACATTTTTTCTTTCCTTTATTGTCTCTTTAGCCAAAATATTCTTCCTTGTGGTTTAAAATTAAAATCTATTTACAATTTATACAGCACTGACTCTGAAAAAAATAAGATAAAATCTGAATAGTCTTAAGAATGACATTATTCAGATATGATTATGGACAACGGTCACAAGTTGAGCAAATTGAGAACTATTTGTAAAGCTTAGTTCTCACATCCTTAATTTTTCACATAATAAAGTGATGGATCTATTTTAAGAAATCTAAAAGTCTTAAGTTATAGGAATCTATCACATACTTGAGTCATGCTTTGTTATAATCCACCTTATGTTTTCATTATATTTTATTTTCTAAGAAAAGGAAAACAGAAACCTAATGAGACACCAGAGAGAGCAAAAAGGCGATTTTCCTTGCTTTTCCTCAGTGAGTTTTCTTATGGAGAATATTTTCTTTCTCTGAGGCCTCTGCTAAAGGCCTGAAGAGAGGGAGAGCTCTCCGGCCTTCAGTAATTCCCATGGCTTGAATAATCACACTTTCTGCATTTTGGATTCTCCAAGTCTGACCCTCAGAGACTCAGGAAGAAGATGTCTGTGGAAACTCCCCTCTTCTAGTACTTTAAAGACCCCTTTTGCTTGATATTTTGAATGCTTCTTAATGATAATTGTTTTTGCACTAAAAGTTCTTCAGTAATGAACTTTTAAAAATAAATGTCCATTTCTTCTTTCTTTGGGCACCATCAGTTCTTTTCTTTTGGTGCCTGAAGCTGTGCTTGGGAATTTACCAACAGGTGTGTTTTAAGCACAGCATGGCACACAGCATCTGGGGAAAAGCCTGTCTGTGCAAACACTCAGGAATTTAGAAACCCCCCACCGTCTTAGCCCTGAGTCCTCCAGCAGCACTGAGAGCTGGAAGTGGTAGGTGCTGTCACAGAGGGAAGTCACCCCTTTATAGAGACAGAATGCCTAAAGCCTGCTACTGAACAGCGTACTAATCCATGCCTTCTGAAATACTCGCTGAAAACACCTTCAGCTGTCTTCAGTGGTCCCCAAATTGCCTAAGGAGGTAATAATACCTCTTCAGGGTGGTGGTATAAGTTTTAGCTTAGAAGCTTGATTTTTCTAGGGCACTATTATGAACCCAAAGATCAGTATCTCATATTTAAGAGGCATTCATTCTAAATAACTTTTTGGAAATTATTTAAATTTAACTCTCTTCTGGAGTTAGGCAGGAAGAGTCTTTTCATAGTTACTTAGCCAATGACTTCTGCGGGAAAATGTGGCTCTTCTGTTATCTGGATCCTGTAATCTTACTGGATGAGTCACTCTTAACACATGGCTCTTCAGTAAGCTAGCCCACATTCTCAATGTGGTTTCACGGTCCCTAAGATGACCCCATACAAAAAGTAGAGTATATACAAGCTAGGTCCCCTCACAGAAGAATTCATGGCAACTGTTAGCTTATTAACGTCTTGAGAATCATAGTGGTACCAAAATATGATGGTACAACAGTGTTTCCCAAACTTATTTGGCCATGAAATTCTTATTCCATTTTGTATCCATGATGGTGTTTCTCAGAAAACAGTTCTATAAACTTTGGGTTAAGGATTTGCCTATAAAAAAAAAAAAAAAAAAAAAGAAAACCACTTTTAGTCATGTTCCTCATGGCTGGGACACAACACCCAACACCCACGAGTTAAAGAAGAGGCTTATTTTAGCTCAAAGTTCAGTCCATAGTCAGCTGTCTCCAAGGCAGAATGGCAGGTGGAAGTTTCTCAAGGAGAAGGCTGCTCATGTCGTGGTGGCCAAGGAGCAGAGAGAGAAGGGAAGACACAGGGTGTGAGATACAGCCCTTGAGGTCACCCCTTCAGTGATCCACCTCCTCCAACTGGCCCTACCTCCTGACAGCACATTTAACTTTGAACTCATCCATGGATTAATCTACTGATATATACAGCAACCTCATATTGTATAGAGCACCCTCTCACCACCTCTCCCAAGCCTCTGAGTGTGTGAGTCTTTGGGGGGACATTCCACATCCACACCACAGCAAAACCTAAATAATCTTTGCCACATGAACTATGATTGAAAGAAATAACCCTTTCGTTTTTACCTTATGGTCATTTTATATTTGTTAACTACAGGTTTCCCATCCATATGTCTGAAGTTCTGGTCAAAGGGACTCTAAATACACATCATTCCTTTCAGTCTATTTTAGAGAACTGTGTGATAAAAGTGTTACTGAATATTGCATATAGTTTCTGGAAACTATAAGGGAGACACAAGAGTTTGGTTTATGTATACAAACACATATACACACACATGTGCATGCACACACACACACACACACACACACACATTCTGTCCCATTGCAATTTTTATGGTATATTGATAGTAAGTCAACAGAACATACGCTGGAAAACTGGAAAAGCTTTTCAGATCAATCACTGGAACTTGCATGGAAATGACTGAAGCTACACTTCATTAAATATTTAAGGTTCCAAACAAATGATTAAAAAGTAAGATCTTCTACACAAAACTGCAATGGAGAGATTTTGAATTTTTAAAAAAGATAGTAGAAAACAAGAACTACAGACTAAGTGCTGTTTTCTTCCTTGATGTGTTCTGGAATAATAGCAATTACTTCTAGTTACATAAAGCACAAGATAAAGCATAACTGCATAAGCAGTTTTGATAAGTCACCTGAGTTTCATTAAAAAAACACAAAATAGGAATTGGAAACTCTCCTCTGAAGGGAGTGGAGGAGACAGAAGTAACAGCACAGAAGTGCTTTGGAATATGGTGCCGGAAGTCCCAGGGCCGGTGATCTCACCATTGTCACCAATGTCAACTTGTAGTCAGAAAACGGGGAGTCCACACTCTGCAATACAGAAACAACTCAGAAAGCCTTGTTTGCTTGAATTCTTAAGAAGCTTCCAAAGTGTCTAGTCAGTCATATTTCCCACAGTAAAGTTTTGCTTTCAGGAGGTTTACTGCGTAGGAGTCAAAGAAGGCGCACAGGATATATGTAGTTTTTGATCATGGCTTACATGCTGTTTAAGCCTGAACCTTTATTATTCACTGAGTAGCTTACTTGCCCAAAAAACAAAGTGGACAGAGTCTGTTTTTCCAGAGTTAGACCCTATTACTTTGCTTTGAAGAGAAATGATGGTAAGGATTTGGACCTGTGAGCTTCGCTACTTTCCTTCCTTCTTATGTTTGGTGATATTTTAATTCCAGATGAACATTCCTGAGAGATAATCTGTTTTTCTAGGCCATCAGTATCCAACCATTAGCCTAATTGCCATGTCAGGATAGCATCTCTAGACTTCACAGAGGACAGCAACTGAAAGAAGTACAGGGCAAGAGAGTGCAGGAGCAAAACACACACGACAGATACGAGCGGCATCTGGAACAAGAAGATGGAGAAAATGCTGCTGTGATGTGGATCAGGGCCAGAGTTAATTTAAACTAAGAGGTATGACAGACATTGTGAAATGATAGGAAAACACTCAAGGGTAAAGGGCAACTGGGATGTGGGAAAAGAGAAGGGAAAGAAGGAGAAATTTTGTATGTACGTACATACAGGATAGTTAACATGGTTGTTCTTCTGTCTTCTATTTCTATGCTGAAAGAAACTGTCAATGAGTCCTCGATTGATCAATATTGCATGTCTCTATCTGTTTTTACGAGAACACTTTGAAGATATCAATATGTAATACAACAAGCATTGTTAATTTCCTACCACTTTGTTTAAGACTCTGTATTGTCTGTACTGTTGTTTTGCTATTTTGTAAAAGGTTGTCTGTCTGTTAATGTTTTCCTCCTTTTATTTTTAAAATAAAAAATGAATAAAAATGAGAGAATATATTTCAGATAATGTAAGTATGTCTCATAATTTAAAAGAAAAGAAAGGCCACAAGAGAGACAGACTTTTCCTTGGGCCTATTTCACATGAATTCATTAAGTGGAAGGAAATGAGCCTATGGAAAAAGGCAGGCCCATATAACTGGGTGGAGCATTGTGCACTTCTGTGCCTATCACCAGAACCTGAGAAAGCAGGATGATTGTTACTCAGGGTGATAGCTCACTCAGAAGCTGAAAAAAGCTGGACTTGACAGACAGGGCTGGGATCGCACGTCTGGCAATGATATCAGCTAGATGTAAAGCAAAGATCTAGATTTGTAGAGAGCGGTAAATTATAATTTGAATGGCCAATGCTTATTTAGTGCCTTTTGTATTTAAAATCCCACCCCTGTCATTGCCTCATTTGAGGCTCAGCAAACCCCTTTGAGGGGCTTCTGTCCCCAGTAACCCAGGTTTGCCTGGTGGAGTCTTCTATTCACTATCCCAAACTATTTCCAGCAGAGTCATTTGAATCCCCCCCACAATCAAGCATTATAGGATCCAGTCTTTATGAGATGATTTGACTCTCATACCTAGAAATACCACAGGAATTCTTGATTAAACTCTATGTCCCAATGTTGCATTCATAAAATATTGTTTTGATTTCACAACTGAGAGGACTGGAGACCAGAGACATTAGGGGTTTCACACAAAACAGCACATCCATAAGTGCAACCAGAGGTTTGTATGATTGATTCTAGAACCACTTCTCTTGCACCATGCATTTTTTATGGACTCCCTGTGTATGTGGTCCAGTTAGTGAAAGTACCTACCCTTAGAAAACTCTCATAAAATATGTACTGAGGGAGTGAAAATATAGAGAAGCTCTTGGTAGTTTCTCTGGGTCATCTCTAAAAAATAGGAAAGGAGACTGTCTTTCATGACCTGAGTGTATGGGCCTGAATTTGTGTTGAGTAGAGAGTGGGGGTGCAGCCTGGTGTGAAGAGTTTCCATTCAGTATGACCCAGACTGCTGCGCTGTACTGTGGATGCTATGATGTCAGCTCATGAGCTAACATAATATCCCAAATCTGGCCTTCCCATGCACACATCAATAAAAGCCCTGCAAGCCTCCTTTAAATATTTCTGGGAGTCTGAGGAGTTATGTTAGGTGTGTGTATCTTTAATAATCCTTGGGCTCTACAACATTCCTTTTCACGCTTTTACACCCCTTAACTAGATGATACTTAGTGACCGCTGCTCTAAGTATCTTCAGTGCATCTCGAGGTAGGCCGTGCCTCATGCAGCACTGCTTACAAGGTGGTGCCAGAGCATGTCGCTGTCCCACAGAGTAAGCAGCTCATCCCAGCCCAAACCACAGCACACTAAGTCAACACAGATCCTTCTGTCTGTTCCTCTCATGTTCCTGTAGAGACTCTCCAGTTTTACTCCACTTCAGAACACCCGTGTGAACAGCAGGGAGGTCAGGGATAAAAGAGTCTAAGGCTGAAAGCTCCAGCCTCCCTTTCACCCAAGAGAATCCATGAGCAAATCAGCTTGGCCCAGCAACTCTTTAACCCCATGAGAAAAACTCAGATACACTTACTTGCAGCCTAACTTTGAGTTTCATTTTAACTATTTTACCCTGAAAATGTTCAGGGCACTGTGTTTTACACCGCTCTCCATCCCAGGTAGAAACTTCCTCTAGAGATGGACCTGCCCTTCATCAGTAGGCTCTAAACAGAGCCAGGCCCCACTCTCAACCAGGACTTAGAAAATCTGCAGAGCATTTAGAAAGATGTTAAAGGGTGATTAAACATTTGAAGCCCTGGGAAACTGTGGAAAGTGAAAGCCATGGTGTTCCTGGCAGTATTCAAGTAGGGAAAGAATGTGGATTAATAGAACCAAGGAGCACTATATATAAACCCCACTTTTGTCCTAAGAAACTGTGACCATAAGAATTCTTATTATTTTCTGAGTCCTTCAGAGCTTATAAATTATCCGTGTTGCCCAATACATAATAGAAGATATGAGAAGCGATGGCAATGAAAATGTATAAATATCCATTTGTGTTGAATCATAATTAAAGGAACATTGGCCCTTAAAGTTTGAAATGTTTAAGAACTAAAACTCTCGTATTATGGAGTAATAGAAACAATGTCCCATCTTCTACCCAAATACGTCTGCGACTCCTAAACTGAAAGGGTCTTGAAATACAGAAATGTTAAGATTGAGCACATTGATTTTCCTACATCAAATATTTCTTTGCCTCTACCTTTAGTACCTTTGTGCTGTAAATCCACATGGAAACACATAATTATCCTGCATGACAATTTAAAATTAGCAACCTAAGTTTAAAATTAACAAGCATTTCTTTCTGCATTCTGAGTTGAACTATGCCATATTTTCACCACTGTGGAACAGAGTGAGAAAGAATATGTGTTTATATGTAGTTCACACGCATGCACACACACGTACACACACACACATCCAAATGTACCTATAAGTATGTACACACCTCGGTGGTAAAACTTCATATTAAAGCAGAAAGAAAGTCCCATTGTACCGGATCAATATTTTTCTTAAACGACCCTTTAAAGTGAATGGTTTTGTTGTGTGAAGTTTACCTTTTATTTATAAGGTACATTTTGTATTTTAAAGACAGCATAAAGAAACTCCCATAAAGATGAAACACTGTTCTTGCTACATATAACTAAAATCTTTTGTTTGAAATATTTCAAGGAAGTGGCAGTTAGTACAGGTATCATGTTATATATAAATATATGCAAGTATATTTTCTGGAATGAATAATACTGGAAATTAGACAACTGTCCCGGGTTGTTGACAAATTAATAGGATAAACTGTAGAGATCATATTACCCTGCTGTGAGCTGACAGAACAGAAGGCATCTGTATCCAGCGAGGATCCCAGCATGTTTCTGCCCCTCTAGAAGAATCAATTGATGTATAACACACAGTACACCATGACCTAGGCCTCGGTGCACTCCTGCCCTCCCCTATACACTTACCACTTTATAATTTGAGGGTCATATAAAAATATGTAAACCAGGATGAATATTCTGGGCATAAATAAATATGATTTAAAATATAAATAGTCTGGGTCCAACTGTAAAACCCAAATTTATAAATTTATATCTCTATGTAAAGATGGATTTCATAAAGCTAATCATTTTCAGGAATAAATTTAAAGAAAGAAGTGAGCAGTTTTTCCTAAAGCTCTTCAGAACTTTTATGGTTATGATATAAATTTTAAATTGAATTTTGGAAGAGTTTGCAATCCATAAAATGCCCATGGCATTTCCAGAAACAGTTTTTAAATTGCTGAATATAAGTTGAATATGCATTTATCCATTTCTCAGTGGAGAATTCCTCTTGTTACTAGACTGAGAAAAGGCACTAAAATATTCAGCTGCCTGGGAAAGTCTTTCTAATAAAGGATGCAGCTATAACTGCTACTCACCCAGTAAATGCCTTACACAAGGACCTCTCCAAAAACTCTCCTCCCATTAACCATGATAAAAATTTCTCCACTGAACTGCAAATGAATGAAAACTGAGACACCTCAAAGTGGTTAAAATAATCAAAGAGCAGATCTTCATTGCTACTTCTCTGAAAGCTTGCATTAACCAATTCACTCCACTCTGCATTTACTTTGCACTTTCTCAGGTCATTTTCTTTTGGAATTTTGCTAGTTGAGAGCAATAGAGTCCCAAGAGTGTCATTTGAAGGTGCTACAGAAAGCTGGCAGTGTTCCCTAATGATCCAGAACCCATGTAGTTTTGAAAGGTGCTCTTAGAAGAAGACTGAGCATCTCACTGAGGGACTGTAGGGAAAAGCCTAATGTTACATTCTGCATTCTTACCTGATATATTACAGAGATTCAGGACCCAAACCACAATTATGGGTGATCTCAGGTGATCCCAAGAGCACAGACAGTGAAAATCACATGATAACCTCAAATTTTCACTTAAATCACTGATTTGAGATTTTCAATAAAGCCATTAAGCCTATAAAATAAAAAAATAAAATAAAATAAAGTAAAATTCATCCTTGAGTTGCTAAAGGGGAAAAGGACAATAAATGTGAAAAAAAAACCTAAAAAAATCTATATCTGGGAAATCAAGTTCTGAATAGCAAGATGAAGGTAGATCTGCCCATGGTATAAGAAGTATTTTTTCTTATTAAAATATTAATATTCAGTGACATAAGAGCATTATATCTGCTAGTTCACTACCCTAAAACCTAAAAGACATGTCAGTAATATTAGTTACTTCTTAGTTGAACATAGCTCAACTTTGGATCTCAGTGCTTTGCAAAATAAAAGTCAAATAGGTTAATATTTAGGTCCAATTTATTAAGAAAACTATTTTAATAAATAGCCTCACCACAACCACTTGAGGCTTCATGCCTCTTGATAAAATGTAGGTGAAGAATTCTCTAATTGCTTTCACTCACAGTCATCTCTTTCCACTTCTGAAGTCATTAGTGGCTTTCCTTGACACTTTTGCCCACACTGTTATTGGGTAACATTTTTTATATTTTTCCTTAAATTTTTACTTGATTTTCTTTGTGCCATGCTTTTCCCATTATACATCAACATATTCAAGATCAGAGAGCGAGTTGGTAAGCCCCAAAGCACATAGAACTAGATGTTTTCTGAAGGCTAGGGGAGTGTGTGCGCAAGTGTGTGTGTGTGTGTGTGTGTGTGTGTGTTAGAGAAACTCTTCTGAATGCACCAAGGTCATCATCCAAGGGGATCCCATTTCAAAGCTACTGAAAGAACAGCAGTATGCCAAGATATTCTCAGTTGGGGCCGAATCAATATGAACGGTGAGCCCAGCAAGACAGTACCTGAGCCTGGATGTGGACCTGAAATTTGCTCTCATTTTCTCTTCTAACGCGTCACGTCTAATGGTACTTACCAGGCTGTGATTCCTAGGAAGGTCAGCTCTCCCGGCATCTTCACCCTGGTCACTTCATACATGCTCTGGTGCCACAGTGAGTAGACTAGAGAGATAAAGGCGCTGAGGGCATATTGTAGGCTTTCCTTGCCTTGTCTCACCATGCCTATCAAACTCTACACCAACAGCCCTGATGTGCTTCCCATAAAGGCAGAGTTCTGAAATGGAGCTGGAAATGTGACCATAGACTCACTGCTTCAGTCAGTAGCTAGTTGTTGAGTCCTACTATATGCTAGGTGCTATTCTAGGGCTGCAATGAGGAATCAAATTGAGAAAGCTTCTGCTTCCATAGATCTGCCATTATAGGAGGGAGTGGGTGATGCGGCAAAAACAGATAAATGAGTATAGCAAAAATGGATAATCGCTAATGTTTAATAGTAATAAATGTTCCAAATAAAATAAAACAGAAAGATGTGTGTTACAGTCAGGGTTTTCAAGGAAATCATTTAATGAAGGACACATAATTTATAGGATTATTTTATAATATTCACGCAAAGAGTCAAATGCAGAAGAGTGCAGGAGATCTGTTCACATGCTAGAGACTCAAAAAATTCAGCTGAGGGCCTGGATTTCATGGCAATGTCCTACACAAGTCCAGCTGAAGACCTAGAGCCCCACTGGGTGTTACAAGCTGACCATTAGTTAATCCACCACAATGAGCTAGATATAAGGAGTATTGGGTGAGTTCTAATTTATCCAGAGTGGTCTGGGGAGACCTTGCTCAGACACAGACCGGCACCAGCTGGTGCAAAGAAGTCAGACTCAGTTCATGGAGCAGAGAGCTTGGTGCTGAAGAAAGACCAAGTGTCCAACTGAGCCTTGAGCACAAAGCACAGAGAGGAGGCTTGTGTGGCCGGAGTGTGGTGCACAATAGGCAGAGTGGTACAAGACAAGAGCAGACAAATGAAACAAATTGGGCATGTAGGGCCATGAACCTTGGGAATAATTCAGGATTTTATTCTAAGTACAATAGAAGTTCAGTGGAGGGCATAGCACAGATGTGACACACTCACATTTAATTTCAATGGTCACTTTGGCTGCAAAATGCTGAGTAACTTAAGTTGGAAGTTGTGATATGCTGTGTCTGCAGTCTCAAGCTTGAAAAAAAGTGACCAGTGAGATAAAGAAGGATGGATGATTTCAGGATAAGTTCAAAAGGGGTTGCTGAAGAATTAAAAACCAGAATAAATGACAGAAAGAATCAAGAGTGGAATGGAGGATTGGACTGAAAAGCTGGTTACAATGATGCCAGCTGTTAAAATGTGAAAGAAACACTTAGAAGTGGGAAAGAAAGAAAGAGAAGGAAGAAAAAATAAAGAAAAAGAAAGAAAGAGAGAAAGAAAGAAAGAAAGAAAGAAAGAAAGAAAGAAAGAAAGAAAGAAAGAAAGAAAGATTACAGTTTTGCTATGTCAGCTTTGAGATGATGATTGGTGCATTTCCAGGCTAAAATTTCAAGTTGTCAGTCAAGATGGTCAATTCATAAGCTAAAAAAACCCAACAGTTTCAGTGATGAGCATTTTAGTCTTTGGAACAATAGTTATGGAGGGAACAGAAATAAAGAGCAGTGTTTCCTTTCCTGGAACAGTGGAGCATTGAAGAGATGGATGTGTCCATAGCTAAATGTACTATGAGAGTTTGGTGACCGCTCTTCGTAGGTCTCAGGAAAAACACTTTGGGAACATTAAAAAGTGACGGATTCTCTTTCATGTCACCTTTGACATGCCACTGCTAGGTTATTTTGCTCTTCACTTAAAATATCTCTGCCTCCCCACTTGGCTTCCTTTGGATCAGAGTCTCTAAGTCTGTAACTCATTATTTTCTAAAGACTATTGAGGGAAATTGCAATTTCTTTTCTATGGCTAATTTCTTAATGTCATCAACATTTAATGAAATCAACGATTATTTGACACTGTTGAACTTTCTCCCAGGAACTCCCAGGTGTCATATTTTAGGGGTGCTCCTGTGGTCTTACAGGTCAATGATAGTAACTTTTAACACAACATTGATATTATTCCTTTTGAACTGTGAGTGTCAAGGACCACACGAGCTTTGGTGCTTAAATTCTCAGAGTATTCACTTTCGTGATGGAATATTTTTATTCATAATTTCTTTGTTGAATGGATTTTTGTTGTTTTGTAAATGTCTGTGTTTCTCAATATGTTTTCAATCTTTTGTCTTTAAAATTAAAAAAAAATTAGAAAAGCAAAGGGTGTTGAAACAAATTATGAAATAAGTTTATTTTAATGCAAAATGATTTTCAATTCTTCATGCTTTTCCTAACAAAAGATTTTACTGTACCTTAATATGTAGCTGCGGCTATTAAATACTCTGAAGTTAAGAATTTGTGAACTAACGAAAATTTCCATCATGAGTACAATAAGATGTAGAAGATTCATATAGGATAGGAAGCCAATTCATTCATATATATATGCACAAATACATATACATGGAATTTAAACACATGCCAAACTAATGCACAGTATTTACTTGTAAAGAAGTTCAAAGGTACATGTCTGAGTGATTAGTATAAATTCCAATCAAAAATAATGTTATTAAGAAAATTTGGTAATCTGATCTATGTTTAGATGGCCCCCAATGCCTCATGTGATCATTGGTGGGGCTTTCTCAGAGGTGGCTGAATCTAGAGTGTGTGATGCTGGGGTTAATGGTGTGATTACTAAATCAGTCCACTGATTGATTTGCCACTACCCTAATCAGAAGGAAGCTGCTAAAGTCAATTGCTTGCTTTTCCAGCCTCTGCCCACCATGAACTATTTTTCCTCAGTGATGTCTGTCTGCCTGCCATGCCACTCTGCCTTGGAGTCAGCCAGCTGTGGACTGAAAGTTCTACAAACTGTGAGCTAAATAAACCTTTCTTCCTTTAACTGTGGGTGTTGGGTATTTTGTCCTAGCAATGAGAAAAACTAAGACAGTAGGGTTTTGGCAATAAAAATTTGAATGATACAAACCTCAGTGATACTTCCAAGCTCCCTGCTGGCCTAATATCAGCTGCTTTGCCTCTCTGAGGAGCTACCCTCTTCAGCAAATTGTTAGAATAAATACTGATAAATGAATTTAGAAGGACACATCAGAATCACCTACATTGGTCAATATGTGCAGATACTTGCTTTGCACACATTATTCTCCCGGAGAGGGTGTTGCTGTGGATCACTGGGTGAGCTTACTCTAAGACTGTGCCTCTCCAGAAAACTGCTCCAGTTGAGCCAAGGAATACACAGTCTGAAGGAAGGCATCTTCCGTCCAGGCTTCATCTTGCAGAGGAATGCTGCCTCTGCTGCCAGGGAGCTGGGGGATCAAATGAGGCTCTGCATGGCGAATTCAGGGGCTGTTTTCTTCCTGTCTACCAAAGCAGGACTCCACTGTTCATTTATTTCTCAGGATCTGGTAGTCAGCTTACAGAACACAGGCATCTGCTCCCATTTAAAAACAAGTTAAAAAGTATTAGATTCAGCATTTAAAAAGAGAGAAACATTAAATTTGGAGAAAAGCCTTTGTTTAATCACATCAAGTCTGTGTCACAAACTGAAAAATGCCAGGAAATTCCAAGCTAAAAGCGGATACTCCATCCATAAGTCATGCCGTGGGGCTTGTTTTTATTCCTTCATGTGCCTGCAAACAGCGCATGAAGCATCAGAAAAACTCTAAATTTTTGGTCTTGTCACTTCATGTCATAACTTTGGCATTACTCTCACTCTCTCCTTTTAATTTAATAAGAGTATAAGATTCCATCAATGCTGTTCTGCTATTTCTTGTTAGTGCTGAACAAGCACTTTTGGCTCTCACAAGTCCAATCGCTGCCGTGCTGCTCTGTGCCTTAGTATGCTTAGCTATGAGGTAAAGTGTCCTAACCCACCATCTATCTTTCAGGCTTGAGAAAGGAATTATTTTAACATTCTTGCTCTTATTTATGCATATAAATCTGTGATCAATGGCATGTCTGCAGCTCTAAACTTAACAGAAAACTATGAACAATAACAACCAAAATTCAGAAAGGATGGGGTAGGGTGGGATAGGTGCTGGGGAAAATAAAAATTAAAAAAAGACCCAGAAGCATAAGAGTATTAAATCTCCTGCTTTGTGGCCAGCCATGATATCTGGATTTTATAAATGGGATGAAGAATGGATGTAGCTTCAAAACTATGCAATTCCCTTTTAAATGTGGAAAATGTTCATTTTTCAAACCGAGTGCCCTGAATTTCTCTATTGTTGTTAGAGTTGTATGACGCATAATAAAACATGAAACCTGCCCCAGACATAGCATAGTTCAACTCTTCAAGGACTGAATGCTTGATCACTCCAACCAGCTGAGAATAAAGAGGAAAACAATTAAACTAACACTACGCATAGCTGTTGTGGTCAGGGCTTTCAAGGGAATAGATTTAACATAGGACACATAATTTATAGGAATATTTTATCATATTCACCCAAAAAGTAGAATGTGGAATAGTGCAAGAGTTCTGCCTGTGTACTAGAAACCTGAAGAATCGGATGGCAATGTCCTCCACAAGTCCAAACCAAGGACTAGAGCCCACAGCAACATCTCATGTGAGTCCTTACCAAGGATCTGCACTGGAAGGGCCCAAAGGCCAGTGTGGAAGCTAGAAAGCCTGTGCCAGCAGAGAGAAGGACTTGTGCCAGCAGGCTGAGAGATCTGCATTGGAGCTAGGAAACAATGCTCAAAGCAAAGACAGAAACGCCCCCCAAAAAAGCAGCAGTCATCTCTGGTGACAGCAAGGACCCAAGATCTCCCCGAGGATGAGAACAGCAGAGTTTCTGTCAGGAAAACTAGCTGTGGCAAGTTTCTCCAAGAGAATCAACAGCACACAGTGTTTCCCTCCAGTTCTCCTTTTACACTGCTGGCATCAGTCCTGAGGTGGACCTTCCACACCCAGAGCCACGCTGACGCAGTTCAGCTGGGTGGTTGGTTCCACTCAAGTTGACCATTAATTAATCCACTACAACAGCCTTTCCTGATTTGGGTTGTCAGTCATTATATCGGAACAAAATCTGCTGGAGAATGATGAAAGGAATAGGGCTTTAGTGAACAGACTAAACTTTAGGATCAATTTCTTACCAATTAGCCTTTCCTTTTAAGGAGCAACCACCTATATGCTTTACTTAATGTAAAGGTAAACTGTAGGACCTACTTTTGATGGGCTTCCACTACAGTTTTAATACAAAAATATAGGATAAAGAGTAGAAAATGGTACATATGGACTCCATATGGGACTTGGCAATCCAAGTGTGGGAAGTAGTCATTGGAACACCACAACCACTCCTATAGTGAATAAATCCATGATTTCAGAGTCACACAGACTTGAGTTTTAAATCTGATCTTAGCTAGTTCTTTGGGCAGTATTTCTCAGACACCCATTCTGTGGCTGTGTCTCTGGTATGCACAGGTGATACAGCAGGTAGAGTGAGAGAAATGCAGTCCTCTCCCTCAGAAAGTTACAGTATAGCATGTGCCATCATATTATCATTCATGCAAGTAGACCATCCCAAATTGTTATAAATGGTGAGGGGAAAGTATAATGTTGCTACGGCTTGGATAGGATTTAAGTGGGTTTCCCAAACGTTTGTGTATTGGAACCTTGATCTCCAGGTTGGTAGTGTAGAACTGGGACATTATAGAGCTTAACAAGAGGTCCTTAGACCAAAGGGGTGTCACTTTGGGAAGGCTGTCGAACACTGACACTCTCTGGCTTCTTGTCTTGTGACATGCCACATGAAGCCCTTGCCAGGTCCAGAACTCTAGTCTTTGAACTTTCAGCCTCCAAAACTGTGAGCCAAATAAACAGCTTCTCCCTATGAAGTTAGCCTGCCTCAGCTGTTCCACCAGAGTAGTGGAAAGAAGATGACTACGAAAGTGACAAAAGAGTCTCATAAGGACCTAACTTAGAATAGTGCTCCAAGCAAGATTTCTTTAAGATCAAAGACAAAGAGAACATCATAAGGTCTGCTGAATGATCACGCAGAAAGCAGTGGTCCCCAGCAAAGAACATGGCCTGCAGGATCCTCAAAACAAGTGCAGCTCATGGGATTGAAAGCTTCTTAACCATGTATCAACCTTCCTGAAGTTCAATCTTCTCCTTAGTAGAGTTGAATGGATTAACAACTATCACAGATTTCTATAGGAAAATAAACAATATCTAACACCTTTACCAAGACACCAAAATATCCTGAGAAAACTTCCAGATACCCACCGAAATTCAGTCAAATGCCTTCTGAGGGTCACCACAGACAGAATAGGGGAAAATACATAAAATACTTACAGTGCTTCAAAGAGGAAACAATATAAGGAGCATATGATGTCTGCCAAGGGAGATAATTAATAGTGGAGCTCTTAGAGGTCAATACTATTTTTTAAATTCAACAAAGTATTGTATTTATGGAAGAGTGTGTTCAAAAGTTCATATAACTAAATACACAAACTGGCTTGTTTGTTTTGTATCATTCCATATCTAAGAGAATTATTCATCAAGCATTAATAAATTAGAATTTTTCTATTTGGCAGTTGGGAATTTACTTAAGGTAATAAAAGAGATATCTACCAAGTTTGGACTGGCTCATGCATTTTTTTAAAGCTGGCTCAAATTTCAAATCTCCAAGAGTAAAAGAAAGTTCAAGCTATTTACTAATGGGTGTCTTTTACTCTTCTGATTTACAGTACATGTAAAAACAAATCCTGCATTTAGCTAGAACTAAAGTATGTAAATAACAAGAATTTACCTGCATATTCTTTTAACTATGGGGCAGAAGATCTGATATTAGAGTCTACGCCAATGGAATTTTCTTCTATCACAAAATAACTTTTAATGACAACCCATTTCCTCTCAATGTCACTTCTGTATCTTTTTTTTCTGGATTAAATATAATTTTTCTTTTACATTCTCTGCTTAAATATGTTTTTGATGACTTCAGACTTCTGAAAACAATTACAGTTTGGCCTCTTCTTATCTATAGACAATAGGAAAATGTCCTTCTATTAATCACTCTGCATGAAAAGTTCACATCCCTAAAAGGCAATGTTTCATCAAAGATACATTAGAATTCAATTTTTTCATATAAGAATAATAAAATATTAATTTGACCCTCCTCCCCCAAATTATGACTGTTAATTTCACTTTTATTCTGTTTTATCTATGAATTGCTGAGATATCAGCCCCTAAAAATAGACCTTCTGAATTTGGTCCACTTTCTTCATGAAACTTAGAAGGTAAAAGAACCCAGTGTTCACTTCCCTGTTCACTTATGAATTGCAGTTTATGCGCATGTTCCACACTTTTCACACTATATCATAGACAAAGTTTCCCGGAATCTGTCACTATCTATTCATCCCAACATTTGCAAGCTTCCTTTTAATGAGCATCAACAAATATGTTCGTATTCCATTATATTCACAATATTGGAGAGAAAACAATCTTAAATTCCATAATTGCCCCACCTTTTAAAGCTATCATTTTTGGAGTTTTTTCCACGCTTGTGCTGTCTACATTTTAATGGAAAATCACATCCTTTCTCTAAATTGGAAAAATTATATAAAACAGTTCCTTTGGAGCCAGGTACAGAATAGGTACAAGAAATAATATTTCCCTTCTTTTTGTCTGTTTTACTTGTCTTTCTACATCTCTGGTACATCATTGCTATACAACTGATATATATTATAGGTGAATAAAATTTGTACATGATTTCCTCATTAAAATGTATTAAATATATTTCCTTGAGTTTTCCCTGTGGATTCCAGTTATTCCTCCAGTTCATTCCTTGCTCATTCATAACGTTGAAATCTACTTTTCTCAGTTTGCCTTTGCTCATGCTGTCTTCCTACTTCCCCCACCACTTTCTTGCTTTAGTTTGTACCAGGAGTCTTACGCTGGGTAAGAGTTCACAGTCAGAGTTCATTCTCATCAGCCAAAGACTGCCCTGCTCACCACTCCCCATTTCCTACTCTGCTGAGCACCTGCCAGATTCTGTCGGTTTAAAGGAATACATTGGACACAGACATTTTTCTCAGGATCTGAAACAATGGAAAAACAATTTAATCCTAAAATTGCAATAACTAAAGAGAATTCAGAGAAAAAAATGAGATAACTGAATTGCAAAAGACAATTGCAAAAGACGATACAAAGACTGTATACTTCAGCTTAGAAACAAGACAGCTGAGTCTCCATAAAGAAGATGTGCCTGGTGCTTTCCAGTGTTGGAAAGCACCCACATCAGGCCTGGCTATCCTGAGTTCAGAGGGCTTTCACTGTAGCAGCAAAAGTGTTTCCAGCTCTCAAAATCATGCGGTAACGACTCTCCACGGATATGTGCACAAAAGTAAGGCTTATGGAAAGTGAATATTTCTTACCAACCTGTTACAATTTCTACTTATTTGCAGAAGGGAAAAATCAAGCAAATTAAAGTAAGTCATATAATGTCTTTGGCTTTGCCCAGTAAATATTTAATTATTTATATATTCAAGAATAGATATTAAAAGAAATGCTTTTAATTTCCAATGTCTAGATTAAGTATGAACATTCATATATGATAAGTCCCAAAGATGGATAGAAACTGGTCCCATTGCCTACTCAGCAAAACAGACTTCTGCTTCAGCTTCTTTTGCCAGGATATTTTAAAATGCCATTTTGCCTGAATACTTGACCTACTTTTCCACTTTCTCAGACCCTAAAAGTGGGTATCATTTCCCACATTCATACATGCAGAATTGATTATGTGGTGATAATCAATACATAACGATGACTTACTTTTCTCATTTCTGTTACTGAGCTACTTATACAAAAAAAGATAATTAAACATAACTGCTTTTTTTTGCTGTCCCAGAATGCTACTCCTCAAAATAGCTCTTTTCTTCCTCTAACATAGGGACATGGTCCTATGAGTCAATCACAGCAGCAGATATACAAGTAGACCCAGCACTGACCCCACTGATACTCATCCCTCCAATTAGTTACACTCACCTGGAACTCTAGAACTCTCTAGCACCACCAAAAAAGTGCCTGCTGGCTGGTAACATTTTGCTACAGGTGATGAACCCAAACAAGATTTCCTATGCCCCCTGGTAAATACTGTGAATTCTTTGGTAGCAGAGACAGCAAGGGAATTAGGGCATCAGCTCTTTTACGTTGCATGCTACACCTCTAAACTCTTCTTTCATTCCCTCATCCTGAGATGTCCATGCCCTGAGATGTCCCCCCAGGGTATAGCATGAGACAAAAGGAACTTAACCAGGTCAGCCTTAATGGGCTGGTTTTAAATATGAGTTCTCTATAAAATGAATATTTTCAATTGCCCTCAACAAACATTTGTTTACTAATTACCAAGACTACTTGAACTTTAACAAGGAGGTGTCTTCATTCAATATAATAAACACTAACCATTAACAAATGTGTTAGAAGGTCCACTCTTGGACAGAAGTCCTCCCTGGATGCCCGCAAGTACTACCTGAAAGGACTCAATCCATCCACAACTAATTCCAGCCCTCGCTTGACCTACATGAATTCTCTCAGATAATTCATTCAATTCTCAAGGTTGAATTCTGCCTTTGGAACCATCTTCCTGGACTGCCGAGTGTGGTAGTATAAGGTGTTTGATACTTGGCTATGCTAAGATTTTTGTATGACATTCTCAGAGACAAATTCCAGGAGCATGTTTTCTCCCTAGTACTTTGTTTATGACCTTTATGTTAGCAGATCTGGGAGTACAGAAAGAGAGGTAAAGAGCTGGTGAAAAAGTAAGACAGTTACTGCCTGCAGAGGAGCTCATGATGTTAGGAAAGAGGCAGACACTGATGGACACATAGAAAGTGGCAAAATAAAGTAAGAAATGATGTGGGATACAAATTAGAATTAAAAGGCCTCATCTCAAAGATCTAAATAGAAACACTAGCACCACATTAAAGTCATTGTTCTTCAGTAACATTTCCCAAGGCCATAGCAGCTGCAAAACGCTTATTTTCTTGCATCTCCATTCTTTTACTGGCCAGCCACCTTCCTTCCAGTCCTCAGGATTATCTTCTCTCTGGAGAGGCATGCGAGGTCCTGCAGCATTGCTGAAAGTGAATTACATCGACTGAACGCTGGAGAATCACCTTGGACATCTGTTGAAAATATTGCTTTCTGCTCCTACACTCTAAGCACAGGGATCACTGGGACTGTAAACCAGCATTTTAACATGGTGCAAAGGAAAATATAAACTGACAAACTGCAAGTACAGGAGCATTATATTTGAAATCACAAAGCCCTGTTTACCCCATGTCTAGAATTCTAAAACTAAGAGTTAGATTAGATGCTTACATATATCCTACGATTCTAGGATAAATATTTTTATTGCCCTGTTTTTTTTTTTTCTTTTGGCCACATTAAACTATGCTTGTTGATTTTTTTCTCCAATCTCTAATCTTATAAGAATTTGTTTATTTCATTAATACAAAAATATGTATTAATCTATGCACTTGGATAAACCTATGTGAAACTGATTTAAGGCACATGGGAACACCAGAATCTGGTGGAAGCAATATTCTTAAGAAATTTATCTGCTGAAACCAAAACTCATAAATTCCTAAATGTAGAACAGGAGTTTATGCTTATGCTGTATTTATTATTAATTGGACCCTCTAGGACTTGTACTTTACTTGCCCTTTATCCAAAATGTAGATGTTAAGCATATAATTAATAAATGAGATGTCTTTAATGCAGGTATTTTTCAATGCTTAATTGGAATTATCTCTGCTCTTGCTAAGCCTCAAGCCTGTACATTCCTCTGACAGGATATGCAATTTAAACAATTACAGGTGTTCGGAATGGGTGTTTATTAACGAAGCCACAGGACCGTGGCGGAGCCCTTTCCACTTCCTCTCCTCGTATGTACTGAGGCTGCAGCGCAGAGCGGTCTGGCAGGTGGCCATACTGTAAAGCAGCAGCAACTGCTCGGTGGATTTATACTGTACCTTGCCAGACTTTTGACATTTGGCTTCCTAGCATGTTTCTCTATTTTTAATTTTTGGTCCTTTAATATAAAAAACATATTTTTTCAGTAGAAAAACAATCCATAGTTTAAAATGTCGTCATGTTAATTGACAATAATTATGATGAAACATGTCTTCACAATATATCTTGCAGAGCACATGGAACATTTTCCAGATTTTCATAAGAACACATACAATCATTTCTATTGAGAAGGTCATTGATTGATATTGATCTATAATCTCTAATTGTCAGACTCTACGCCCTTTATGCAAATCCTATCGACAAAACCTTTAAGTCATACTTTATATAAATACATATTTTATACACCTACAAACAAGATCAAAATATTTTCTGCTTTTAAAGAAATCAAACTTGAGTTTGACATTTTCCATCATGAAAATATGCCTCGACTGAATATAGTTCTACGTTGAATTCCCCCAATTTTTCATCATATAATAAAAAAACTCTGCTCTAAAACCTGAGCAAAAGAGAGGCCTTACTTTGGGTCCTATATCTTAAAGCACCTATGTATGATAAACAGAACAATAATACTCTAAAGGAGAACAGGGGAGCCAAATATACTGTGCTGCTTCCCTAACCAACAGCATTCAGACTGCACAACACTCTGCTGCATCTCGTGCTCTATGACCTCGACACTAAAGGCCAGGGCGAGGGGTGTGGTTCAGCTGTAGAGGCCCTGCCTGGCATGTCTGAGGCCCTCGATTCAGTCCCTGTCACTACCAAGAACAAAAAAGGAAGAACAAAGAAGATAATTGTGATAAAAACTCTATGTGTTTCATCGTTGTCTTTTATCTCAGTCTGTGCTGCTATTAACAATACTGAAGAAGCATTTTTAAAGAACAGAAATTTGTTTTCTCACAATTCTCCGAGTTAGGAGTCCAAGACTAAGACATGAGCACTTGGGTCTGGCAAGGACCACGCTGCTGCGTCCTCTGGAGAGGAGGAATGAGGTGTATGCACATCTAGGGAGGCAGAGAGCCCCGCCAGGTAAATCCTGAGCGAAGTCCGTTCCACTAGGAACTGAATACCGTGTGTGCGGGTGGAGCCACCATGGCCCGATCGTCTGTCAGAGGCCTCATCTCTTAATATCATCAAACATATTGGCCATTAAACTTGCAAACCTGAATTTGGGACGGCTGCATTCATATCACAGCACCAGCCTTGGAGATATTCAAACGTTACTTCAAAGTGCAGGACAGATTTGTGAGGCAAGGAAGTTCACGAAGAAAACAAATTATCTCGCCAGCTCCTTTCTCTCAGCATGAACAGCTTTATGTAATGAAATATGTTTTCCCAGCATATTGAAAGCAATCATTTTTATACTTCTCTTTCTGTCCCAGTATGTACTTCTCTACATACTCAAACATTAGCATGGTATGTGTGGCAATTAATGAATATTTTATATTGTATTATTCCTATTACTCTAAAATAGTGCACTATAATAATTGTATATATGTATTTGTCAGATAACATACCTAAGGCAAAACACCCTCTCCGTAGGTTGTCAACTAGATAGGTATACAGTGTCAGAATAATTTTTAACCAAAGATATTTAATTGTGAATTAATTTCTAAAAAATATTGTTAAAAGTACATTTCAAAAATAATTGTTTTCAACTTTTGGTATAAATTAAAGTTTGCTTTTTACCTTTTGGTTTTAATACATAAATATAACGTTTTAGAAGAAAAAGTATATTTTCTTGAGAACATACATAAACATAAAATTTAATAGCTTGTTTAATTTGTTTTTACTTTTTAAAATATTCAAATGTTTATATGTTTCTTCTTTAGCTTTTATTGCCAATATACAAAAAAATAGCGTAAAAAATTTTACTGTAGCAACATAATTACTCCTGAAATCAAAGATATCACATTAACAAAATATCCACACATGTATAATGATTGAGTTTAATTATCTTTCACGTATTCTCAACTTTTAATACACAAAAACCTTACCTTTAAGAACTTCCTTTTGGTATGAAGATATATTTGACAAAATAAGAAAGTTGAACAAGTTTAACAATTTAATCTCAGTTTATATCTGTTAAATATTTAGGTGTATGGGACATATATGGGATACAATTTTATTCTTGTGCTCTCCATTCAAATGTTAGGGCATGTTCAAAATCATCAGTGCTGAGCAAAGATGGATATTGATCTTCAAGTTAAGATAGTCTGTGTAAGTGGGATGCTCTATTTACAATACAGAGTACCTAAAAATTATCAAGCCATGAAAAATATTACAATGCATAGTAATAGTTGGTCCAATTTATTTCATTAGCACATGTTTTAAGGTAAAGATCTATAAATGATGGAAAAGTATTTAACCCCAATTGACACATTTATTATTGAATATCATGAAATTAGCAGACAGTTGTGTTTCAGAGGTATTTTCACTAAATTTGTATCTAAATGTCTATTCTAAATTAGCCTCGGTTCCACTTGATAAGGACCTATTAACTGGTGAATTTGATTTTGTTGGTATATTCAAATTTTATAGAGAATATTTGTTTCTCCTCACAATTATATATCTTAATTATACTCAGTGGTCCTTGTTAGATCACCTTTCTATTGCACTTTCAGGGCACTAGATGAATAGGAATGGGGATGTTCAGGATGGAATAACCTTAAGAGTCAAAAGACAATGTCATTTCATACTGACATTTTTGCAAAGATATCTCATCTTTTCCTTTACAAAAAAGAGTTATACATGTGAATGACTTATTCCAACAGTGGCTCAAAACAGAAATAAATTGATAACAGGCACAACAACCCAAACTGGATCGCTGTCAATGAGAGAAACTCCTTGTGGAAATGAAGGATATATCTTAACAAAAATAGATATTTATGAAAGTTATACTGTAAAATTAAATCATGAAAATACCTATGGTCTACCTAAAAAAGGGGATGTGATTATTCAACTACATGGGTGTGTATTGCTGGCACACACAGACACCATTATGTGAAAGAAGTATACAGTTGGTTATATATAAAAATAACCTACTTTGATTATCCCTTCAGTCCAAGAAATTATTTTTTTCTTCAGATGTTAGAAAGTTCTAGACCAAAGTAAGCTGTAGCATTTCTGGGTTTTACCTTGCTTTGTGTTTTATTTCAAATTATTATGAAAGTAAAAGTTTTCAAGGTATTCTCCTAATCTATTCACAACTCTAACTTTTAATCTTCAATTTCTAAATGCTTTATGGGAATATCTAGCATAAGTTAAGAAGATGACAGTTTTGTTGTATTTATTTGTTATCTTTGTCTCTTCCAAGTTGCCTCTGCGAATATGTGACAGCTGGTTGCCAAAGAGCAGTCCACTGCTTTTGCCAATAATCAGATTTTGCAAATTTACTGTTGGAAAGATTAGGCAAGACAGAGGCTAAAAAGAGTTTTCATTTTAAGCATTTTGAAATGAAATAAAACTTCAAGTCACATTGAGGAGAGTTAGAAAAATATCATCATCTTGGAAATGTCAGTATTTTACACTGTTAAAATGGGGAGTCTCTTTTTTTCTTCCTTTGTGTTCCCTTTCCCAGGTGCTGGCAACTGAATGCAGAGCTTCAGCCATGCAAGGCAAGCATCTCGCGACTGAGTTCTACCCCCAGCGCTAGCTGGAGATTCTTGAAGTACTTTAGAGTTAGCAGATAAAGGTACTAATACTCTTTATTCTCAACATCATCATCATCTAAAAGCACTCTTCAAATCACAGCACAGCATTTGTATACATTTGTTCAATCCTTACACATACTATCATAAATTTAAAGGCATGATCTACTCATAAATTTACTTTGATAGCTGGCAATTAGTATACTATATCACAATTTACTAGTGTGACCATTTAAATTTAGCCTTACGATGTATACAAATGTGAAGAAAACTTTTTGGAAAAAATAAATAAAACAAATGGTTTTTAACTTCACAGTATCTATACTTTTTTCTTCAAATATTCTAACTGGTACTCAAAATAAAATCTAAAATTTTAGTTTAAGGATTGCCATCTCAAAAAAAAAAAATTATACTGCCATCTCAGTGTTCATTCTATAATAAATGTGATTGCATGTCAGTGTGAAAGTAGACTGGCAAGGATATCTTTTATAGAACAAGGCGACATATAGGAATTTGCATCATAACACTGATGCTATGCTGATGAATGATGCTACATTAGGATACGTTTTATATTTGTATTTACTACTTTGTTCATAGGCAAGCCATGATCTGTACACATTATGCTCATTTTACGTACTGTGTCTGCAATCAGTCAACAGTCTTTTTCAACTATCAGATTGCAGACTTTGTAGAATTCTTTCTTTCCATTTCTGTGTCTGTTGGTTTTATTTTTGCATTTAATCAAATATACTTGCTAGGAACATTGCATACCCTACAAAGTATCTAGAACTTAGACGTATTTATTTTACTTCAACAGTATCTTCTTACCCTTACTCACTAGATGATACACTGCTTATGAAGCCATGTTGAACGCAGTATATAAGGAATCCTAACTTCAAGTAAAGAAGTACAGTTCATTGTAGTTGTTACTGATTTGGAATTATTACCATTTCATTTATTTTAATATGTATATTTAGTGAAGAGTTTCTTTTTATCAAAACAACCCATCCCAGGGGCTGGGGATTTAGCTCAACGGCAAAGCGCCTGCCTGGCAAGTGCAAGGTCGTGAGTTCGGTTCCTGGTACCGGAGAAAAACAAAAAAAAAAAAAAAAAAAACAACCCATCCCATGAAACTCATTCCATGTATTCATTAGAAATGCAGAACAAGTAATATAATTTACATATATTCTTACCTAATATTAAATTATAAATTTAATTTTATTATAAATATGATTGAAAAATGTTATGTGAATAAACAAGTGGGTATGTTTTTTCATGTTTCTGTGCATTTTTCACTTACAGGTGTCTGACCTGACGCTGTCCTGTGTTGTAATGTGTTCTCATTGCTTATGATGGTTATGCATCTCACAGCATCTATGACTTAGTGTACAAGGTTGAGTAGTCAAACTCACCTGCAGACTGATTAATGGGGTAAGTCATGAGCTTGAATACCATGACAATGTCAAATTGCAATAGAACTCTGTAAATGCCTGCTCTGGTTTGTGTACTCAAGGCAGGGCATCAACACACCATTTGCTTCAGGTACCAAATTGTGGACACATTTAACTGGCATTGATGACTCTGGCTTTCCGTTCTTTTGGGCTCATTTAACCAGGTATCTCTGAGCACTGTGGCAAATTAGGAGGTGGAGGTGATAAAGCAGCACTAGGTGTATATGAGCAGAAACACACACTTGCAGTGGAGATGCTGATAAACTGCTTAAGGAGACAGCCGAGTCCCTGACGGTATGTTTATGTTGTAAGCGCACAGGCTTTCATGGAGGGCACGCAGAGATGTAATTAACTCTAAAATGGAATCAGAGAAGCTTTCGCAAAGCAGAAAAGGCTAGGTTGTGTAGGTTAAAAGATCAACAAGTGGCTGTGACTTACAGAAAATTCTTCCGGGGCAGAGAATTTCTGTAGAAAAAGCATGGCATACATTCTTACAGAAGCAAGGGGATACAGGGAATGAGGAAACCACAAACACTTTGATGCTTTTGAGGGGTGAAGTGCCGTGCTGCATATGGCAGGGGATGTGCCTGGAGACACAGAAAGTCTGCCTTTCAGAGATCAGGAACTGGACCGATGGTGCCCCGAGCAGGGAAAGCAACCGGTTTCCTTCTGCGCTGCTTCACTTAAGAGCGCATGGGAGTCAGCCACAATAACCACCATTTCTGTGTATCTGATCTACTCTGGAGAGCTCTACTCTTGTGCCTTTTTTTCTCGCAGTCCTCAAAATTTTCTGTGCTACCTGTCACTCTAAATTCTCTTTGGTACCTATGTATAACCATTACTTGATTTTTGAAGAACTGATCATGCAGTTAGGAGCTATTTCAGTTTTTATCTTCTCTCCCTTAAACGAGATCCTTCCCTCTGATATATTGCTATATTCATCAGACTAAGAAGTTGAAAAGAACGGGTCATATTTATTTTAGACAATGTTATTGCCTATCAGGGAATGGGATTTTTTTTAAATATAGTATCAAACTATGTTAAAAGTTACTAGAACAAGAAATGCCGGGTCTTTTTTATATTCTTTTAAATGTTGTATAAACCATAATTTACCCCATCCCTTATTACCATACATTATCAAAATCACTACATTGCTAAGCTGAATTCCCATTCCAGTTTCCTCTCATAAGCCTACCAGTGATAAATACCATAGCAACCTGTTTTCCTGTGTTCAGTCTCCTTTTTGAATTCATTTTATTAATGACTTCATCTCCTCACTGTGGAAATTATTTGCTCACTCTAAAATGCCATCAATTTGCTTATATTTTATGTCCTTCTTAATTTTATCGAACAAGAAAACTGAATATTACCTTTTCCAATTAATTTATGTATTTATCGGTGAAACTACACTACTTAAAGACACAAACATACCACTTACCATAACTTGTTTTGTGGAAGCTGTGTTACAAAACAGATGATTTTTACTGTGAGTTACTTTTTTATAGAAATAAGATTCTAGAGTACTGGTTTTGGGCTCTTTATATTTACTTAGGTATAGCATTTATTTTTATTAGACTTAGGTGTTTATAATAAGATTAGTAAAAATTAACAACCTTCAGGTATGTGCTTTAGCTTTGAGTAAATAAAGTTTTAGGAGAAACATTATTTACTCTCATAAGACAGTGGCCTTTTATTTAATAAAATTAATGTGAATGTCCACCACCAAAAAGAAATTCAGGGCATAAAAGTGTAATTTGAGTGACTCATATAACAAGCTAATTGAAATTTACCTGTTATCTAAACATTTAAGAATAAATCACTTGTTTTCTGATTTACAACTTGGAATGGCATGTGGACTTCATTTAGTTTCACTAATCGTTTAAGTTCATTGTGCAGAAAAGTTTAAACTATAGCCTCTTTTTTCCAAATATATAGTGAACTGCAGCCTTTTTCCTTATGCAGATATCTTTATCTAAAGAAGAAACTTTTAAATTATTACATAGGTCTTGCGAAGTTTTCAAGGTCTTAAAATAAATAGTATCTATTATTATTTATCTAGTTAGGATTTCTTGAAATGAAAAAGGTTTTTAAGGTAAAGACAAACCTAATACTTTCCTACATTTTTCCCATTATCTTAGTTTAAAGAGTGCTGAAGATAAAGTTTATCACCTGCTTTCCTGATACCTGATTATTGACCATCAGAAAAAAATAAATACTGTTAAACTTTTTGTGTTTCATTGTTTTTAGGCTCTCAGGCCATTTTAAGACTGTTTACTCTTGGCTCTGGCCTTGACATTTCATTAGAAAAATGAAAACATAAAGACATATACAATAATCACACTGACTTTTCATGCAAAAACCTCCAAATTACACCAAAGAATTATGACTGCTGGACTAGGTAGTACCAATTCATGAATATTTGCATGGGGGAAGGAATGCCAAGTAACAGAAAGCAATGTGACTTGTGGTCTGATCACGAATTGGTCAGAAAGGAACGAGGAACATGGTCAAGTTCAGCGCTGTAGGAAGTAGTTGTAAATAACAATCTAGTAAAATGCTGAAAATCACAAGCTCCGAACTCACTGTGGTCTCCACGCTTCCTCAACGAACTTCTTCTGATCTGGCACAAGAGAAGAATAAGTCATAAAAGCCAAATATTGCTCGTGGTGTTTCTCCATTATTTCAGTTCTTGTGCAATAGCTTTCCTTTATTCATAAAGTTTTTATTTAATTATGTAAACAATTCAATTTTTTTGCAGAGACTATCAATGGCTTATATCAATCTATATAATGTATGATTTGACTTTATATTGTAATGAACTCAAAAATCTCTCTTCTAGTACAGTTATTTTGAAATTTGGAATTTTTAGGATAGAGATCCCGCCATGTTGTAGTGCTGTTTGAATTCTCAGCAATTCCACCAGTGCCTGCATAAATAAAGTCCTTGAAAATGTGTGTGAAATTGCTTTCTTTGAAATCTCATTCCATTCCATGAATACAATCTCTTTCTTATCCATAGCTGCCTACTCCCTCATTTATTTTATTTTTCACTGTTATTTCCTCCTCCACCCAGAAACTTGTATTGATGAAAGTTTAAAATAACAAAAAACCTACATACTTTGTGTTTGCAAATATCCTCACAGATGGAGTTCACATCTTTGATCTATTTCTTTCCTTTGTGCACATCTGTTGTCCATTTTAATAGAAAGTGTCTTTCAGGGCTTGAAGTGCAACTGTGATTCACCACCCCACTTTTGTCTGAAGGTCCCAGCATGAGAAAGTAGGCACCAAAGGTTTTCATTAGATGAGAAGGTAAAGGAAGAATAAACTTCAGGTGACCCTCCAAAGAATGAATGGTACAGCTTGAACATATTTTCTGTTGGAGTAGAAGGACATTCCTGGGGCAGGAATATCTTGGTCCTTGGAATTGTGGTTTGAAAGGCTGCACTGGGATTCACTCCTACCCCTCAAAAAAGCGAAGGTTAAACCACAGATGCAATGCCTGCATCGAAAAAAAAAAAATCTTCAGATTAAAACTTCACTTGTGATCCAATTACAAAATGACTGGCAAAGTTAGCTATTCAAACTCAAATATGATATCAATACCCTACCAAATTCTGTGTGACATGTGTTTGTGCTTATATGTGTGTATAAAACATGAATTATAAATGAAGAGAAATTAATCAATTAGACATTCAAGTAAAATATCTATCTGTGGTTTTCTAAGAAAATGGCCATCTGAACAGGTAAAGTTTTAACTCCAGATAATTGGAAAAGTATTGTATAAACATACCTTGAGAGTCTGGTTGTGTGCTTTTGAAAGTTATTTATATTTGGCTTTCCCAAACCCTGAGGCTATTTTTCACTGAGAAAATTCTGTCAGTTGGGTCTCTACCAGGTCTCTAGTGGTTTAGTAGAATATATGCTTATATTATTCTCACTAATAATGTAACTTTATTAATTTATTTCCAAAACAAGAGCAAATGATCCCAGTGGTCTTCATTAATCTTTCTTATTCATCAAGGACTATTAATTCATTTGAATGCTGCATCAAGTTCTTCCCCTACTAATCAGAGATTGTTCTAGCACTGTAGTGTGTGTGAGAAATGGAGTGAAGAAGGGAAAAAGAGGATATCTGTAAGTAAATTGAAGGAGCAATTCTATAGAATAGCATATTAGTTTTCAGGAATTTCATGTTGAGCTTTTTTGTCTAGAGAACTTGAGGGGCAGAAAGACCATCAGTTGCTATATTCTCACTCTTTGCCCTCTGTCCTGCAAAGATAACCCACAGAGATAAACAGCCTTCTGTTTCACATAAAGTAGGATGGGGAGGGACCAGGTTTCTGTTCAGTGTAAAGCAGTAGAGAAATAAAGGCTGCTTAGTTTCTTCACCAATACCTCCTTTGACCCTTTGTCTTCATAGACAAGGATAAATTGACCTTCACCCAGAGCAGTCTTTGTTGTCTCTAAAAGTTAGTATTTCAAAGCAGAAACTTCTGTGTGAAATTTAGTTGAATTGTCATCTAAGACGAGATTGTGAAAAATCCAAGTAAATATAAGTGTTTCAAATTTAGTTTGAATCATATGGTTGGGCAAAACAGAATGCTAGTGTAAACTTCTTGTAGGTTCATGAACATATGGACGTGTTGCTTTTTCATGAATAAAAATCATTTCACCCCATCTAACTGTCTCAAAAAAGGTGTGCTATCACCCATGGAACCATTAGGCACAGGTATTGAAGAAAATCCATCCCAAGACCATGACCACTAACAAAAACCCAGCTGAACCATACACAATATATTAAAAATATACATATTGTACTCTTTTAGACAATTAATAACAAAAAATTAAAACATCAATTTAGATATTTTTTCAATTTTCTGTCACCCTAGAAATTACATAAAAACATCATTTTATCCAGAAAATTGTGAGCCTTAACATAATCAATTTAATAGTAGTATTATGCTGTACACATGTTTAGGTTTAAGTTTAACCTGGTAAGTTTCTTCCAGCTGGTATGTATGAATACTTCAAATACTCTTTGGCTCTTGACTGATGAAGATTCCATGTCTTATTGATTTGGTTTCTAGACAACTAAAAGATCTTTTCATTTTTATAAACTAGTAGCATTTGAGAAACACATGTGCAAGATTTATACACATGCACATGAGGACCCATTTATTTATCTTATGTGAAGGGGGCTCTTCAGGTTGGCTTTTCCCTGTAGAATAAATCATCTTATAACTCTTTCAATCACTGCTTATAGCACAGTACAGACAGAAAGTACATTGTGTTTGTTTTTAAAACCAGATGGAAACTTGTCCTGGCTAGATAATACAGTAACTTCTAGGAACAGGAAGAAAAGCTACATCAAAATCCTTCCTTCTGTTTTTCTGATATCTTTTTACAAAAGAAATTATCTTTGAAGGCTCAGAATTATTTTTGCTTTCTTTTCTCTCTTTTTTCCTTTAAGAGACAGACAGAAAATAGTCCTGTGTGGTGGGAAATGTCACCTGAAGGCCCACAGTGAGATGTAAGCAAAGTTTAAGATGCAGAAAACATCTAAATGCAAGGTCATGGTGGACAGAGTTTCTTTCACCGCTGCAGGGCTCCATGTTTTAATCTGAGTGTTGGAGTCCTTTTTTTCCCATTTGTTGGCTTCAATGTTTTATAAAAATAAAAGTCCTCGCTATGATGGCAGGAATAATTTCTGAAGCCACTAATATTCTCCTCAGAGTCAGCAGAAATCAGTGTTAATGGTACTGTTTCCTTCGTTGTGTGTATTTCCACAAGCTACCCTAAGCTGAAACTGTTAAATTTTTTCTTGTCATTTGGCAAACTAAATAGACACCTCATCATCAAACAACTTGCTTCTTGTTTCTAGAAGGTTGAAATTTTCAAAGAAGGGTAAATTCTTTACCATCTAAAAAGGTAGAGGTTGGGGCACTCAGGCTGGGTCAGTCAGCAATGTCTTTGGCACGTCTTTTACTTCCAGGGTACGTATCATGAATCTCAGGGGTGTGGTAGACATTCTTGTCCATGTGGTCACAGGAACTGGTCAGGATCCACTGGGCCTCTTGTTGCAGATCACCTATGTGCCTGTAGTGCTGACGATAGCAAAGGCCAGCATGTGGTGGAAGCTTGCTAAGCACAAGATACTCTTCTCTGCTTTAAATGAATTTATTTGTGTACTCCGTGAGGTAGGTCCTCTCATTGTATCCTTGTTTTGGATGAGAAAAAATGAAGCACAAATGCTTTAGTTAAGAAACATACTTAAGGTCACTGAAAGGTAGTGTTGAGGCAGAATTCTAACCCAAAATGCAGGGCTTGTTTCCTAACTCTTAGCTCAGTCCCTACCAATGTGGGAAAATGCACTGATTTTCTCATAACTCCTTCGTCCCAGTGCTGCTGGCCTTGCCAAACAAGTGTATTGCAGCCACCCTGGTTCAGTGTGGTGGATGATATTTACACAAGAATATACACTGAACCCATGAACTTTATACAGTTGTTTCTCACTAAGGTCAACACAGAGATCTCTGAGCCAAAGAAGCTTGGGTGGTACTTTTCACACTTGGAAAAACAGCTCCTAGAGAAAAATGTATTGAACAATCCCCAAACAAGGAGATCTGATAGATAAACACTGTGTTATCTAATGCGGTAACTAATAGCTAAATTTAAATTCATTTTAATTAAAGTTCAATAAAAGTAAAATCCAGTTTTCTTGACACACCAGCCACGTTTCAAATGATGAGTAGCCAGCCACCTGTGGCTAGTAGCCACTGTGTTAGATGCATAGTTATGAAAACTGCTTTCGAACAATACCAGTTTCAAGTCTGAGGTGAGAGAAATGAGTCTTCCAGTGGTGCCTGACAACATGTGCAGAGCCGGCTGTGCCGATGGCAGCTTCCTACCCAGACCCCTGCCGCAGAGCCTGAGCTGTTGCCTGCAGGGCGGACGCTAGCTCCCTGCACACTCTCTGAGCCTGATTCTGGGAGCTGCCTAACCTTCTTCTAACTCATTTCTTTTCTGTTTAAGTTAGCCACAGTTGTTTTCTCTTAGTTAAACACAAATCTTTGCTAAGAGAATGTCCTTTACTTAGTATTACCCCACACTGAACCAACCACACCATAAGAAATTGTTGATGTTAGAATATTACATATTAATATGATTTTTCTTGGATCTCACAGGATTTTTCCCCAAAAAGTTTGGGGATAGAACTTTTTAGTATGTCAACCTGAAATTTACGTAAACAGTAAATATTCTTCCCTCGCATGGCCTAGCAATTATGGGGCCAAACAACACTGACCAAAGGAAGGAAACTGACTGCCTCAGAAAGAAAGCCACAGGTTAGAAAAGGGGAGCTTCAGGAGAGCCCTGTGGCTTGCATGTTTCCAGGGAGAACTTTCCTTGTGACAAATAATCCCAAACATTTAATAAACATTTATGGAAGCTATTGCTCATATTGAAGAAAATTTCATGCAGACGTTTTTTACAATAAATGGCCATAAGAAAAGCAATAGTCTCAAAGCAGCAGCCATTGGCCTCCTTTGCCTGGCAGATTCGCCCACCTGATCAGGGCCATCAGCACATGCGGTAGGGCCACGGCAGGTTGCCAAGAGGGCCAGTGGGAAGAACTGGGCTGGACCTGTATGAAAACACATGTAAGCAGCACTGTGAGGCCAGCGGGAGGAGGAAAAAGTACTTAGCAGTGTTCTAAATGAATATACTTTCTCATAGGGTGTGTAGGGGCTGAAAGTCACCATAATCTGAACTTTAATAGAAACACAATCTTCCAAATATTCACAGGCTGAAAAATATGGCATATGAATTGTGTAAGGAAGAACTTCTCTGCCATCCAATGAACTCAACAATGGAATGAGCTGACTTGTGCAGCGATGATTTGCTTTTCTTTGGAAGGGCTTGGCTAGAGATTGGATGAGCAACTAGCAGCCAAGCTACGGACAAGATTTCTGTGTGGGTGGGATTTCACAGGTTTCCTCTCACCTAAAGGCTTGGTGAACTTCAAATTATAAATATTCCTGATTTTACAAACTAACCTGATTTAGATTGCAAAGGTAGCAATTCTTTTTCTTAAAACCCAAGGAAAACCAAGAACTTCCTTTAAAATACTTGGAATTTTGTGGCTGGATTCTTTAGTTTAACTCCCTTATTGCCTAGGTCTTCAATTTTTTTTCTGATTCTTTTGCAGATAAAATAAATGGATGTTTTGAATAAGGTGGAAGCTATTAAAATGCTTCAGAGAAAAGGTAAATAATTCTTAATACTATTAGAATTTTAATCAGAATTTGGTGAATAATTTCTTGGGGTACAATAAACCTATATACCACAAAGTTGAAACATTTCTCCCTATAAAAACAACGATATAAGTTGTTCTGATTTCTCCGTGTTTTGCATATTTATATTTCCAAGAATATTTCAGGCAGAGGCTGAGCAACTTGGGGAAATAGAATTATGGCTGGATTCTCCAAGACGTTCACATGTGCAACCAAGTCTGTGGCTATGCTTGGAATCTATCCCTGGCTCAGGATCAGATACATACATAAACCCATACCACATTTTCATACTATCTGCTTCCAAGAGTAATTCTTCACAAATGCTGGAAGTCTGCTTTACTTGTTTATTAATGACTCATATAATCTGTAATTTTTCAGACCTTAGGAAATATTAGGTCTAGTTTAACCTCTGCCTATTTTGCCTTTATCCCTTTGGTTTTTCTTTTGTCTACTCTCTTACCATGTATAATAATAGATTATCAAAATAAACATTCTCAGATTTCATCTTTTTTCAAAATTTATTCAGGAATATTATTTTAAATCCATTGTTTAGAGAGATAGTGACAGAAAAACATCATTTGCTAAACAATAAATCACCACCATCTGCTATTGCTTACGGTGTTTTTCAAATTCCTATTTTATTTTCATTTGTTCTTATTTCTAGTCAGATTTCTATTCGTCCCTGTTACTAGACTATAAAAGCTCTCAGGGGGAGCAAGCATACTCTTCTTGAAGTGAGACATGTGCAATAACAGTTGATAAACCATGCACCTAATCATGTACTCATTCAGTAAGAACCTACGAAGAATGTAGTATGTGTGTACATAGTGCTCTTCAATTGGTAACTATTCTCTGTAAAACATACTCCTGAGAACTGAATGTAGCATCTCAGACATACGTGACCAATGCAGGGAACAGGACCATTAGCCTTTCTTCTTCCAAACTCAGAGCAAAGCTTATGAGTTGTACTTGACATTACACCATCATTCTACACTGAAGGGCAGTATGAGAAATGCTATATACCTGTCTCCAGGTTTAGTGTAAATATACTTATATGAAAATATTTCTGAGGACTTAAGGATTTTTTTTCTGGCTGCACATCAGGAAGATTTGTGTTTCATGCAAGGATCTGGCTTGGTTTACACATGAACACACTGCACACATTTAAGGAATTCTAGTTCTTGTGAAGTGGTGTTTACTCCTTCTCACTTACTATCTCTGTTTCTTCTTTAACTACAGCCACTGGTCCCCCGAGAAGCTATACAGGATTTAGTGCCAAGCATGCTTTAAGCATAGCTCCTTTCATTATTTTGTATTGATTTCTCTGCTTCAATTTTTATTTTGCACTCATTTTATTTTATTATAATTATTTTGTTCTTATGAGCTAGGTTTGGAGAAAGAAGGGATTAATAATTTGAAATCTAGCAAACTAACTAGGTAGATCACATACAGATAGTTAATAGACAGGCAATTGTCCCCTGAAATTCCTTGATACTATGTTTCTGTTGCTATTAACTAAACTTTCTCTCTCTCTCTCTCTGTCTCTCTCTCTGTCTCTCTCTCTGTCTCTCTCTCTCTCTCACACACACACACACACACACACACACACACACATACCACGTACACACAAACTACCATCATAGCTGTCTTCTACTTGCAGTCATCCTCATCCTTAACCAACTATATACTGCACCTAAGAAGGAAGCCTCTTCTTTTTCACTTTTGCTTGACTGTCATGCAGTCGTCTCTCTAGCCCTGTTCCCTTTTCTTCATCTCAAACCTGTGGCTTCACTGAGACAATCAGTTCTAAACATCTCTGCAGTAAATTCATGCTGGGATTTCTGCCCCAGTTAGTATGATTCTAGCAGTGCCTATCTCTATGCAAGACCCACTTCCTTCCTGGAGGGAAGCTAAGCCATCTCTGCATATTACTGGACATGTGTTCAGAATGGTAGCTATCAGTTTCTCCTGACTTTATCTGCATAGCCATATTATTTTTGCTAAAGGTGTTATAACACTGAGAAATACGTGTGGTTGCAAGCATCCAAAAAATGTCTCATAGTGAGAAGCTTAAACAAAGTAGGACACATTTGTCTCACATATTAAGAGTTCTGCAGGTAGATAGTTGCTCTCATTGGTGATAGTGTTTCAAAAACTTAAGGCCCATGTCCTTGCAATTCCATTGGAATTTCCTACATGTGTACTAACTCGTGACCACTGTGTTAGTCAGCTTCTCATCGCTGAGATACAGTGCACTACATCCAGAATGTAAACGAGGAGAAGTGCAATCCAGCTTACAGTTTGGAGGGCTTTAGAGAGTGGGGAGCTGGCTCCCAAGCAGGAACATTATGGTAGAAGGGCACAATAGAGAAAAGCTGCTCAGTTCATGGTGGCTGGGAGGTGGGGCAGGGAAATGTGCTAAAGAGGAAGTGGTGAGGACCAGGCTACAAGACCACACGCCCATGGCCTGCCCAGAAGTGTGCCCAACCAATTACCTCCCACAGCCCAAGGCCAGTCAAGGTGAAACTCCACCCTATCCACTACAGTCACTATTGGCCACTGCAGCTGAAAACATTGTTTGTTTTAAGAGAATGAAGAAAAGCAGAAGTAGAAAAGATAGCCTCAAAAAATTTCAGCCTCCCCCCAACTTTTATCAAAAAAAAAACCTGGCTTTTTAGAAATATCTGCCAGCACACTGTCTTTGTCATCTCACTGAAATTAAATAGGTTTCAAGGATACTTCCAGTTTATTTCCAAGTAAATAGAAAAGTATAGAACAAGACTGCGATGTTTGTCCTAAACTAATCAGGATCAGTTGTATGAGGTTGGACTCACAACAGCTCCAAGCAAACTCAAGTTCTGTTTTCAGGTACAAAGTTGGAAATGGTTGTATTAAAGGTAGCTGAGGCCCAGACTTACCAAATGCTTGAACTGAATGAGTTTTCAGTAGATGAGCACATAATTCAAGCCTGGCTTCAGGGCCCACTCCTAAAATTGTTGAAATTCTCTGAATAAACAGTTGTTTGTGCTCACAGGTTCATCCTAATATTCTTGCATCAGAGAAAGAAGATAAAATAGAACAAAGTAGAGACAAAAGGTAGAAAAAATCATAATGGCACTGAGATTTACAGAATCATTGTTAAGGTTACTGTAACTCCTATTCTTGGTTATAAAATTTAATCAATGCATGGTAAAACAAGATCAATTTAGGTTCTATTACTGCAACCAAACACTCCTTATTTAGTATTTCTTGCTATATCTCCCTGCTTCTGGTCGTGTCCAATTTTAATTGATGCAGCACTGAGCCCATAGAGTTGTTTATCTCAAACAAAGATCTAGTGATGCCACTAATTTAAATTCTGTGATATTTTCTCCATCACTTGCAGGATAAAGTTCAACCAATTTGTTGTGTTTGAATCTTTTCATAACCTGACACAGACAGCACAGAGGAGCCTTTGCTTTCACACATACAATTTCCCAATGCTCTTCAAATGTGCTACGTACTTCCATGCCCTGACTTTATCAGCAGCGTCTTCTTGTTCAACTAGATAATTCCAGGAAGCTCCGCACTACCCAGTTTTGCATAATTGTGCCTCAACACTTTCTCTTGACTTGTGTAGCTGTACTGGGACCTGCACATACACACGTCTAAAACATGTCTTCTTCGCTGTGTTTTCTCAGCTCCCGCAGTCCTCCTTGTACCCTACATGTACTGCAGCACAGACTGCTTGGTAGTATAGTTACTCCTGGCTACATATGACCTCTAGAAAGACAGAGACAAAATTCACTGAATGCTTGCTTAGTTGAAATAAGCAAAATATTTGCATAAGAAAGAATTCTTTAAATCTTCAGAATTGGGCTCCCACTTGAGCTATATCTAATTGTTCGATGCTCTTACCTTTAAAGGGCTATTATGGTCAGCTCTCCATCCCATAATGATGTTACCAACATTTTGTAATTTAAAGGTAGAATTTTATGGTCATATGTCATTAATCTGATATTGTTTTGGCCTAGTTTTACTACTATAAAACAAGTGATAATTTGAAATATACCGAGCAGCTATCCTCCCATGTTTAGGCACAACTTTAATAATTAGCACTTCTATATTTCTACCAAATATATTGATATATTAAACATGATAGGATTTAGACAGGACATTTACTGGAACTCTCACATAAGTGTGACATCTATCCATTGACTAGTAAATAGTCATCAAAGCCGCTTAGCTTTTTTTCTTTGGGTTCATCTTACACTCAGGCTGCCGTTCATATTATTGTTAAGTATTCAGTAATTTGAAAATGAAGTTGAAAATACTGAAACAAATGTGCCTATATTATGGAGTACTCAAAGAAATAGTTTCAAAACCTCTACATTACTTGGGAGAATCAGACAGGTTTTCTGATTCTAGGTGCAGTGATCGGGTTGCATAATTGCACAGCATTTCCCTTAACTGAGGCTTTACCAGATGTCCTACTAAAATGAAATATTATACCCACAGCATTCTTATCTACCGCCCTACAAAGTCCATGTAAATGAGAAATTATGTATCTTTGGGATGATTTGTTTTCAAATCATTCCTGCAATTTCTAAATAATCACTGTTTCTTTTTCTACATGCATACCAACTATCTGTTAATAATCTATTGTAATCCTCAATACAGTGGGACCTCAGTTCAGAAAAGATTGCCAAGATTTCTATTGATTAACTTAATTCATTCCCCAATTCTGGGGAAGAGGGCCAAGTTTGGTTTGTGTGGAGAAGATGGCCTCAGTCATGTTAGTCACCTGATGCAGAGTTTGTCAGTAGAACCAAAATTATGTTGAATGCTTCTGTTTGTGACCTGAATTGTTCACAAACAGAAGAATTCATGAACCAAGGTATTACTGTATGTCTTGTATTTATCCAAGACAATTCTAGTCAGAGTGTTTGCTCAGTTTCTTATATTCCTAAATACTATAACATTTCTATAGATTTTTACAACTTTTCATTAGTTGAATAAAGGTTTTTTTCTGAGTTGCATAATTCAGGGAGGCTCAATGTCGCCACAGAAATATCAATGAGCAAATGTAACACCAATAAGTTTTTTAAAACTGGACACTGTTTTCCCATAAGCTATAGGCAGTGAAAGTTTTAGCATTTCTTTTTTTCCTCAAATGTTTTTGTTAGTACATGTCCATATATAATAATTACATTAGTTGTATTAACCTGTACCACTGTAATATGATGTCTTTAACTCTTTAGGGTAGATATCTAAGAGGGGAATATCCAGGCAGAATGGAATTTCCGATTTGTTTTTTGAGGTATCTGCATAGTGATTTCCATAGTGGTTGCACTAGTTTACATTTCCACCCTCAGTGTAGAAGGAATCTTTTTTCCCTACACTCTTGTAAGCATTTGTTATTATTTGATTATTTGATGATAGCTATTCTTTCTGGAGTAAGAAGGAATCTCAGTATAGTTTTAATCTGCATTTCTTTAATAGCCAAACATACAGGCCATATGTTTCATGTATTTATTGACCATTTCTACTTCTTTTTCTGAGAAGTATCTATTCATTTTTTATTGGGTCTTTTATGTGGGGGTATAAATTGTTTGAGTTCTTTATATATTCTAGATTTTAGTTCTCTGTCCAAAGCATAGTTGTCAATTTTTTTTTAATTATATACAGTGGCTCTTCACTTTTTTGGTTGTTTCCTTTGCTGTGCAAAACTAAGATTTAAAATGATCCCATTTGTTGATACCTGATATTATTTCCTGTGTAGTTGAGGTTCAGTTCAAAAGGCCTTGCCTACTCCAACATCTGCAAGAATTATGATGCCTCCTACTTTGTTCTTGTTGCTTAGGACTATCTTTGCTGTTCTAGGTCTCTTCTGGTCCTATGTGAATTTTAGGATCATTTTGTCTAGTTCTGTGAGGAATATTATTGGTATTTTATTGGGATAACATTAAAACTAGATATCAGTTTTAGGAATATGAGCATTTTGACAATACTGATTCTGCTTATCAAGAAACAGGAGATATATATTCCCATTTTCTAATGTTCTCTTTGAAGTCATTTTTTCATAGTACTGTAGTTTTCATTGTAGGGGTCTTTTACTTCCTTTGTTAGGTTAATTCCTAAGTACATAATTTTTCTTAAAGCTTTTGTAAATCATATTGTTTTCCTAATTTTTTCTTGGTGAGTTCATCATCTATGTACAGGAATACTACTGATTTCTGTCGTGTAGATTTTCTATCCTGCTACACTGTCATATTTGATTATTAATTCTTGGACACTTTTGGTGGAAGTTTTTATTTCTCCTATATAAAGGATTATGTCATCTGCAAATTATGACAGTTTGACTTCTTTCCTATACAAATCTCTCTACTTTCTATCTCTTTCTATTTCTATCTAATTTCTCTAACAAATGTTTCAAGTACTATTTTCAGCAATAATTGTGATAGAGGACATCCTTGTCTTGTTTCTGATCTTAGAGGGAAAGCTTTTAGGTTTTACTCATTTAGTATGTTATTGTTAGTAGGTTTGTCATAGTGGCTTTTATCAGACTGAGATAAGGTATACAACTTATCTTATATCTATTTTCATTAATATTTTTATCACAAAAACATGTTGGATTTTTGCCCAAAGCTTTTTCTGCATCTATTTAGATGATCATATATTTTTTGTCTTTGGTTCTGTTTATGTGATGCATTGCATTTATTGACTTATGCTTGTTGAACCATCCTTGCATCTCTGGGATAAAGCCTATTCAGACATGATGTATAATCTTTTTGATGATTTGTTACATTCTGTTTATCTTTTTCTTATTGTGGATGTTTGTATGTATGTTCATTAAAGAGTCTGGCTCGTAGCTTGTTTTTCTGTTGTGTCCCTCTCTGGTTTGAGAATCAGGGTAATGCTACCTTCCAGTAAAATTTTTCAGACTACTTCTTTCCTTTCAAGTTTATTAGAGTTTCATGAATATTGCTATTAGCTCATCCATAAAGTTTTTGTTAAATTCAGCAATGAATCCACTAGGACCTTGGCTTTTCTTATTTGGTAGGTGTTTTCCTTAAATGCAGCTTCAATTTATCTGCTTCTTATGAGATAATTCAGAGTTTTTATATCATCTTGGTTGAATTTGGTAATTCATAGGCATGTAGGGATTTATCTTTTTCTCAATTCTCCACTTTATTGTAGTACAGGTTTTCAAAGTAATTATTAATAATCTGGATTTTGGTGATGTCTATTGTGATTTTATCTTTTTATTTGTAATTGCATAGGTATAGATTTTTTTTATTTCCTTTTCTGGAAAGATTATTTAAGGGCTTGTCTATTTTGTCTATTCATTCAAAGAACTAGCTCTTCAATTCATTGATTCTTTATATTTTTTTAATCTCAACTTCAGTAATTTTTGCTTTTATAGTTACAATTTCTTCCCTCATACTAATTTGTATTTGTATTCCTCTTGGTTTTCTAAGACTTTGCTTTGCATTATTAAGTTATGTACTTGGATTCGATCTGTTTTCGTGATGTGAGTGTTCACAGTTATAAACTTCTTTCTTAGGACTATTTTCATTGTGTCTCATAGGTTCTAATACGTGTTACTGGCATTATCATTTCATTGTGGAATCTGTCTAAACTCTTTCCTGATTTCTTGTGTGAACTATTGCTTATTCAAGAATATATTATTTAATTCCATGTATTTGAATAATTTCTGTTGTTTCTTTTGCCATTTATTTTTAGTTTCATTACACTATTAACAGAAAATATATATAAAATAATTTTGATTCTTTAGTATTACTTAAGCTTGCTTTTTAAGATAGTATTTCCATGTACTCCTGAGAAGAATGTATATTCTATTATTTTTGAATGGAACTCTACAGATATCTATTAAGTCTATTTTGACATTGGTGAAGTTCAACTCTGGTATTTCTTTGTTTATTTTTAATCTAGTTGATCTACTTGTGATAGTGAGGTATTGTAGTTCCCCCACTACTCTTGTGCTTGTGGTTGTCCAGTCTTTTATGTCCAAGAGTGTTTTATAAATTTGGGTGCACCAATGCTTAGTGCATATATATTTATAATTATTATCTCTTCCTATTGAACTATTCCCTTAATCAATATGTAGTGACATTCTTGGCCTTTTCTCATTAGTTTGGGCTTGAAGTCCATCTTGTCTGAACAGAATAGCTACTCCTACTTGTTTTCAGGTTCCTGTTGCATGGAGTATTTTTTTCTATCCTTTGACTTTTCTCATCTAAATATGTTTTTGGTGTAAATGTGGTTTTTGCATGCAGTATATCATTGAGTTTTGTTTATTTGTCAAGTCTGCCAATTTTTGCTTTTTATTTGGTGAGCTGAAACCATTCACATTGAGCATTTTTTAATATTATCAGCTTATTATTGTCATCTATTTCCTATTACTGATTCATTTCTTTCCCTTCTGCTTAAATGTTCATCTTGCCTGGTATATTCATTCCATTTGATGCTTTGGTATTGTTGGCTTCACTGTATCTTTTGAGGATATCCTTGGGAATTTGTTATAGCACTGGTTTGGTGGTCATGAATTTCTAAGGTGCTCTTTGTCTTGGAAATACCTGCTTTCTCCATCAGTTTTGAAAGATAGCTTTTTGTAGGACAAAAAGTTGGAAGTTGTTTTTGTTTTCTTTTCATGCTTCAAACACTTTGTTCCAATCTTTCCTGGAATTTTAGGGATATGTTAAGAAATACTATGTAATTCCAATGGGTTTAAATTTATACGTGGTTCATTCTTTCTCTCTAACAGTTTTTAAGCTTCTGTCCTTGTGTTGGACTTCAGAGATTTTGAATATAATGTGTCACAGAGAAGTTTTTTTCTGATTGTGCCTCTTTGCAGTTCTATATGCCTGTTGTGGTTTGTGTCTAGATGCCTCCCCAAAGCCTCATGAGATTACCAGTGGGGAATTTAGGGAGGTGGCTGGATCTGGAGTGTGTCATGCTGTGATCAAGATTGTGTGATTACTAAATTAGTATATTGAGTGGTTAGACATAGTTCTGGGTAGCACTAAGGGTCACCTATCCTGGGTGTGAGTGCTATATAAGTGTGGGTAGACTGGGTAAGATATAAAGGATAGAAAGAGGATTTCTGGTCATTTGTCACCAATTGCTGCTTGCTGCTTTCTGCTTCACTGCCATGTTGCCTCTGCCTTCTGCCAGCCATGGACTGTTCACCCTATGCAATGCTCCTCTACCAGCCAATTATGAACTGAAATCTCTACACACTGTGAGCCAATTAAATCTTCATTTAACTTTGGCCATTGAATACTTTATCTCAGCAATCAGAAAAGTAACTAATACAAAGCCTCATTTATCTGTATTTAAATTATTTCCCCATGTTTGGAAGAATTTCCTCTATTATTTCTGTGAATATGTTTTTATGCCATTGGTGCTGTTTCCTGACCTCTCACAAATTTCAGTCAATCTTATATTAGTTTTCTTTGTGTCATCTAGCCACTGTAGTATCCATTTGCATGTTACCTTGTTGCTCTTCAGGTGTCTCTGACTATACAGTACCTGTATAGTAGCAGAAGAAGTAACCACATCTAGTTTTGACACTTTGTTCTCATATGCATCATTTCCTAGACTTATGTTTGGCACCTTTTCATGGACTGTAATTCATGATTAAAATTGTCATTTATGTTTTGCATCATTTTACTTAGCTTGGTTAGCTTTTTATTAGTGTGTTCTATAAGCTTACTAATCCTTTTGAGTTTTAGATCCATTATCTGTCTAGAGATATTCTCTTTGACCTTGCTGAGCATTTTATTGATCTTTTATTTTTTGCCTCCTCTTGCATCATTTCTTTTTTTTTTTTTTTCCCTCCGGTACCAGGAACCGAACTCACGACCTTGTGCTTGCCAGGCAGGCGCTTTTGCCGCTGAGCTAAATCCCCAGCCCCACATCACTTCTTATAAGTCAACCCTTTTGGCTTTTTATTTCCTCCCCAATAGTGCTCTATGGACTAAATTTGGGGAAGTTGGGAGCTTTGGGTGCCATTTTCTGCTTTGTATTCTCATTGTGTGTGTAGTTGTGTGTGTGGGTGTGTGTGTGTGCTGAAGTTTATAGGTCACTTATTGTGGAAAGACTTAATTGGCAGTATGGAGATCTCTTTTGTTGGTGTCTGTTTTTCAGTGGTGACTCATCATGGCTAACTGTAGGTCTTTCCCTCTGTTCCAAGATCTAATCATCTCTGCTAATTTGAGAGAGCAGGATGCAATGAAATTTGCTCAGCTCCTATTTCTCAGAAAATGAACTACAGTATTGTTCATGAAACAAAGACAAACCAGATACTGACATACAGTAAAAACTAATCAATAGAAACAACTATGTCACCTTGACAATAGCAGTAAAGTCAGCAACAATAGAGTAAATACAGACTGGATGTTGACATGCTGTAAGAACCAATAGCAGCTACCTCTGCACCATCCTTAACCATAAAAAAATGGATCTGTAATTATAGACACAAAACTAAACCAAAAATTGATATACAACAAATTCCTGCTAAATCTGACAACTGGACTCAATGAAGTATCCTAAGATTAATAAAACCTAATAATAGTACCAGTCAAGATAGAGTGGGCTGGGAAGAGAGGATTAAAGAAGTAAGATTTTTAAAATGAAAAGATAAAAAGGGATAAAGATGAGATAAAATTTCTTAGGAAAGAGTAAAAATTATTTAATTAAGTAAAAGTAACAGAAAAGAACAAACCAGGAAAACTAGAGAAAGAAAAATACAGATGGCAAAATGAAAAGGAAAAAAGAAAAACAAAAACAGAAGAAAAAAACCCAAATCCCACAAAACCAATGAACAAAGGGGGAAAAAAAGAGGCATCCAGAAAGAATTCCTTTGTGTGTTTGAATGAGTGAATTTTTCTGGCATCTGCAGTCTTGGAAATCATCAGATGTGGGGCAGAGTTAGTGAATCATTGCTAAGGCCTGCTTTGTTTCCATACTTACACTTTCCTGTGTGAATCCTTGATCCTGCCCTGCTTTCCTGCTGGGCTTGGTCAATCAATGGTCTTCACCTTAGGGCTGTAGTAATTCTGGCAGCCCTAGCTTTTGTGTCTTTTTCTCACCACAAGGCATGACTTTCTCCATCTACCTTTACAGCCTGTGTTTTTTGAGATGCCTACCACCCTGCTTCAGTTCCCATGTCCATAAACCCCAGGTTGTAGCAACCATCAAAGCTGAGGTATATCCCTGCTCACTTTGATAAATAGGGAGAGCAGACAGACCACAGAGCTCTCTTTTGGATGTAGGCAGTGAGGCAGGCATTTAGCAGACAACTGGATTTAATGTCATCTCCTTCAGACCAGATCCTCTGAATGCTACTCATAACCAAACTTGGTTTTTACCATGGAGCATGGGGCCCAGCATCCTTTCTAAATTGAGCTTAATCTTCTCAGGGGAGAATCTATATGTAGTCCATACCTTCAGTGTGACTTTCTCTTACTACCATCTCTCACCCAGTCACAGTAGGAGGGTGACACCAGGAACTCTGAAGGAAAGTCATTCTGTAGTTGTTCTGTGGCTCAGTATTAAACAGTTAACCCCTTCCCCCAAATAACTCCTTGATTAAACCTTCTATATATGGCAGGCACTGCACTGGATTTCTTCTCCAAATCTAGCCTGCTTTATAAAAGGAGTCACTTTTGAAATAGAACTCCATGTTGTTTTTGAAGTTTACAGTAACTGTAAGTTTTTCCTGGAGCTACCTGTGCTAGCAGTTCTAGCCTGGTACATGATTTCTCCCTGGGCCTACCACCCACCTCTGGTCTCCTGAGCAATGGCTTAGGGTGAGTGGTCCATTCTTTTCTTTGCATTGAGTTCCAATTCTCCAGCTTCTCTGAAATATTTCATTTTTCTATCAGCTCCTTGTTGATTTCCAGTGATCTACTTCATTTGTCCTCTTCATCAATTTTTTTTCAGGGTGTCTCAAATCCAGGTTGTAGCAAGGCTCTCGCCTCCATTTTTAATCTCCCCAAATTTCAGCATTTCTATACACGAAAGTCTCACAGACAAAATTCCAGTTGGATGAGGACCTCATATTTGTCTGGAATTAACAACCATAATCAGCCAACTGTTTGCTTGACTTAGGCTAGAGGTACATTTGATACATTTGCAGGACTTATGGAGGTTTTGGACAGAGGGCTAAAGTCCCCCAGGCCCTCTTGATGTTGCCACTGGATCCTAGCCAGGGACTTCTCATGTCCAAATTTACACCTCACCCAGTTAGCATCCTGCAGTACAATTGCAGAACTCAATTAAGAGCAAGGACTGAACAGAAGCCTGCTGACTGACCAGGCTTCTCATGTCTGGCTGCCAACTGGCAGTTTTTCCTGGAACCATGGTACATTACTCAGTGAGAGAAGTCACTCTCAACCAACCCAAGATGCTTCCATCCCCCAAGGGGAGCATAGCAAAGACTCAAAGACTTTGCCAACCAGAATTCTGAAGAATTAATTTCTCTAAGTCAGACCAGCATGCTTTACAAACCAATAAAATCATGAATCAAGGAATCTAGATTGTAAAATAGCTCTTTATAAAATTTACAGTGTGGTAGAGGTGGAAGGATTAGGGTTATGCTTAAACCACCCCCTTTTGAGTACAGGTGAAACAAAAAGAAGAAAGGAAAGCAGAAGAAAGAAAGAGTGAGAGAGAGAAAGAAAGAAGGAAAGAAAGAAAGAAAAAGAAAGAAAAGACTTTATAAGGCACACTGAGAAAGTTAATAGTTTTTAACTGAGAAGTTCCTTAGGGAGCAGGTGAATAAATCTAGCCCTGAAACTATTGAGTTTACCTACATGTCATATAATTGATTATGCATTTTATAATATTTTAGTATACATTTTATAGACACATTTATGCATTACATAATTGATTGTACATTTACAGTTGCATAAACACTTTGATTTTCTAATGAAAACATTATGAACATAGGAACTCTACCCCTCAGTTCTGAGTTAATCAGGCAGAAAAAGACTCATGCTCAGTCTAAGTCAACCTCCTTCCAAGCTTATTAACATAAAGCCATTTCCTTCCTTTGATGGTGTTAAGGCTAGCTTTGGGCCAAGGCGTAGGTACATATTGTTCTGGGTGCACCTCAATAATAATACCAATTTAATATTTCTTGAGTTCTTGAATGCCTTTTCAAGACACACATAAATGGATGAGGACAGGGAGGAATTTGAAAGAGAAAACTTTGCTCAATTTCATTATTTTTTTCTGATTTGGATGAAGGTGAGATGAATCTTGGATCATCATAAGTATTTTTATGTTCCTTAATAAAGCAGTTTCCTGATAATAAAAATTCCCTTAACATGTTAAGTCCAGAAGCTGGAGGTGACTTAAAATTCAAATAATCAGACATGCTCATACTTTGCCAGGACCAAGAAATGATCACATTTTTGATTAAACTGGTCCCTATATAACACAATACAACAAGCAATGTTTGTCTCTAATAAAATGTATAACTTAATTTTGTCTGCTTGCTTTTATTTTTTCAAGTTCCAAGATTGTTAATATAGTAAAAGATGATTAAAATTAAGAGCTCAGAGGTATGTTAAGTTAAAAATCATTCTACTTTCTCAATAATTACCTAAGAAGAATATCATTTGCTTCTATTGAAGGGAAACTGTGGCCATGATGTTAAAAAAGACTGTTCTGAGTCAGGAGGCTTTCCTTAAACAAGGAAACTAAAGAATTAGCCTTTCAACTCAACTCTGACAACATCCTTTTTCTTTTCTTTTCTTTTCTCTTCTTTTTTCTTTTTCTTCCTGTTTTGTTTTGTTTTGTTTTGTTTTGTTTTGTTTTGTTTTGTTTTGCCTGCCCTGTAGGTTTGTCCAGAGTTAAATAATTGGAAAAACATTTTGTAAAGAAAAATGTGAAGTGCTTGTTCATGGGAAATCTTTACTCCACCCAGGAAAAGATAAATGCTGCTTAACAACTACTCTTTAGGAATGAGCTGTTTATTGAATAAGGGAGGCTAATTGTCAAAAATGATGAAAAACAAATGCAAAAAGCCCTGTGTTTGGAACGCTAGCCACATGGAACATTTAAACAAGCATATGCTGTGTTTCAAAAGAAGAAGCAGAGTTTTGAAAGTTGCCATTTTTTAGGAAAAAATATCTAATGTGAGAAGAAAAAGAAGAAGAAAAAACAAAACAAAACGTGGGACTAACAATAGTCATAGAACATAGATCAAGAAACATGGAATATGACTGATGATGCCATATTCTCTGAAGGGTGAGCACCCCACTTCATACTGTCTAGCTCTTTCCGTGTTCGTATTTTCAGTGGCATTACAGAGCAGTTTGTCGGGCATGTATATATGAGAGGGCGTGAGTAGCTAAGACTGCCAGAGCCAAGATATGAGATACACAGGTCTCTTGGCCCAAGTTCTTCTTCTCAGTCTTTCCAAGGTTTTGTCATGAATCCCAGAACATTCTAGAACAGAGTTTCTCAGAGTTGGCACTACTGACAGTTTGGGTGAATTCTTTGAGAGAGGGCTGCCCTGTATGTTGTAGGATGTTCAGCAGCATCCCTGACCTCTACATGTGAGATGCCAGTAGTGGCTTCCAAGTAGCTGTAATAACCAAAAATGTCTCCAGACACATCCACATGTTCCTTGGGAAGGTGCACAGACAGGGATGGGGAAGGGAATTCCTCCTAACTTATAACAACTACCTAGAGGAAACATTGATGTAGAAGTCTCAGATAAATTGTTGTTGCATATTTACAAATATATATAGTACAGGTGCAAACTTCATGCTGCAAGAACAAAGGAAGCCCGGTCTTCAAAGGATCCCATTGAGAAAACGTATTATCCTTCCTCTCAAAAACAGCAGTGTTTCTGGGGCTTCTCTAGGTTGTCTTCAGTCTAGGACTTAGGGTTAAACCAACTGGATTTGGACTCTGACTCGCTCAGAATAGTGTGACTGAACGCTGATAACTTGACCTCTCAGAGCCTCAGTATTTCTCATCACAAAATGGGCTCACATATAGGTTCCCAAGGATTGCTATTAAGCATGAATTAAAATAAATTATCTGAATACTTACATTTGATAATCCCCTCATAGATCATAATTTGTTGTGTGGTATAGTAACCTTCAGGTTCAGGGGAGTAAGTGTGCCATGCCCTTTATTTAACCACAAAACCAATTGTGACTGACAGATCTCATTAACTGGAACACATTTAAATAATCAGACAGTAGGATGTACAAATAATCAAAGTTTCTTCCAGCTGTTATTCTGACTCACCCTTAGCTCCCCACGAGTTGGATTTTTGTGCACATTAGTCACTTGTTTCTGTGCCGTCTGCCCACAGGTTTTGTTTCGGTGGGAGTGCCCCGTGCAACAGTCAACATCAACTTCGCTGCAGCTTGACAAACCACAGAGCTGTTTCGACAAACACAACATGCTGAGCTGTGTGCATTTAGAAACGGACAAACGTTGACCAGAATATCCTACTTGGAGGCCTACCCAGTCCCTATAACCCAGATTTTCCTGCAATAATGAAGACAGTTGGATTGTCTGGAGCTTCACTTTAAACAGAAGTACAACAGCTGCAGGAGAGACGATGAAAACCTCTCTCGTAGTCAAAAACAGTGATTCAAGCGATCGCAAAATGGGCTCATTTAGGATATCTTCTGCCAATTTTTGCTGAAATTTTTCCAAAGTTCATGCTGCTTGGAATTATAAAAGGGCACCAATGGTTTCTATGAGACATAAAATATTCTTCTCCTTTACGAAAGTGTCCCAGAAGGATTAGGACAATGATGGGCACCCTCTTGGAGACCGAGTGCCCAAACTGCCACCCAAAAGCCACTTATTTATCACGCAGTGCCAACACTGCAATTAAACCTGAACACAGGTTTTAGCTTAGAAAGAACAATTGGAATACAACGCTCGGCTGCTGGGGCAACGCTGCTCCTACGCCAACAGCGAGGGTGGTAGCCATAGGTTTGCCACCAATGGATCAGGGTAGTTACCACTCTTAGGGAGCGGCCAGGCTGGCATGTCTTCCAGCATGGCATGAAGAAGCGATCAAGCCCAATTCCTAACCCATGTTTCTCTGTAAGGAAACATCCAAAATGCCCCCTGAGCACAATGTTGCCTCCAGAGCTTGTCAAAGGTTCTGTGTACAAAGGGAGACGACTGTCCATCTCCAATTCCTTGCACTTGGGCCAGTCATCTGCTTCAACCTGTTGTACACACTCAGGGCTCACCTGGGGGCCTGAGGACACCATCTGGATGACTCAGTAATCCCAGTTTAGGAAGCCGTGTTACTACTCAGCAGTGTTACTGACTTGTATTGCAGTGTCTTTCTGGCCTAGCTTTGGCCAGCTTAGGGCAAAGACAAATAATGACTCCCTTAATGAAGAGTAGAACTGATTAAGGAAGGGAAGCCCTCATCAAGGGGAAAAGAAAATTCAAATCCCAACATTCCACTGTGGGTGTGGAGCAAGCATTTCTTCTCTCTCTTTCTTTCTTTTTCTTTTTTTCTTTTTTTTTGAGACAGAGTCTTGCTATGCAATTCAGGCTGGATTTGTACTCACTTTGTAGCCCAGGCTGGTCTCAAATTTGCAATGATCTTCTTGCCTCAGCCTCCCAAGTGTTGGGATTACAGATGTGCATCACCATGCCCAGCTGCAAGCATTTCTTAGAAAGAGATTGCTGTTCCAGGCACATACAACAGGAGAAGTCCTTTCCTTCTCTCAGCCTTTTCTTAAGGTAATCTTAAGGTGTAGCCACTTTAAATCAGTTCCACCTGCCACTTTCTTAAATAAAGTCTTATTGGAAACAGGCCCATTTACTACGTTCAGTCTATGGCTGACTGTGCAACAATGACAGAGCTCAATAATTATGAGACCACGTGCTTCCAAATCATATCAATACTATCTGGCTTGTCATTAAAAAAATAGTGCTGTTCCTCTTTACAAATAATTCTTGGAGGAAACATCTAGGTTTAAAATCTGGTTAAAATAATCCAAGATGGTTTTAGGGTGGTCAAACCTTTCCATTATCTTAATGTTTTCTTTAAAAGAAAATTGGTTATGCATTTATTGCTATACTTACCCTGAGCCACTTAATTGTTTCTATCTCCACTTTTTAAAGCCTAAAATATATGAGGCAATACATTTACATTTCAAAACCATGTGAACTTGATAATTTATGAAAAATAACTAGGCTTTCCAGTCACTGGAAATGTTCAAAAACCACAAATGTTATGGCTATATTTCTCTAACTGATTTTGTTTATTTTTAACTTAACCAACTAATCTCAGATAAAAAAACAGTTATCCAAGAACTTTTTGTATATACAAGTATCTTACCATGTTACACAAGATTTGACGAAAGTATTTGTATTGTTTTTGTAATGTATTTAATATTATTATTGCTGACTAAACTTGCTATATTTTTTCCAGGCTTCATTTAGAAGCTTCTGGGCCTTTCTATAAGTCAAGATCTCAACAAAGCCTGTTACTAACAGACTGAGGGCCTTAGGGTCCTCCTAGTCCTAAAGAATTGCTAACATTGCATAGATCGTTAGTCCATGTGAAGGCCTTGGGTTCCCTGATGATCCAGGTAGCTCATGCTCAATTCCTCTGATGTAATATTTTTTAATTTAATGAGAAAAGACCAGGCAGTAAAAAAAAAATAATAAAAATAAAGTTAAAGTAAAACAATTGAGGTAAAATTAATGTAAAACAGGAGTGCTAGGAGCACATTCCTAACCTTCTTTTTTATTTTCAGTACTGGGGAGTATTACAAAGTGAGGCCTTATCAGTGAGCTACATCCTCAGTTGTTTTTAATTTTTTTTTTTAACATTGAGACAGGGTTTCACTAAATTACTACATTACCGGAACATGCAACCTCCTATCTTTGCTTCCCAGAGTGCTGAGATTATAAGGCATGAGTCACCATGCCAGGCTTATTCTTTTTTTTTTTTCTTCTACATTAAGCATTTTCTTGTCATTACAGTTGAGATTATTAATGATTTTAAAATAATAGAAACATTTGTATGTATTTATTTTATTTCACAAACAGCCAAGCAATCAACCAAACAACAAAAGCGGGTCCTGATGGCCTGCTCTACTCAGCAGAGCACTGTCGGTAGTGGTAAAGAGAACTTCTCAGGCAAAGTCATTCTTCAGGAAGCTCCCAGCTTGAGGGTAGAGATGAACAGATAGGCCAAAAATCCTAGTGCAAATCAGACTTTGAAAATAAAAGCACTGATGGAAGAAAACCAAAGAACTGTGGGAACACAGCAGAGACAGCAATTAATTCTGAATGAGGAAGGAAGTTGGGTGTGCAGGAAATACTTCACAAGGGACACACACTGGAATTTAGTCTTGAAGCTTATGATCTATGTAAAAGGGTGGTCATGAGCATTCCAGTTCACTGCGCTTCAGGGAAAGGAAACACTGTGAATAAAAGCAAAGAGATTTTGTGTTTCTCTTAATCACGTACTATATTGCACAGAAATGTCTTTTACCTGGGTCTGTTTTCCCACCAAATCTTACATTCCCAGGAAGAGGTCATCCCCACAGTTGTACACATAAGTGTGACTTTTATTACTCATTGTCTCCAAAATGAGATGAAATCTTTGTTACTTTACTTGTTTTCAATTACAATTCATGTTCTTCAAAATGTAAGCTTTTAAAGAGCTATGAGTCATTTTAATCACAGCCTAAGTCTTACCAGTTTACTCAGACAATATACTTAGCCTCTTAGATCTAAAGATTTCTGACCTACAAATTGGAAATGGAGAGAAGGGCTGGCAGGAGCATGATAGGGAGAGAGTAATAACACACAAAGAGAGGTTACACATATCTAGTGCCTAACCCAATTTGGACTCATGGGAGAAACATAATTTGACCTCATCTGATTTCTTTTAAAATGAAGGACAATGGTTGTATTTCTTATCTAGTCAATACATGCATAGAATTTTCAAAGCATGTGTCCCAAGAACATGTTTGTCCTGTGAGCTCTTCTCAAAGAGTTCCATGGTTTAAAGCACCTGTGGTGCCCTGTCTCTTCCTAGGGCTTATGCTGCATGTCAGCCTTGAACGCTCAGATGCCCTGCAATCGCCAAGTCTACCCAGGTCTACAGAACCCAAGGCTCTGCAAACTTAGATGAGCACAGGCATGTTTTTCTTCTCCATGCACAGACATCTGATCACTTCATGATTTAAAGGAGACATTGAGGGCTGGGGGTTTAGCTCAGCAGCACAGCGCCTGCCTGGCAAGTGCAAGGTCGTGAGTTCAATTCCTGGTACAGGAAAAAAACCTAAATAAATAAATAAATAATTAAAAAATAAAGGGGACATTGGAACACCTTATTTTAATTCTGCCACTGGCCTCACAGATGTTCTCTCCCTTATTGTCTTCTTCCTCCAGAAGTAAATGGAACAGAGAAGGAAAATAATTTTTATATTGTTTTCCACCTCTGAAACAGCTGTTTTATTACATTGTGTGTCCCATTTTTCTAAAATATCCCTTTCTTTGAATATTGAGCATTTTTATTTCTTTTCATCAAGGCAAAATATTCCAAAATGTTATTTTAAGGCTTAGTTTACAGTTTTTAATCTTTTATAAAACTGCTATTCAGGGTTGTTATTTATTTTTAATGTAGAGATAAAAGAAGCTTCAGGGAACTCTCCCCAGTGCCTTGTGCCACCCACAGCTGTCTGGTCTCTTAATACTTTCACCTGGCCGCCCGTGTCCCTACCCCTGCTGCAAGCTCTGAAAATAACACAACATTGCTGTCACTTGTCATTCAACACTAGATCGAGTGTCTGCGCTGGGTTCAGCCCTCTTTCAACACAGTTTCGCTTTCTATTTATTTTATGTTCACTATCATCCAGCGGTCTCAGCCTGAAGTTGTTTCCGTCTTGCACAAATATCAAATGTAATGGCGGCACCCCTTCTCTCACAGTGTGGAACTCGTGAGGTAGAAATTGCACTCGCATAAGCTCAGAATCCCAGTAGAAAATGCCAGGAAGCTTTCTTAAAAAAAAAAAAAAAAAAAAAAAAGTAGTACATAGAACACTAATGAACACAACATGAAACATACAAATACTTTTTTCTAAATTTTAAATGGCCACTACTTTACCTTTTGCTTATTCTAAGTTAAATACCCCACATCTTATTCTAAATTGACCAGTGGTTGAGATTATGTCAATTCCCCACCCCTCCCTGCAGGGCTTAAGGAAAACAGCGTACTCCCGGATATTATCCACTGAGTTGCGTGTAGCTGTTACAGGAGCTGCGCTTTCCGTGGAGCTGTTTCCAGGAACACCCGGATTGCTGAAGAGTGATGAGTCTTCACCATACACACACCTGGCGTCTTCCCACCGCTAGGAAATGTGTTTTACATTTGCATTAGACATTCTCTTGCTATGGTACATAGTGTGTTCATTTTCCAAAATTAAAAACTGGGTCTTATCTTATCTGTTCTCAGTTGTCAGGAGAAACAGCAGAACGGAGGAAAAGACAAAGAAGGAAGTGGGGAGACGATGAGAGAAAGGCGGTGAGACCAAGAGAGGAAGGTGAGAAGCGGGGAGGAGAAGGAAGGAAAGGGTGCAATACGGTGTGCTCTTTATTTCAAAGAGCTTTTACAGTTTGTCAAAAGTGAATCTAAATTAAACTGAATCCCCCTTATCAGCTTTTCTTGAATTTCAGTATTGTGCAATCACTCTCAAAAGTGTGATCATTAACTTGGACCATTTTTTAATAAAAATTCAGTAGTTGATCCAAAACTAAAATAATAATAAGAAATAAGATAATATCACTGAATTAAAAGCAATTGAACTCCTGTATTTGCTTCTACATTTTCTGCTATTGCACTTGTGCATGCGCCCATCACACACAGGTAAACTGCACCCCTGAAAGCTGCACACAACCTGCATGTTGCACTGCACCAGCTGCTTTTCTGGACAAAACCTCCCTGCTTCCATGTGCCAAGGGAGCCTGAACCCCCACCACTTGTCTCTACCCGAATAATGTAAAACCACCGCCATGTCTTTTGGTCTTCACATAGAGGAAACATATAGCTGAAGTCCACCCCTGCCATTTTCCTCCTTATTCCTTAATAGGGCCCAATTTCACTTTTATGGTGTCAAATTAAAGTCTCAGCTTCTTAAATATTCAAGAAATTAAAGTCTCAGTCAATGGAAAGGTTTTCCTATTGTGAATCTTTTTTGAGAAAAAGAGTTTCGCCCCTATACTTGGCAAAAGAGTTCATTGCAGTAGCTGTTGAAAGAAGTTTGTCGACATTAAACTGGAGCAAGGACAGCAGAGTGAAATGCTTACCTCTTAAGTGATCTCTCAGAGACTCTGAATCTACCCAGCAATCTTCAGATTATCCAGCATATGAAATGTACATGTTTAAAACTTCAACAAAGTGAAAATAGAATAAGTAAATAAGTTGGCAAAGAACATGCAAACCATAAAGAATACATCACAGCATTCAAATTTGAAAAACAGTGCTGTTGAAGATTCCCAACCTTGAAGATTAACTTTGGTTTTTGAACAACACTTAGATATTTTGGACTCTAATTCTCAGAGAGGACTTGCCTAGGCTGAACTGCTTTTCCAAGGTAGAAAAATTTTCATTCGTAAGTTTTAATAAAATAATTTATGAATCAATGCATGTTTGTTTCTGAAATATTGCTTCTTCAGCAATGGTCATTTATTAACATGTTCCACTGTGCTTTCTTTGATTGGGATCCAGTTGCCATGACTTGTAATTCAGCAGCTATGTAGTGAGACCATCTACTCAAGAACTATGAGCAGGGAGACTTAGGAAAAATGTGTGGTAACATTTTCTACAATTACATAGTACTACTCCTAACCTAAAATTTTAATGGGAATTCTTTTATAACTAATAAGATTTCTTCCTCTTCTTTCTTCTGGTAGTGACTAAAAATTTTACTTTAAGAGTCAAATTCCCTGCCTTAGATTGCTGTTTCTTTCTCTTTTTTCCAAGATGAATTTTTCACCTGGCGTATGGTTGTTTCAGGAAGCTGTCACTTTATCTGAACTGTCATTATTCAAAATGTCTATGTCTACAAAAGATAGAAAATAGAACAAAATGTCAGTGTTCGGCTTCACAAAAAAACTATAACTATTTGGAATGTGTTTTTTCTTGGTAGAAAAAGCAAGTTTCTTTTTCAGAATACTGATCAGATATGGCTCAAATGGTACTAACTAATCCTGTAAACCTATTCCAAAGAGCTAATTTCAGAGTTGCTGGGTTTTCAGACACTGAACAAGATACTGTCATTGCTTTTGACACAATTTGCTGAAATTCAAATTTAATGCAGTTGTTATTCATAAATACATGGTTATCTTGCATCATGAGATCTAGCAGAATTTCTGTTTTGCTCTGATATGACCAACTTCTCTTGTAAGATGATAATTTATATGAAAGGGTATATTTGGAAATAAATATGAAATAAATATCTTTGAGGCATGGAAAATACATTTCTGTCAGTTTTTTGGCTTGGTAATTCTCAGTAGGTTTTCTTTTTTGATCCTAAGGTTAACAGAGAGTAGCAGTTTGTAATGTCCTTAATTGCAACAAGAACAAAAAAATTAATACTAATAAAACAACTTCAAAAAGTCACTAGCATTCAAGGCTAGCTATTAATGGTTATAATAACAATGGAGATGATAGTTTCTGTGTCTACAGCATCTTTCATATGAGCACCTCAGAAGACTTTACTAATGAGATTTTAGCTTCAAATAGCCTACTTTTTCAATTATATGCTGGTCTGCAAATTTGCTTCCTATATAAGCATTAATCACACACATAGAATCCCTCAGTTTTAATATTTCAACTCTCTTTGCATTCATTTAAAGAACATCAATATACTTTTTGATGCTGTGAAGCAGCTTCCTTCCTGGGACTTGACTATAAGCATTACGAAATTTAAACATCTGTTGTTGTAAAAGATGCCAGAATAAATATAGACATGCACATGTATTTTCTAGATTAGAAATAGAAATTCCAACAATGAAGAACATCAAATTTAGGCAAATTTATCTCCTCTCAATAAAACTTATGTGTACATTTTTTCTTGTTCTTGCAATTTAACTTGAATACTTAAATTTAAAAAAACTTTGTGTTTTGTTTAATTCAAATATGTGTAATCCTCAGGTTCAGTGATGTAGGTGTAAGGAAACCTAGATGCAAGGATACTCTGGGAGTGGGTTCCTCCTCTGTGCTGTACAGACCTCTCAGGGGTGAGCTGAGTAGTGCCTCTGGCAGGAAAGAACAACTGTCCCTAAAAGATACATTTGCCATGTGGGAGAGGCATCCTCAAACTACATTCAGGCTCCCAGGGTTGGGTTCATTCACAAGCAACACAAACCTTTGATCCAGTCATTTGGTCAAGTTCCATAAAGAGCAATAACAAAAAATGCCCCTACCCATTAGAATTACTAAGAAATCTAGAAAAGTTAAGGTTTGAAAGTGTTTCTAGCACAATTCCAGACCCTTTGTGACTATTTATGACACATAAGAAGAATACAACTGACAAATACATTTTTAAAAAGCAAACAAAACAAAACAAAATATAGGCCGTGTAAAAAGAAAATGTAGGGACTGGTTTATGGCCAAGTCTCTTAATTGGAGTCCATGAATTGCTTTTTTTCTAATGAGACTTTAGGTGGTCCGTGAATCTTCTGATTGAAGAGCAAAACTGGGAATCAGATACACATGAGACTTTTCCTTTTCCATCCATCTCATGACAGACTCCGCAAAGTCCTTGCCCCGCATGTGCGGAAACTGCTACCTAACAGAAATCATATGGGCCTCTGTAGCAGTGATGACTGCATGAATTCTGTCATCCCCTGCCCACTGTACTCTCAGACTTGCCAAAAACACCCAGGTACAGTATTTGACAGCAATTCCTCAATGATTTCAGATATAAAGGACAGAGCGTAGCCCAAGTGTCCGGCACCACTGGTCCAAAATTCTCTCCCTGGAGACGTGAGCTTGACTGATGTGGCTGCTTTCTCCCTTCCTTCCTCCTCCATTCCTCATGTCAGTTATTCCCCTTTTACAAATTTCTGAACAAAATAAATTCCAAATATTAACGTACAGCTGTTCTGGGTCAGAGGAAGGTATATGGTAGCCAAGCACTATAGGGCATACCTGTAATCCCAATATCCTGGGAGGCTGAGGCAGGAAGATTATGAGTTTGAGCCCAGCCTGGGAAAATTAGAGACTTAGTGAGATCCCATCTCCAAATAGAAAGGGCAGAGGATGTAGCTCAGTGAGAAGGCCTCAGATCCATCCTTAGTACTGAAAAAATTAAAAATAAAAAGATGGAAATATTAATTTTGGTCTTTAGGATTTGTAAAGTTGCTTGTAGTTTAAAAGTATTTACTGTAAGTTAGAATATAATTTATCTCCATTGTGTGGCTCAGAAAGCACTGATTAAAATGACTGGCTGAAATTTATCCTGCCTGTGTAGGGCAGAACCAAGATTTAAGCCTATGAGCTACATTTTAAAATTCTGTGTTCCACAAATGAAGCCTGCTTTTCACCCAAAAAATGGAAACCAGTTCCTCCTCCATAATGCTCCATTAGAAAAAATTCCAAACTCAAATGCATCTCAATTAATGTGAACTTGCAATGGGAATATTAAAGTATCTGAAAACAAACTAAAGAAACAATGGTTCAGCTTTATTCTCTCAGACAAGACCAGAAGATCCTTGAAAGAATGAGCACTGAAATGAACTACCTACCATCCAGATGCATCTTTTAAAGTAACCTCCTCAGAACACTGAGTTGGGATCAGGAATACATTTTATTCCTTGAAAACCTTTCCAAAACTCATATTTTGAATACATGAGATCCAAGAAGAAAACATTTGCTCTTTTATCTATCTGCTTTGTCATGCCTACTCATTGATCCACACTGCTGCTCATCCAAAGCACTTCCCTGAATCCCAGCCCTCTCCATCTAGTAATGTTACCAGTCTCCCTCAGCCTATTTTTCCACTACACTCAGGTCTGTGATGTCTTGGCCAAATCAATCTTTCTAAATTGTAGACCAAATGTCATCAGTTCCCTGCTCAAAAATGCTTCACAAGTCATGACTTATTACAGAATACAGGTAAAGTCACCTATATCTGGATTCAATGCCATCTCCTTAGTTTTGTCTCTTTCTGTTTTCCTACACCAGAGATGACAAATATGTGGCATGTTTATTAATGTTTCCATCCCAAGTACATGTATCCATTCAACAAGTGTCATTGAATAACTGCCGTATGCTATATTCTGTTAAACTCCAGGACTATGACAAGTGTGTGGCACATGATATGTTGGAGCCCATAGTTAGGCAGAGAAGAGAACAGTTAGAAAGAGAATCAATGAACTATCATACTAAAGACACAAAATAACTGCTGAGGTATAGAAAATAAAGATGAACTTGTGAAAGACAAGAGAACTGCATATGATCACTAGGGAAGGCACTGTGGAGAATTTAACAGTTAACTGAAAGAACCATACAAACCCAGTCCAAATTGGGGAACAAGAATATATGAAGAGCCTTAAATCAGAAGAGTTTGGAAAACATGAAAGAGGCATATTTGGGTGGAGAACAGAGAATTAAAATAATGGCTTCTGTCATAGTGCTCTCTCATTTCTGAGACAAAATGCCCAATGCCCAAAGTTAAGGGAGGAAAGGTTTATTTAGTTCACAGCTTATAGAGGTTTCAGTCCATAATCAGCTGGTTCCAAGGCAGAGTGGCACAGCACAGGGACAATAGTTCATGATGGTTGCTGAACACAGCAAAAGCAACAAGAGCAAACAGGGAGGTGCAAGCCTCTTTTCCTCCCATATATTGTGTGCAGGTTACCTGCCCTAGGGCAGGTGTAGCATTCACACCCCCAATCCCACTATTAGACAATGAACCAATCACAAACTCTAGATTCAGAAAGCCTGCCTCCAAAATCCCCCCCCATGTCTTCATGAGGCTTTGGGGGGACATCCAGACACAAATCATAATAGCTTCCAAAGAGGCTGAGTCCAAATCATGGTATTCCTTAAAGGCGAACTTAAATGTTTGTTTAAATTTGCATTCTGCTTTGGCCCCTCTACACTTCTATAATAGACAGATTATAGAAAGATGTTGTTTTTTCATCTAGTATAATGGGAAGCCAATGAAAATTTTTCAGCAAGCAAGTGTCACACTTGAATAATAATTTTAACATTAAGGAGACATTGATAATCAAGATAAGCCAGCCCAGCATGGTGGCACATGCCTGTAATCCCAGCACTCAAGAAGCTGAAACAGGAGGATCACTGAGAGTTTGAGGTCAGTTGGACTACATAGTGAGTCCAAGGCCAGCCTGAACTACATAGCCAGACCCTCTCTCAAAAAACCTCAAAAACAAAGATAAATATATGCTTTCACCAGGAATAGCAATAAAAGGTATAGAACATTATACAAATATGTTTCAGTCAGATTTTATGCTGACCAAAAATGAACTTGGAAAGTTTTTAAAGAGTCCATTTTAGTGGTGGAAACATCTCAAACATATGTATAATGTAGTGAGACAACTTTAGATGGAGAACCTTCAGTTATTACTTCAGTTCTTTTGATCTGTATATTATAGAAGTGTAGAGGGGTCACAGCAGAATGCAAATTTAAACAAACATTATAAATCAGCTTAGAAGCACGTGAATAAATGATAATCCTTATAAATTCTACACAGAACTAGTTAGCATCCAAAACAATATAGTCCAAAATTTTGTCTTAATTTAAGATAGTTAAAAGTTCCTGAGAAGCATGAAGTATATGTTTGTTTCAAATCATCCACAAATTCTATGTGCCCTTATTTTCAAGAAGAGAGGAAAGACACAACCGCACTACCTTACCCTTTTCTATTCCTTCCTATCATGTTCTTAGAGAACACTTATAACTTGATTATAATACACTGTTAATTTAAGACTTACTTTGTTCCATATAATGTTCTGAGCATTTTATCTATCTTTTTGATTTGCAAGTGAGGAGACTGAGGTTGACAGATGAGAAAAATGCAGGTCACAAGGTTAGCAAGTGTTAAGACAGGATTCGAACTCAGGTCAGATGCTAAACCCTGCATACATACATATACATACACACACACACACACACACACACACACACACACACACACAGAGTAGAGAGAGACAGCATGAGAGAGACAGAAGAGAGGGTCAAGTTAAATAAAAATTTTATTTATAAATGTGTCATTTAAAAGTATATGAATTTAAACCAGTAGGGTGCTTTGCTGATGCAGCAAATACTGTGAAGAGGTTATTCAAATAATTGATATTATTCAAGCATATCTGAAACTTAATTCACTATGATACTTGTTTCTAAATTATTAAAAATATTAATTGGAAAAGATTGAAGGTGCTGGTAGATTCATTAAAATACAATTGAATTGTCCTTATCTTCAAGCAGATTTTGAAAATAAAATCAACACACCTTGAAACAGTAAAAGGCACAAGTCCACAGAATTCCCTTCCATTCTAAGATCTGAGAGCTTTTGGATCAAGTCCTTAAAGTGTTTGTAGCTTGATATTAGAGATACTTTTTTGGTAATATATCATTTCTTGACAAAAACATAGAGTGGCTCCTAGAAGAAAAGTGTGGTAAACAGGTTTTAAAAGTCAAATGTCATCAAGAAGACAACGCAGCCATGTTAAAAGCCTAGGCTGCCTTTCAGCCCTCAGAGCCCTGAAGGCTGCGGCTGCCTTTGCTGCAGTGGGGCTTGACTTGCCCTGTTCCTAAAGGCACAGCCCAAGGTGGCTGGCCCCTTTGAGACTGCTGTGTTGCTGATACTGACACCTCTGGCCTTGTTGCATGGATGTCACACCATTTTACTGTTTTACCCTCTAGTTCTCCTGGCCCTGAATCAATAATTCCTTTTGTTCTTTTCTTTTGTTAGTTTTTTTCCTCTGTTTTTTAAACACAAGACTTTCTTAAAAACATACAGGCAAGGTTAACATGAGAAAGTGTGTTTTTCAGTCTCAAAATGCCACTGTTCATCTTATAGAGCATTGATTTGGATGCTGGCTGCCTGTGATAGGATGTGTGGACACTGGACAGATAATCTTTAAACAACATCTGACAGAGTTAGAGACCAAGAATGCAGAGCCCTGGTTTATCATTGGTTAACTGTATCATGATCAATTCCAAATCTGCCTGTGTCTGTGCCAAAACCCAGCTAATGCCCCTTAAAGAGGTGAGTACAACAGTGGTGATTAAGTTGTGCTTTGGTTGTTGTCTTCATGACCTGACAGAGGATGTCACCCTGACTTCACCCTTAACCTTTCCTTTGATAAAATTCCAAACTGCACTCAATGGAGTTTCACAGTATTATAAATAAGCTCCCACAAAAGCAAGGATTTCCTACCTGGCACCAGATGCTATTTAGAACACCCTGAGGAGCCTTTGGTTAACCTTCTGGAGCACTGTGTTGGTTCTATACAGCTAGTAGTCTAAAATATCACTATTCAATGAATTTTACACAAGCTATCATGCCTATATCTTCTGCTCTGAATAAATACTAAGAAGACAATATATAATGTATCAACAATTGTAACTGTCCTAATAACCTGTTTTGAAATGGTTTCATTGTTATGTTTATCTTTTTTAAAAGCAAAAAAAAAAAAAACTGGGATGGGGGAAAGGAAACAAGGAAGGAGAAAAAATATATATATACAAGGTAGCTAAGATAACTGCACTACTAATTTCGATTAGTTTATTGAGAGGAACGGTTAATGCTTAGTTGGTCAGTTTTGCATACCTATATGTGGTAATCTGAGCAACTACTCTGAAGATAACAGGATGTAATATAACAATCCAAAAGCAACAACAACAATAAAAACTAATGGCTGGGGATATGCTCAGTGGCACAGCACCTGCCTGGCAAGCACAAGGTCCTGAGTTTGAGTCCCAGTACAAAAAAAAAAAAAAAAAAAAAAATTGTTAATTTCTTATTATCTAGTTTTTAAATGCTATATCATTTTTATTGTTTTTTTCTCTTTAAAATAAAAAACTTTACTTGGAATCTAGAACAACAACTATTAAGGTTCAGGTCATTAAAGTGACACTCTGAGGAAACACATTCGCAATTTGATTTCACATTTTTATCATATGGTGGAGAATTTTCTCTGATTTTCAAGTAGCTATGTCCCTATCAGTGCAGTCATCTTTTCCTGATACACCAATTTGCTCAGGGTCGAGCAAGAAGCTGGCGGCAACAGCTACTGTGCCCGTTCTGAGCAGATGGCAGAGGAGATGCGTCCTTCCGGGTGCAGGTGCTGCTCACAGAAAAGAATCCCAGGAAAAACATCAAAGGTTTACCTTCCATGGGAAACTAGGTACATGAGGCTGGAAGGTTTTGTTTTCTCAATGAGGGAAAAAATCCAAAGGTATCAAGTCACAATGTTGTTCAAAACCTAGTGGGCTAAGAAAATAAATTCAAAATATGTCCTCAGTTGAAATTGTTTAAACTCTTATTTTTCCTGAAATAGCACTTTGCAAACGTATAAAACATTGCATTTTTAAAATTCTTTATCTGAAACTAGGGTACTCAGATTGACTTCTAGCTCTGTCACTTAGTTTTTAAACTTAGACAATTAAGTCCACTCTACCTAATTTTTTTTTCTGCAGACTTGGAAGAAAACTATAGGAACCTCAGAGAAGCAATGGGAAAGTTAAATAAGTTAATGTGTGAGAAGACTACCACGGTATGTGGCCCACCGTAGAAAGTCATGGTAAAAAATGCTGCAACAGTAATGGATGCTCTTCAATTCCCAGTACCAAACAAAGGAAAAAAATAGTAACGAATGTTACCTTGTCATTGTCATTGTTATTGTGCTTTTCTTTGTCCTCATCACCTACACTTCACATATCATCTATTGAATTTCTGCAACAAAACTGTGATGAACCATAGCCACTGCACCCTACCATGTAGATAAGAGAAACTAAGACACTTGCAGTAAAAAAAACAATCCTTTCCCACTCCGTAGAGCGGACCCAAGACGCGAAGTCTGCAGTCTTCACTAGCAGTGCGGCTCGGACCTTCCTGTGAGATGGACTCAGCCCCATCTGGCACTCCTTTCCAAGTGCCCTGTACCGTTCTCCCTGCCGCTGATTCTAAGTCTCAGGACCTCCCCAAACTCCGTTTCTCCTCCCCTTCTCTTGCACTCACCACATATTAAGTTGCCGTCCATAATTTTTCTAACCCTAAATGTTACTCAGCAGTCTCTTCACGCACCTCTTTTGGACTGCAAAGCATTTCACACATCCATAGCCATCGCTGCATCCTGTCTAATCCTTTCCTGCTCTAGATGGAAGGACCCGTGAGCCTTCTTCCAGGGTAGCTAACCCTCCCTTCCTCCTGCGGGAGCTCACCAGCGAGCGCTCTCGCTGCCCCTCCCTTCCTCTTGTCCCTATCGCCTTTCTCTTTATTTCCCTTTCTCTCTACTTCTCCTCTTACTCTCCTTTTCTAAAGCAGCTTCAAGTTATCTTCCTGTCTTTGTGCTTCAAACAAAGAACGATCTTTCCATTCTTGTCCCTCTTTTTTTTTTTTTTTTTTGGTACCAGAATTGATCTCAGGACCTTGCACTTCACTTGCCAGGCAGGTGCTGTGCCACTGAGCTACATCTCTGGTCCCTTTTTGTCACCGCTTTTTTTTTTTTTTTTTTTTTTAGTATTTTTTAAAATTTTATTTTAAAGAGAAAAGAAAAAGAACAAAGTAACAAAAACAAAGACAAAACCAAAACACAAAAACTATAAAAATGATACAGAATTTCAAAACAAGATGATAGGAAATCAACAATAGTTGTTGTATTTTTACCTTCAAAATAGTTGCTCAGATGACCAGATATTGACTTGTCATTCATCAATTCAAATTTCCCTGACATCCGTGCTCCACAGCTGTCCCAGAATCCTTATATCCTACCAACTAGTGCTTGTGTTTGCCAAGCTTTTAGAATTGCTTGCTTGAATACCCCTCGAAAGCCATGCTTTGTGTGTCTGATGCCGCTTGTTTGTTTGCGCTTGGCCCCTCAGTCATTTACCTCTCAGTAGGACCCTCTGAACTCCCATCTCTTGCCAGCCACTGCACTTGGTTTCACTGTATCCATCCGCCAGCTGTTCAGTGTAATTCTTACTGTCTCCTCTAATGCTTGTCTTCGCTTCCTCACCCACACTGCTCCTTCATTTAAAAATTCCATCATTCTGAAAGGAGCCGTCCACAGGCTCAATCTGCTGTCCCTCTTATGTATCCTAACCATGTGATGTATCTGCAGTCTGACCTAGGATGGTTACACTTAATTTCAACTTGACTAGCTTGGGAGCTACCCAGCGAATTAGTAAAGAACACTCCATTTCCATTGTCTGCATGAATCATGGAGATGTGAACAAAGGTACTATGTTCAGTCTCTGGCCTTTTCTCTGTGGCGCTCTATCTGTTTTCCTTCTGGCTGTTATAATTTAAGTAGCCTTTATATCTCAGGCCATAATGGTCTTGCCTTGGAACCAGTCAACCATGAACTAAATCTACCGCAAACCATGAGCCAAATAAACCTCTTCTCCTTTAAATTGTTGGTGTCACGTAGTTCCTTATAGCAATGAGAAAGCTAACTAATACACATAAGGTTGGATGTGCACAACAACAGTCTTATCATTAAATGGAAATGGTATATTCGTGATCGAATGAGAGCAGGTCCAGAGGGTACCAGTAAATTACATGAGGAAGTTGCCCAGATGCCTATGGCTCCTACGCCCACTGTATTGCCTTCCGTTTCCCAGCATGCACCTATGGCCTTGAACAAGGTGCATAGGGGTGTACCATATGATCAGCTGTCAGAGGAAGGGAAGACTAGGGCCTGCTTTACAGATGGCTCTGCACGCTATACAGGCACCACCTGCAAGTGGAGAGCTGCAGCATTACAGCCCCTTTCTGGGACATCCTTGAAAGACAGTGGTGAAGGGGAATCGTCACAGTGGGCAGAACTTCAGGCAGTGCACTTGGCAGTACACCTTGCCTGGCAGAAGAAATGGCCAGATGTGTGACTATATACTGATTCATGGGTTCTAGCCAATTGTTTGGCTGGATGGTCAGGAATGCAGAAAGAACATAACTGGAAAATCGGTGACAAAGATATCTGGGGAAGAGGTACGTGGATAGACCTCTCCATGTGGGCAGAGGATGTAAAAAATATTTGTTTCCCATGTAAATGCTCATCAAAAGGTGACATCGGCAGAAGAAGACTTTAATAATCAAGTGAACAAGATGACCCCTTCTGTGGATAGTGGCCAACCTCCTTCTTCAGCCACCACTGTCATTGCCCGAAGGGCCCATGAACAGAGTGGTGGCGGGGATGGTGGCTATGTATGGGCTCAGCAACATGGACTCCCATTCACCAAAGCTGATCTGGCTGCAGCCACTGCTGAATGCCCAATATGCCAGCAGCAGAGGCCAACACCGAGTCCCCGACATGGCATCATTCCATTACTTAAAACATGATGCACAGTGGAGCTATAGCCTCTTTTCTGTAGATTCTTCTGCATTCTGTCCCCACCTCATCAGCCTCCTGATATGGACTTGCACGGACACTTTAGTGAGCTCCAGGCCTCGGGCTGGGCTCTTCGATCTTCAGCGTGCAGACACCTTCTGCATGCTTCCTCATCCAACTCTGTGGCTGACCATTGTAAGCCAAACTTGTAATTTCTTGTCCATTTGTATATCTTGTGCTATATCTGTTTCTCTAGTAAACCCTGACTGATACACCCACAGCTTAGCATCAGTACAGGGACCCAGATTCCTTCCAGTTTCTCACTCTGTTCTGCTCAGCACAGTCTCATGTGAGCTCCTTTCACGGTTGCATGGTGGTGCCACTCTCCCAGGGAGTGGTACACACATCACAGCGCTCTGTAAGGAAAAGAGACTGTAGCTCCACCGTGCGTCGTGTTTTGAGTAACGGATCTTTTCCCTTACCCCTGCCTCAACCTTCCCTACCAGATTTCCCGTGATGGATCACCATGGCTCAGAGCTGTATCATCATCACCAGGGAATTTTCAAACAAAACAACATGAGACCACACAAATTCAGAAGTTTTTGAGATATGACGACAATGAAAAGTGTTGCAGGGGCTGGGGATTTAGCTCAGCGGCAAAAGCGCCTGCCTGGCAAGCACAAGGTCGTGAGTTCGGTTCCTGGTACCGGAGAAAAACCAAAAAAAAATAAAAATAAAAATAAAAGCGTACATATGTTTATTTCACTTAATATTATTTCACTTGATATTATTTATTTCACTTAATATTGTT